>NW_028136325.1:600000-918294 GCF_964662115.1 Mustela nivalis
CACAGCTCCAACGTGCAAGTTTCCCATGTGTAGATGAGATGTTTTCTGATGGGTGAGTCAAGAAACAGCTATATGCTGCTTTTGAAATCCAGGCCTCTGAGGAGAGATGCCTGGAAACCAAAGCAATGGATCTGATTAGTGCCTAGGGTCCTGTTCTTTCCTTTTTACCTCTGGGGACATCTGTCTATGGGTCTGAGTGCAGGTAGGTGCTCAGTTGGGCTCAGATTGTCCCTGGATCAGGGACTTTTGAGGTTTATCCTATTAGGAGGGTTGAGGCCATTGGAATGGGCACACACAATTCCCTTGGAGAGGCCAAGTACAGTCCTCAGGTTTGGCTCCAGGGTCCAGAGCCTGTAGGTTGTGTAGGCCAGGGCTGTTTGGACAGTTGTCTGAAAACACAAACTCGGCTTATGTTTCGGGTCATAGGTATGGCAGGACTGATCTACAGACCATGAGGAGAACTCTTCGGGATTTGAAAGAAGGGCGAGTGTGAGGCTCCTGCTCAAGTTTTTGTCTCTGTATATCGTGTCACTCATGGTCGTGGAATTTCTGGGTGACTTCATGGGAAATGGACGAGTCTTACTCTCTGGTGGTTTGGCCCCGTCCAAAGAGTTTGGGGTCATTCTGTGGGCTGGAAGAAGTCCGTTTGTTGTTGTTGTTGTTGTTGTTGTTGTTGTTGTTGTTTTCTTTTTTAACCTCAGGTGTCCCACCAAATGAGGGATTCCAGAGCAGAGCCCTGGGGAGGGGCGACTGGACAATCAGAAATCTGGTTAAAAATTGGGGCCTAGGGACATGTCAAGCCCATTATGACATCTAATGGTCCAGCCACAAAGAGGACTTACTAGAGGACAGGACTCATGCTGAGGGTCACAATGCGTGTGTATGCCCTCGTCGCACTCAAGAATGGGCGGGGCCTCAGGGTGAATGCTGGTTTCTCCTTCACTGAACGTTGGACAAAGTGCCAACCACAAGGGTTCTTGCCATGGGTAAGGAGGAGTTCTGATTTCTGCATCACACTCACCCCTGGGCAGTGATTGGAGATAAGGTCTCGGTTCTGAAGCCTGAAAACTGAGGTACAGAAGAGAGGATACCTAAGGCCATGGCGGGTTTTATGTGCTCAGTGTGCAGTCAGCTTTCTCGGTGTTGGTCAGGAGATCCGGGCTCAGGTTGTGTTCGACAGTGCATTAGTGCCCAGGTTAGACTATATTATTTCGGTAAAGTCGAGTGCTGTGTAGGTTGATCCTCATTTAAGGTGCCTGGGCAGCTCATGAGGCACTAATTTTTTTTCTAGAGGGCAGGCAGAGTGCTGCATTGTGGGTCCGGAATTGCCAAACTTGAGGGCTTCTGGGCCAGGAGTGTGAGGACGGAAGTGTGAGAAGACAAGGTAGACTTGGGTTTCAGGGCGAGGGCACGGCAGGTACCCCCTGCAGATCTGAACCAATATCTCATGCATCTGAAGTCAGGGGGAGGATCAGACGTTGGCTCAGGTTGGAGTTTCTGTGCATGACGGCCGCTTCATGAAGGGAGCGGAATCTCGAGGCCATTGAGGTTTTCCCACGTTGGGAGTTGTGGGATGCCCCCTTCAAGGATTCCTTCTGCGGGACAATTGAGACCTGTTGGACAGCTCCAGGACATCCCATATGGAATGACTCCAGAGCACCGTTCGCGGATGGATGCCTGGGAAGCCCGCCTCCCATTCCAATTGTCTCCTAGCAACAAGACAGTTTAGAGTTGATGGCTATTGCGGAGCAACCAGGGTGGCTGAGTTGAAATGGACTTTCCTGAGGATGGGTCCTAATGTGTTTTTGTGTCCATGAGGGCCTTGGAATGGGGCGGTGGCACCGGGACCCTGAAGTACTCTCCTAAGCTTTGGACATGGCTCCCATGCACAGGTTTCCTTGTGGAGACGAGATGAGTTCTGATGGGTGCCTCAGGAAAACCCCTATGCTCGTATTGGAATCAGGCATTTGAGGTCACATGCCCGTAACCCAAAGCAATGGATCTTAATATGGCCTAGGGTCCTGTCTGGTTCAATCTTCTTCTCTAGGGACATCCAACTATGGTATGAGTGGAGGTCGATTATCAGCTGGTGTCAGACAGCCCTTGTTTGTTCCGGGCGACCTACACTATTGGGATGACCTCAGGGACTTTGGAGGTTTCTCCTAATTTGTACGATTTTGGACCATGGAATGGGCAGAATTCCCATGGATTGGTAGGCACAGTCCTAATGTGTGGCTCTAGGGGCCCAGCCTGGAGGGTGTGTGGCCCAAGACTTTGAGGACAGAAGTCTGAAATCACAAACTCATCTTAGGTTTGGGGACGTAGGTATGGCAGGCCCGATCTACAAACCATGAGAAAAACTCTTCAGGATATGAAGAAAGTGCGAGTCTGAGGCGCTTGCTCAGGCTTTTGTCTCTGGATTTTGTATCAGCGATGGCCGTGGAATGTCGGGGAGGCCTCATGCGCCATGGACGAATCTTCCTCTCTGAGGCTTTGGCCCGATTCCCAATTGCTTTTCGTCAATCTGTGGGATGGGAGGACTCCTTTCAGTTTTGTTACCTCAGGTGTCCCACCAAAAGAGGAATTCCAAAGCAAAGCCGTGGGGAAGACTGAAGGGACAACTCGAACTATGGTTAAAAATTGGGGCCTAGGGTCATGGCAAGCCCGATATGCTATCTCTTCATCCAGCCACTGAGTGGCCTTACTTGAGGACTGGGCTCAGCCTGAGGGTCACAATGTGTGTTTGTGACCAATGTGGCCCGCGAGCATGGGCGGGGCCTCATGGGCCACACTGGTTTCAACTACTCTGAACGTTGGACAGCATGCCAACCACAAGGTTTCTTGCCATGGGGAAGGAGTTCTGATTTCTGCATCACCTTCAACCCTGGGCAGTGATAGGAGATAAGGTCTAGGTTCTGAAACCTGAAAACCGAGGTTGGGAAGAGATGACGACCTAAGGCCATGGCGGCTCGATGTGCTCAGTGTGCGGCCAGCTGTCTGGGAGGGGCCAGGGGGTCCAGGCTCAGGCTGTGTCAGAAAGGACATTAGTGCCCTGGTCAGCCTATGTATTGGGGGTACAGCCAAGGTCGGTGCAGGTTGATCCTCATTTGGGGTTACTGGGTAGCCCCAGAGGACAATGTTTTTCTTCTGGAGGGCAGGAAGAGTGCTGCATTGTAGTTCTGGATTGCCAAACTGGTGGGCTTGTGGGCCAGTAGTCTGACGACAAAAGTCTGAGAACATAAGCTAGGCTTAGGTTTCTGGGTGAGGCCATGGCAGGCACAATCTACAGACCTGAATTGAGATCTCGTGCATCTGAAGACAGGGCGAGGATCAGACGATCGCTCAGGTTGGAGTTTCTGTCCCTGATGGCCCCTTCATGAATGGGGGGGCATCACGAGGCCATGGGGGTTTTCCCACGATGGGAGTTGTGAGAAGCTCCAAAGTGCAGAGAGTCTTCTGCAGAACAATTGAGACCTGTTGTTTGGCTCCAGGCCAATGATTCTGAGCAGGGTTCTAAGGATGGATGGCTGGGTAGCCCACCTCGCATTCCAATTTTCTCCTAGCAACAAGACAGGTTAGATCTCCTGGATCTGTGGGGAGCAACCGAGGACGCTGAGTTGAAATGGACACCCCTGGGGATGGGTCCTAATGTGCTTTTGTGTCTATGGAGACCTTGGAATGAAGCGGTGGCACTGGGGCCCTAAAGGGTTCTCCTAAACAGAGGCTTTGACACAGCTCCAACGTGCAAGTTTCCCATGTGTAGATGAGATGTTTTCTGATGGGTGAGTCAAGAAACAGCTATATGCTGCTTTTGAAATCCAGGCCTCTGAGGAGAGATGCCTGGAAACCAAAGCAATGGATCTGATTAGTGCCTAGGGTCCTGTTCTTTCCTTTTTACCTCTGGGGACATCTGTCTATGGGTCTGAGTGCAGGTAGGTGCTCAGTTGGGCTCAGATTGTCCCTGGATCAGGGACTTTTGAGGTTTATCCTATTAGGAGGGTTGAGGCCATTGGAATGGGCACACACAATTCCCTTGGAGAGGCCAAGTACAGTCCTCAGGTTTGGCTCCAGGGTCCAGAGCCTGTAGGTTGTGTAGGCCAGGGCTGTTTGGACAGTTGTCTGAAAACACAAACTCGGCTTATGTTTCGGGTCATAGGTATGGCAGGACTGATCTACAGACCATGAGGAGAACTCTTCGGGATTTGAAAGAAGGGCGAGTGTGAGGCTCCTGCTCAAGTTTTTGTCTCTGTATATCGTGTCACTCATGGTCGTGGAATTTCTGGGTGACTTCATGGGAAATGGACGAGTCTTACTCTCTGGTGGTTTGGCCCCGTCCAAAGAGTTTGGGGTCATTCTGTGGGCTGGAAGAAGTCCGTTTGTTGTTGTTGTTGTTGTTGTTGTTGTTGTTGTTGTTTTCTTTTTTAACCTCAGGTGTCCCACCAAATGAGGGATTCCAGAGCAGAGCCCTGGGGAGGGGCGACTGGACAATCAGAAATCTGGTTAAAAATTGGGGCCTAGGGACATGTCAAGCCCATTATGACATCTAATGGTCCAGCCACAAAGAGGACTTACTAGAGGACAGGACTCATGCTGAGGGTCACAATGCGTGTGTATGCCCTCGTCGCACTCAAGAATGGGCGGGGCCTCAGGGTGAATGCTGGTTTCTCCTTCACTGAACGTTGGACAAAGTGCCAACCACAAGGGTTCTTGCCATGGGTAAGGAGGAGTTCTGATTTCTGCATCACACTCACCCCTGGGCAGTGATTGGAGATAAGGTCTCGGTTCTGAAGCCTGAAAACTGAGGTACAGAAGAGAGGATACCTAAGGCCATGGCGGGTTTTATGTGCTCAGTGTGCAGTCAGCTTTCTCGGTGTTGGTCAGGAGATCCGGGCTCAGGTTGTGTTCGACAGTGCATTAGTGCCCAGGTTAGACTATATTATTTCGGTAAAGTCGAGTGCTGTGTAGGTTGATCCTCATTTAAGGTGCCTGGGCAGCTCATGAGGCACTAATTTTTTTTCTAGAGGGCAGGCAGAGTGCTGCATTGTGGGTCCGGAATTGCCAAACTTGAGGGCTTCTGGGCCAGGAGTGTGAGGACGGAAGTGTGAGAAGACAAGGTAGACTTGGGTTTCAGGGCGAGGGCACGGCAGGTACCCCCTGCAGATCTGAACCAATATCTCATGCATCTGAAGTCAGGGGGAGGATCAGACGTTGGCTCAGGTTGGAGTTTCTGTGCATGACGGCCGCTTCATGAAGGGAGCGGAATCTCGAGGCCATTGAGGTTTTCCCACGTTGGGAGTTGTGGGATGCCCCCTTCAAGGATTCCTTCTGCGGGACAATTGAGACCTGTTGGACAGCTCCAGGACATCCCATATGGAATGACTCCAGAGCACCGTTCGCGGATGGATGCCTGGGAAGCCCGCCTCCCATTCCAATTGTCTCCTAGCAACAAGACAGTTTAGAGTTGATGGCTATTGCGGAGCAACCAGGGTGGCTGAGTTGAAATGGACTTTCCTGAGGATGGGTCCTAATGTGTTTTTGTGTCCATGAGGGCCTTGGAATGGGGCGGTGGCACCGGGACCCTGAAGTACTCTCCTAAGCTTTGGACATGGCTCCCATGCACAGGTTTCCTTGTGGAGACGAGATGAGTTCTGATGGGTGCCTCAGGAAAACCCCTATGCTCGTATTGGAATCAGGCATTTGAGGTCACATGCCCGTAACCCAAAGCAATGGATCTTAATATGGCCTAGGGTCCTGTCTGGTTCAATCTTCTTCTCTAGGGACATCCAACTATGGTATGAGTGGAGGTCGATTATCAGCTGGTGTCAGACAGCCCTTGTTTGTTCCGGGCGACCTACACTATTGGGATGACCTCAGGGACTTTGGAGGTTTCTCCTAATTTGTACGATTTTGGACCATGGAATGGGCAGAATTCCCATGGATTGGTAGGCACAGTCCTAATGTGTGGCTCTAGGGGCCCAGCCTGGAGGGTGTGTGGCCCAAGACTTTGAGGACAGAAGTCTGAAATCACAAACTCATCTTAGGTTTGGGGACGTAGGTATGGCAGGCCCGATCTACAAACCATGAGAAAAACTCTTCAGGATATGAAGAAAGTGCGAGTCTGAGGCGCTTGCTCAGGCTTTTGTCTCTGGATTTTGTATCAGCGATGGCCGTGGAATGTCGGGGAGGCCTCATGCGCCATGGACGAATCTTCCTCTCTGAGGCTTTGGCCCGATTCCCAATTGCTTTTCGTCAATCTGTGGGATGGGAGGACTCCTTTCAGTTTTGTTACCTCAGGTGTCCCACCAAAAGAGGAATTCCAAAGCAAAGCCGTGGGGAAGACTGAAGGGACAACTCGAACTATGGTTAAAAATTGGGGCCTAGGGTCATGGCAAGCCCGATATGCTATCTCTTCATCCAGCCACTGAGTGGCCTTACTTGAGGACTGGGCTCAGCCTGAGGGTCACAATGTGTGTTTGTGACCAATGTGGCCCGCGAGCATGGGCGGGGCCTCATGGGCCACACTGGTTTCAACTACTCTGAACGTTGGACAGCATGCCAACCACAAGGTTTCTTGCCATGGGGAAGGAGTTCTGATTTCTGCATCACCTTCAACCCTGGGCAGTGATAGGAGATAAGGTCTAGGTTCTGAAACCTGAAAACCGAGGTTGGGAAGAGATGACGACCTAAGGCCATGGCGGCTCGATGTGCTCAGTGTGCGGCCAGCTGTCTGGGAGGGGCCAGGGGGTCCAGGCTCAGGCTGTGTCAGAAAGGACATTAGTGCCCTGGTCAGCCTATGTATTGGGGGTACAGCCAAGGTCGGTGCAGGTTGATCCTCATTTGGGGTTACTGGGTAGCCCCAGAGGACAATGTTTTTCTTCTGGAGGGCAGGAAGAGTGCTGCATTGTAGTTCTGGATTGCCAAACTGGTGGGCTTGTGGGCCAGTAGTCTGACGACAAAAGTCTGAGAACATAAGCTAGGCTTAGGTTTCTGGGTGAGGCCATGGCAGGCACAATCTACAGACCTGAATTGAGATCTCGTGCATCTGAAGACAGGGCGAGGATCAGACGATCGCTCAGGTTGGAGTTTCTGTCCCTGATGGCCCCTTCATGAATGGGGGGGCATCACGAGGCCATGGGGGTTTTCCCACGATGGGAGTTGTGAGAAGCTCCAAAGTGCAGAGAGTCTTCTGCAGAACAATTGAGACCTGTTGTTTGGCTCCAGGCCAATGATTCTGAGCAGGGTTCTAAGGATGGATGGCTGGGTAGCCCACCTCGCATTCCAATTTTCTCCTAGCAACAAGACAGGTTAGATCTCCTGGATCTGTGGGGAGCAACCGAGGACGCTGAGTTGAAATGGACACCCCTGGGGATGGGTCCTAATGTGCTTTTGTGTCTATGGAGACCTTGGAATGAAGCGGTGGCACTGGGGCCCTAAAGGGTTCTCCTAAACAGAGGCTTTGACACAGCTCCAACGTGCAAGTTTCCCATGTGTAGATGAGATGTTTTCTGATGGGTGAGTCAAGAAACAGCTATATGCTGCTTTTGAAATCCAGGCCTCTGAGGAGAGATGCCTGGAAACCAAAGCAATGGATCTGATTAGTGCCTAGGGTCCTGTTCTTTCCTTTTTACCTCTGGGGACATCTGTCTATGGGTCTGAGTGCAGGTAGGTGCTCAGTTGGGCTCAGATTGTCCCTGGATCAGGGACTTTTGAGGTTTATCCTATTAGGAGGGTTGAGGCCATTGGAATGGGCACACACAATTCCCTTGGAGAGGCCAAGTACAGTCCTCAGGTTTGGCTCCAGGGTCCAGAGCCTGTAGGTTGTGTAGGCCAGGGCTGTTTGGACAGTTGTCTGAAAACACAAACTCGGCTTATGTTTCGGGTCATAGGTATGGCAGGACTGATCTACAGACCATGAGGAGAACTCTTCGGGATTTGAAAGAAGGGCGAGTGTGAGGCTCCTGCTCAAGTTTTTGTCTCTGTATATCGTGTCACTCATGGTCGTGGAATTTCTGGGTGACTTCATGGGAAATGGACGAGTCTTACTCTCTGGTGGTTTGGCCCCGTCCAAAGAGTTTGGGGTCATTCTGTGGGCTGGAAGAAGTCCGTTTGTTGTTGTTGTTGTTGTTGTTGTTTTCTTTTTTAACCTCAGGTGTCCCACCAAATGAGGGATTCCAGAGCAGAGCCCTGGGGAGGGGCGACTGGACAATCAGAAATCTGGTTAAAAATTGGGGCCTAGGGACATGTCAAGCCCATTATGACATCTAATGGTCCAGCCACAAAGAGGACTTACTAGAGGACAGGACTCATGCTGAGGGTCACAATGCGTGTGTATGCCCTCGTCGCACTCAAGAATGGGCGGGGCCTCAGGGTGAATGCTGGTTTCTCCTTCACTGAACGTTGGACAAAGTGCCAACCACAAGGGTTCTTGCCATGGGTAAGGAGGAGTTCTGATTTCTGCATCACACTCACCCCTGGGCAGTGATTGGAGATAAGGTCTCGGTTCTGAAGCCTGAAAACTGAGGTACAGAAGAGAGGATACCTAAGGCCATGGCGGGTTTTATGTGCTCAGTGTGCAGTCAGCTTTCTCGGTGTTGGTCAGGAGATCCGGGCTCAGGTTGTGTTCGACAGTGCATTAGTGCCCAGGTTAGACTATATAATTTCGGTAAAGTCGAGTGCTGTGTAGGTTGATCCTCATTTAAGGTGCCTGGGCAGCTCATGAGGCACTAATTTTTTTTCTAGAGGGCAGGCAGAGTGCTGCATTGTGGGTCCGGAATTGCCAAACTTGAGGGCTTCTGGGCCAGGAGTGTGAGGACGGAAGTGTGAGAAGACAAGGTAGACTTGGGTTTCAGGGCGAGGGCCCGGCAGGTACCCCCTGCAGATCTGAACCAATATCTCATGCATCTGAAGTCAGGGGGAGGATCAGACGTTGGCTCAGGTTGGAGTTTCTGTGCATGACGGCCGCTTCATGAAGGGAGCGGAATCTCGAGGCCATTGAGGTTTTCCCACGTTGGGAGTTGTGGGATGCCCCCTTCAAGGATTCCTTCTGCGGGACAATTGAGACCTGTTGGACAGCTCCAGGACATCCCATATGGAATGACTCCAGAGCACCGTTCGCGGATGGATGCCTGGGAAGCCCGCCTCCCATTCCAATTGTCTCCTAGCAACAAGACAGTTTATAGTTGATGGCTATGCCGGAGCAACCAGGGTGGCTGAGTTGAAATGGACTTTCCTGAGGATGGGTCCTAATGTGTTTTTGTGTCCATGAGGGCCTTGGAATGGGGCGGTGGCATCGGGACCCTGAAGTATTCTCCTAAGCTTTGGACATGGCTTCCATGCACAGGTTTCCTTGTGGAGACGAGATGAGTTCTGATGGGTGCCTCAGGAAAACCCCTATGCTCGTATTGGAATCAGGCTTTTGAGGACACATGCCCGTAACCCAAAGCAATGGATCTTAATATGGCCTAGGGTCCAGTCTGGTTCAATCTTCTTCTCTAGGGACATCCAACTATGGTATGAGTGGAGGTCGATTATCAGCTGGTGTCAGACAGCCCTTGTTTGTTCCGGGCGACCTACACTATTGGGATGACCTCAGGGACTTTGGAGGTTTCTCCTAATTTGTACGATTTTGGACCATGGAATGGGCAGAATTCCCATGGATTGGTAGGCACAGTCCTAATGTGTGGCTCTAGGGGCCCAGCCTGGAGGGTGTGTGGCCCAAGACTTTGAGGACAGAAGTCTGAAAACACAAACTCAACTTAGGTTTGGGGACGTAGGTATGGCAGGCCCGATCTACAAACCATGAGAAAAACTCTTCAGGATATGAAGAAAGTGCGAGTCTGAGGCGCTTGCTCAGGCTTTTGTCTCTGGATTTTGTATCAGCGATGGCCGTGGAATGTCGGGGAGGCCTCATGCGCCATGGACGAATCTTCCTCTCTGAGGCTTTGGCCCGATTCCCAATTGCTTTTCGTCAATCTGTGGGATGGGAGGACTCCTTTCAGTTTTGTTACCTCAGGTGTCCCACCAAAAGAGGAATTCCAAAGCAAAGCCGTGGGGAAGACTGAAGGGACAACCCGAACTATGGTTAAAAATTGGGGCCTAGGGGCATGGCAAGCCCGATATGCTATCTCTTCATCCAGCCACTGAGTGGCCTTACTTGAGGACTGGGCTCAGCCTGAGGGTCACAATGTGTGTTTGTGACCAATGTGGCCCGCGAGCATGGGCGGGGCCTCATGGGCCACACTGGTTTCAACTACTCTGAACGTTGGACAGCATGCCAACCACAAGGTTTCTTGCCATGGGGAAGGAGTTCTGATTTCTGCATCACCTTCAACCCTGGGCAGTGATAGGAGATAAGGTCTAGGTTCTGAAACCTGAAAACCGAGGTTGGGAAGAGATGACGACCTAAGGCCATGGCGGCTCGATGTGCTCAGTGTGCGGCCAGCTGTCTGGGAGGGGCCAGGGGGTCCAGGCTCAGGCTGTGTCAGAAAGGACATTAGTGCCCTGGTCAGCCTATGTATTTGGGGTACAGCCAAGGTCGGTGCAGGTTGATCCTCATTTGGGGTTACTGGGTAGCCCCAGAGGACAATGTTTTTCTTCTGGAGGGCAGGAAGAGTGCTGCATTGTAGTTCTGGATTGCCAAACTGGTGGGCTTGTGGGCCAGTAGTCTGACGACAAAAGTCTGAGAACACAAGCTAGGCTTAGGTTTCTGGGTGAGGCCATGGCAGGCACAATCTACAGACCTGAATTGAGATCTCGTGCATCTGAAGACAGGGCGAGGATCAGACGATCGCTCAGGTTGGAGTTTATGTCCCTGATGGCCCCTTCATGAATGGGGGGGCATCACGAGGCCATGGGGGTTTTCCCACGATGGGAGTTGTGAGAAGCTCCAAAGTGCAGAGAGTCTTCTGCAGAACAATTGAGACCTGTTGTTTGGCTCCAGGCCAATGATTCTGAGCAGGGTTCTAAGGATGGATGGCTGGGTAGCCCACCTCGCATTCCAATTTTCTCCTAGCAACAAGACAGGTTAGATCTCCTGGATCTGTGGGGAGCAACCGAGGACGCTGAGTTGAAATGGACACCCCTGGGGATGGGTCCTAATGTGCTTTTGTGTCTATGGAGACCTTGGAATGAAGCGGTGGCACTGGGGCCCTAAAGGGTTCTCCTAAACAGAGGCTTTGACACAGCTCCAACGTGCAAGTTTCCCATGTGTAGATGAGATGTTTTCTGATGGGTGAGTCAAGAAACAGCTATATGCTGCTTTTGAAATCCAGGCCTCTGAGGAGAGATGCCTGGAAACCAAAGCAATGGATCTGATTAGTGCCTAGGGTCCTGTTCTTTCCTTTTTACCTCTGGGGACATCTGTCTATGGGTCTGAGTGCAGGTAGGTGCTCAGTTGGGCTCAGATTGTCCCTGGATCAGGGACTTTTGAGGTTTATCCTATTAGGAGGGTTGAGGCCATTGGAATGGGCACACACAATTCCCTTGGAGAGGCCAAGTACAGTCCTCAGGTTTGGCTCCAGGGTCCAGAGCCTGTAGGTTGTGTAGGCCAGGGCTGTTTGGACAGTTGTCTGAAAACACAAACTCGGCTTATGTTTCGGGTCATAGGTATGGCAGGACTGATCTACAGACCATGAGGAGAACTCTTCGGGATTTGAAAGAAGGGCGAGTGTGAGGCTCCTGCTCAAGTTTTTGTCTCTGTATATCGTGTCACTCATGGTCGTGGAATTTCTGGGTGACTTCATGGGAAATGGACGAGTCTTACTCTCTGGTGGTTTGGCCCCGTCCAAAGAGTTTGGGGTCATTCTGTGGGCTGGAAGAAGTCCGTTTGTTGTTGTTGTTGTTGTTGTTGTTGTTTTCTTTTTTAACCTCAGGTGTCCCACCAAATGAGGGATTCCAGAGCAGAGCCCTGGGGAGGGGCGACTGGACAATCAGAAATCTGGTTAAAAATTGGGGCCTAGGGACGTGTCAAGCCCATTATGACATCTAATGGTCCAGCCACAAAGAGGACTTACTAGAGGACAGGACTCATGCTGAGGGTCACAATGCGTGTGTATGCCCTCGTCGCACTCAAGAATGGGCGGGGCCTCAGGGTGAATGCTGGTTTCTCCTTCACTGAACGTTGGACAAAGTGCCAACCACAAGGGTTCTTGCCATGGGTAAGGAGGAGTTCTGATTTCTGCATCACACTCACCCCTGGGCAGTGATTGGAGATAAGGTCTCGGTTCTGAAGCCTGAAAACTGAGGTACAGAAGAGAGGATACCTAAGGCCATGGCGGGTTTTATGTGCTCAGTGTGCAGTCAGCTTTCTCGTTGTTGGTCAGGAGATCCGGGCTCAGGTTGTGTTCGACAGTGCATTAGTGCCCAGGTTAGACTATATAATTTCGGTAAAGTCGAGTGCTGTGTAGGTTGATCCTCATTTAAGGTGCCTGGGCAGCTCATGAGGCACTAATTTTTTTTCTAGAGGGCAGGCAGAGTGCTGCATTGTGGGTCCGGAATTGCCAAACTTGAGGGCTTCGGGGCCAGGAGTGTGAGGACGGAAGTGTGAGAAGACAAGGTAGACTTGGGTTTCAGGGCGAGGGCACGGCAGGTACCCCCTGCAGATCTGAACCAATATCTCATGCATCTGAAGTCAGGGGGAGGATCAGACTTTGGCTCAGGTTGGAGTTTCTGTGCATGAGGGCCGCTTCATGAAGGGAGCGGAATCTCGAGGCCATTGAGGTTTTCCCACGTTGGGAGTTGTGGGATGCCCCCTTCAAGGATTCGTTCTGCGGGACAATTGAGACCTGTTGGACAGCTCCAGGACATCCCATATGGAATGACTCCAGAGCACCGTTCGCGGATGGATGCCTGGGAAGCCCGCCTCCCATTCCATTTGTCTCCTAGCAACAAGACAGTTTAGAGTTGATGGCTATGCCGGAGCAACCAGGGTGGCTGAGTTGAAATGGACTTTCCTGAGGATGGGTCCTAATGTGTTTTTGTGTCCATGAGGGCCTTGGAATGGGGCGGTGGCACCGGGACCCTGAAGTACTCTCCTAAGCTTTGGACATGGCTCCCATGCACAGGTTTCCTTGTGGAGACGAGATGAGTTCTGATGGGTGCCTCAGGAAAACCCCTATGCTCGTATTGGAATCAGGCTTTTGAGGACACATGCCCGTAACCCAAAGCAATGGATCTTAATATGGCCTAGGGTCCAGTCTGGTTCAATCTTCTTCTCTAGGGACATCCAACTATGGTATGAGTGGAGGTCGATTATCAGCTGGTGTCAGACAGCCCTTGTTTGTTCCGGGCGACCTACACTATTGGGATGACCTCAGGGACTTTGGAGGTTTCTCCTAATTTGTACGATTTTGGACCATGGAATGGGCAGAATTCCCATGGATTGGTAGGCACAGTCCTAATGTGTGGCTCTAGGGGCCCAGCCTGGAGGGTGTGTGGCCCAAGACTTTGAGGACAGAAGTCTGAAAACACAAACTCAACTTAGGTTTGGGGACGTAGGTATGCCAGGCCCGATCTACAAACCATGAGAAAAACTCTTCAGGATATGAAGAAAGTGCGAGTCTGAGGCGCTTGCTCAGGCTTTTGTCTCTGGATTTTGTATCAGCGATGGCCGTGGAATGTCGGGGAGGCCTCATGCGCCATGGAGGAATCTTCCTCTCTGAGGCTTTGGCCCGATTCCCAATTGCTTTTCGTCAATCTGTGGGATGGGAGGACTCCTTTCAGTTTTGTTACCTCAGGTGTCCCACCAAAAGAGGAATTCCAAAGCAAAGCCGTGGGGAAGACTGAAGGGACAACCCGAACTATGGTTAAAAATTGGGGCCTAGGGGCATGGCAAGCCCAATATGCTATCTCTTCATCCAGCCACTGAGTGGCCTTACTTGAGGACTGGGCTCAGCCTGAGGGTCACAATGTGTGTTTGTGACCAATGTGGCCCGCGAGCATGGGCGGGGCCTCATGGGCCACACTGGTTTCAACTACTCTGAACGTTGGACAGCATGCCAACCACAAGGTTTCTTGCCATGGGGAAGGAGTTCTGATTTCTGCATCACCTTCAACCCTGGGCAGTGATAGGAGATAAGGTCTAGGTTCTGAAACCTGAAAACCGAGGTTGGGAAGAGATGACGACCTAAGGCCATGGCGGCTCGATGTGCTCAGTGTGCGGCCAGCTGTCTGGGAGGGGCCAGGGGGTCCAGGCTCAGGCTGTGTCAGAAAGGACATTAATGCCCTGGTCAGCCTATGTATTTGGAGTACAGCCAAGGTCGGTGCAGGTTGATCCTCATTTGGGGTTACTGGGTAGCCCCAGAGGACAATGTTTTTCTTCTGGAGGGCAGGAAGAGTGCTGCATTGTAGTTCTGGATTGCCAAACTGGTGGGCTTGTGGGCCAGTAGTCTGACGACAAAAGTCTGAGAACATAAGCTAGGCTTAGGTTTCTGGGTGAGGCCATGGCAGGCACAATCTACAGACCTGAATTGAGATCTCGTGCATCTGAAGACAGGACGAGGATCAGACGATCGCTCAGGTTGGAGTTTATGTCCCTGATGGCCCCTTCATGAATGGGGGGGCATCACGAGGCCATGGGGGTTTTCCCACGATGGGAGTTGTGAGAAGCTCCAAAGTGCAGAGAGTCTTCTGCAGAACAATTGAGACCTGTTGTTTGGCTCCAGGCCAATGATTCTGAGCAGGGTTCTAAGGATGGATGGCTGGGTAGCCCACCTCGCATTCCAATTGTCTCCTAGCAACAAGACAGGTTAGATCTCCTGGATCTGTGGGGAGCAACCGAGGACGCTGAGTTGAAATGGACACCCCTGGGGATGGGTCCTAATGTGCTTTTGTGTCTATGGAGACCTTGGAATGAAGCGGTGGCACTGGGGCCCTAAAGGGTTCTCCTAAACAGAGGCTTTGACACAGCTCCAACGTGCAAGTTTCCCATGTGTAGATGAGATGTTTTCTGATGGGTGAGTCAAGAAACAGCTATATGCTGCTTTTGAAATCCAGGCCTCTGAGGAGAGATGCCTGGAAACCAAAGCAATGGATCTGATTAGTGCCTAGGGTCCTGTTCTTTCCTTTTTACCTCTGGGGACATCTGTCTATGGGTCTGAGTGCAGGTAGGTGCTCAGTTGGGCTCAGATTGTCCCTGGATCAGGGACTTTTGAGGTTTATCCTATTAGGAGGGTTGAGGCCATTGGAATGGGCACACACAATTCCCTTGGAGAGGCCAAGTACAGTCCTCAGGTTTGGCTCCAGGGTCCAGAGCCTGTAGGTTGTGTAGGCCAGGGCTTTTTGGACAGTTGTCTGAAAACACAAACTCGGCTTATGTTTCGGGTCATAGGTATGGCAGGACTGATCTACAGACCATGAGGAGAACTCTTCGGGATTTGAAAGAAGGGCGAGTGTGAGGCTCCTGCTCAAGTTTTTGTCTCTGTATATCGTGTCACTCATGGTCGTGGAATTTCTGGGTGACTTCATGGGAAATGGACGAGTCTTACTCTCTGGTGGTTTGGCCCCGTCCAAAGAGTTTGGGGTCATTCTGTGGGCTGGAAGAAGTCTGTTTGTTGTTGTTGTTGTTGTTGTTGTTGTTGTTTTCTTTTTTAACCTCAGGTGTCCCACCAAATGAGGGATTCCAGAGCAGAGCCCTGGGGAGGGGCGACTGGACAATCAGAAATCTGGTTAAAAATTGGGGCCTAGGGACATGTCAAGCCCATTATGACATCAAATTGTCCAGCCACAAAGAGGACTTACTAGACGACAGGACTCATGCTGAGGGTCACAATGCGTGTGTATGCCCTCGTCGCACTCAAGAATGGGCGGGGCCTCAGGGTGAATGCTGGTTTCTCCTTCACTGAACGTTGGACAAAGTGCCAACCACAAGGGTTCTTGCCATGGGTAAGGAGGAGTTCTGATTTCTGCATCACACTCACCCCTGGGCAGTGATTGGAGATAAGGTCTCGGTTCTGAAGCCTGAAAACTGAGGTACAGAAGAGAGGATACCTAAGGCCATGGCGGGTTTTATGTGCTCAGTGTGCAGTCAGCTTTCTCGGTGTTGGTCAGGAGATCCGGGCTCAGGTTGTGTTCGACAGTGCATTAGTGCCCAGGTTAGACTATATAATTTCGGTAAAGTCGAGTGCTGTGTAGGTTGATCCTCATTTAAGGTGCCTGGGCAGCTCATGAGGCACTAATTTTTTTTCTAGAGGGCAGGCAGAGTGCTGCATTGTGGGTCCGGAATTGCCAAACTTGAGGGCTTCGGGGCCAGGAGTGTGAGGACGGAATTGTGAGAAGACAAGGTAGACTTGGGTTTCAGGGCGAGGGCACGGCAGGTACCCCCTGCAGATCTGAACCAATATCTCATGCATCTGAAGTCAGGGCGAGGATCAGACGTTGGCTCAGGTTGGAGTTTCTGTGCATGACGGCCGCTTCATGAAGGGAGCGGAATCTCGAGGCCATTGAGGTTTTCCCACGTTGGGAGTTGTGGGATGCCCCCTTCAAGGATTCCTTCTGCGGGACAATTGAGACCTGTTGGACAGCTCCAGGACATCCCATATGGAATGACTCCAGAGCACCGTTCGCGGATGGATCACTGGGAAGCCCCCTTCCCATTCCAATTGTCTCCAAGCAACAAGACAGTTTAGAGTTGATGGCTATGCCGGAGCAACCAGGGTGGCTGAGTTGAAATGGACTTTCCTGAGGATGGGTCCTAATGTGTTTTTGTGTCCATGAGGGCCTTGGAATGGGGCGGTGGCACCGGGACCCTGAAGTACTCTCCTAAGCTTTGGACATGGCTCCCATGCACAGGTTTCCTTGTGGAGACGAGATGAGTTCTGATGGGTGCCTCAGGAAAACCCCTATGCTCGTATTGGAATCAGGCTTTTGAGGACACATGCCCGTAACCCAAAGCAATGGATCTTAATATGGCCTAGGGTCCAGTCTGGTTCAATCTTCTTCTCTAGGGACATCCAACTATGGTATGAGTGGAGGTCGATTATCAGCTGGTGTCAGACAGCCCTTGTTTGTTCCGGGCGACCTACACTATTGGGATGACCTCAGGGACTTTGGAGGTTTCTCCTAATTTGTACGATTTTGGACCATGGAATGGGCAGAATTCCCATGGATTGGTAGGCACAGTCCTAATGTGTGGCTCTAGGGGCCCAGCCTGGAGGGTGTGTGGCCCAAGACTTTGAGGACAGAAGTCTGAAAACACAAACTCAACTTAGGTTTGGGGACGTAGGTATGGCAGGCCCGATCTACAAACCATGAGAAAAACTCTTCAGGATATGAAGAAAGTGCGAGTCTGAGGCGCTTGCTCAGGCTTTTGTCTCTGGATTTTGTATCAGCGATGGCCGTGGAATGTCGGGGAGGCCTCATGCGCCATGGACGAATCTTCCTCTCTGAGGCTTTGGCCCGATTCCCAATTGCTTTTCGTCAATCTGTGGGATGGGAGGACTCCTTTCAGTTTTGTTACCTCAGGTGTCCCACCAAAAGAGGAATTCCAAAGCAAAGCCGTGGGGAAGACTGAAGGGACAACCCGAACTATGGTTAAAAATTGGGGCCTAGGGGCATGGCAAGCCCAATATGCTATCTCTTCATCCAGCCACTGAGTGGCCTTACTTGAGGACTGGGCTCAGCCTGAGGGTCACAATGTGTGTTTGTGACCAATGTGGCCCGCGAGCATGGGCGGGGCCTCATGGGCCACACTGGTTTCAACTACTCTGAACGTTGGACAGCATGCCAACCACAAGGTTTCTTGCCATGGGGAAGGAGTTCTGATTTCTGCATCACCTTCAACCCTGGGCAGTGATAGGAGATAAGGTCTAGGTTCTGAAACCTGAAAACCGAGGTTGGGAAGAGATGACGACCTAAGGCCATGGCGGCTCGATGTGCTCAGTGTGCGGCCAGCTGTCTGGGAGGGGCCAGGGGGTCCAGGCTCAGGCTGTGTCAGAAAGGACATTAGTGCCCTGGTCAGCCTATGTATTTGGAGTACAGCCAAGGTCGGTGCAGGTTGATCCTCATTTGGGGTTACTGGGTAGCCCCAGAGGACAATGTTTTTCTTCTGGAGGGCAGGAAGAGTGCTGCATTGTAGTTCTGGATTGCCAAACTGGTGGGCTTGTGGGCCAGTAGTCTGACGACAAAAGTCTGAGAACATAAGCTAGGCTTAGGTTTCTGGGTGAGGCCATGGCAGGCACAATCTACAGACCTGAATTGAGATCTCGTGCATCTGAAGACAGGGCGAGGATCAGACGATCGCTCAGGTTGGAGTTTCTGTCCCTGATGGCCCCTTCATGAATGGGGGGGCATCACGAGGCCATGGGGGTTTTCCCACGATGGGAGTTGTGAGAAGCTCCAAAGTGCAGAGAGTCTTCTGCAGAACAATTGAGACCTGTTGTTTGGCTCCAGGCCAATGATTCTGAGCAGGGTTCTAAGGATGGATGGCTGGGTAGCCCACCTCGCATTCCAATTTTCTCCTAGCAACAAGACAGGTTAGATCTCCTGGATCTGTGGGGAGCAACCGAGGACGCTGAGTTGAAATGGACACCCCTGGGGATGGGTCCTAATGTGCTTTTGTGTCTATGGAGACCTTGGAATGAAGCGGTGGCACTGGGGCCCTAAAGGGTTCTCCTAAACAGAGGCTTTGACACAGCTCCAACGTGCAAGTTTCCCATGTGTAGATGAGATGTTTTCTGATGGGTGAGTCAAGAAACAGCTATATGCTGCTTTTGAAATCCAGGCCTCTGAGGAGAGATGCCTGGAAACCAAAGCAATGGATCTGATTAGTGCCTAGGGTCCTGTTCTTTCCTTTTTACCTCTGGGGACATCTGTCTATGGGTCTGAGTGCAGGTAGGTGCTCAGTTGGGCTCAGATTGTCCCTGGATCAGGGACTTTTGAGGTTTATCCTATTAGGAGGGTTGAGGCCATTGGAATGGGCACACACAATTCCCTTGGAGAGGCCAAGTACAGTCCTCAGGTTTGGCTCCAGGGTCCAGAGCCTGTAGGTTGTGTAGGCCAGGGCTGTTTGGACAGTTGTCTGAAAACACAAACTCGGCTTATGTTTCGGGTCATAGGTATGGCAGGACTGATCTACAGACCATGAGGAGAACTCTTCGGGATTTGAAAGAAGGGCGAGTGTGAGGCTACTGCTCAAGTTTTTGTCTCTGTATATCGTGTCACTCATGGTCGTGGAATTTCTGGGTGACTTCATGGGAAATGGACGAGTCTTACTCTCTGGTGGTTTGGCCCCGTCCAAAGAGTTTGGGGTCATTCTGTGGGCTGGAAGAAGTCCGTTTGTTGTTGTTGTTGTTGTTGTTGTTGTTGTTGTTGTTGTTGTTTTCTTTTTTAACCTCAGGTGTCCCACCAAATGAGGGATTCCAGAGCAGAGCCCTGGGGAGGGGCGACTGGACAATCAGAAATCTGGTTAAAAATTGGGGCCTAGGGACATGTCAAGCCCATTATGACATCTAATGGTCCAGCCACAAAGAGGACTTACTAGAGGACAGGACTCATGCTGAGGGTCACAATGCGTGTGTATGCCCTCGTCGCACTCAAGAATGGGCGGGGCCTCAGGGTGAATGCTGGTTTCTCCTTCACTGAACGTTGGACAAAGTGCCAACCACAAGGGTTCTTGCCATGGGTAAGGAGGAGTTCTGATTTCTGCATCACACTCACCCCTGGGCAGTGATTGGAGATAAGGTCTCGGTTCTGAAGCCTGAAAACTGAGGTACAGAAGAGAGGATACCTAAGGCCATGGCGGGTTTTATGTGCTCAGTGTGCAGTCAGCTTTCTCGGTGTTGGTCAGGAGATCCGGGCTCAGGTTGTGTTCGACAGTGCATTAGTGCCCAGGTTAGACTATATAATTTCGGTAAAGTCGAGTGCTGTGTAGGTTGATCCTCATTTAAGGTGCCTGGGCAGCTCATGAGGCACTAATTTTTTTTCTAGAGGGCAGGCAGAGTGCTGCATTGTGGGTCCGGAATTGCCAAACTTGAGGGCTTCGGGGCCAGGAGTGTGAGGACGGAAGTGTGAGAAGACAAGGTAGACTTGGGTTTCAGGGCGAGGGCACGGCAGGTACCCCCTGCAGATCTGAACCAATATCTCATGCATCTGAAGTCAGGGCGAGGATCAGACGTTGGCTCAGGTTGGAGTTTCTGTGCATGACGGCCGCTTCATGAAGGGAGCGGAATCTCGAGGCCATTGAGGTTTTCCCACGTTGGGAGTTGTGGGATGCCCCCTTCAAGGATTCCTTCTGCGGGACAATTGAGACCTGTTGGACAGCTCCAGGACATCCCATATGGAATGACTCCAGAGCACCGTTCGCGGATGGATCACTGGGAAGCCCCCTTCCCATTCCAATTGTCTCCAAGCAACAAGACAGTTTAGAGTTGATGGCTATGCCGGAGCAACCAGGGTGGCTGAGTTGAAATGGACTTTCCTGAGGATGGGTCCTAATGTGTTTTTGTGTCCATGAGGGCCTTGGAATGGGGCGGTGGCACCGGGACCCTGAAGTACTCTCCTAAGCTTTGGACATGGCTCCCATGCACAGGTTTCCTTGTGGAGACGAGATGAGTTCTGATGGGTGCCTCAGGAAAACCCCTATGCTCGTATTGGAATCAGGCTTTTGAGGACACATGCCCGTAACCCAAAGCAATGGATCTTAATATGGCCTAGGGTCCTGTCTGGTTCAATCTTCTTCTCTAGGGACATCCAACTATGGTATGAGTGGAGGTCGATTATCAGCTGGTGTCAGACAGCCCTTGTTTGTTCCGGGCGACCTACACTATTGGGATGACCTCAGGGACTTTGGAGGTTTCTCCTAATTTGTACGATTTTGGACCATGGAATGGGCAGAATTCCCATGGATTGGTAGGCACAGTCCTAATGTGTGGCTCTAGGGGCCCAGCCTGGAGGGTGTGTGGCCCAAGACTTTGAGGACAGAAGTCTGAAAACACAAACTCAACTTAGGTTTGGGGACGTAGGTATGGCAGGCCCGATCTACAAACCATGAGAAAAACTCTTCAGGATATGAAGAAAGTGCGAGTCTGAGGCGCTTGCTCAGGCTTTTGTCTCTGGATTTTGTATCAGCGATGGCCGTGGAATGTCGGGGAGGCCTCATGCGCCATGGACGAATCTTCCTCTCTGAGGCTTTGGCCCGATTCCCAATTGCTTTTCGTCAATCTGTGGGATGGGAGGACTCCTTTCAGTTTTGTTACCTCAGGTGTCCCACCAAAAGAGGAATTCCAAAGCAAAGCCGTGGGGAAGACTGAAGGGACAACCCGAACTATGGTTAAAAATTGGGGCCTAGGGGCATGGCAAGCCCAATATGCTATCTCTTCATCCAGCCACTGAGTGGCCTTACTTGAGGACTGGGCTCAGCCTGAGGGTCACAATGTGTGTTTGTGACCAATGTGGCCCGCGAGCATGGGCGGGGCCTCATGGGCCACACTGGTTTCAACTACTCTGAACGTTGGACAGCATGCCAACCACAAGGTTTCTTGCCATGGGGAAGGAGTTCTGATTTCTGCATCACCTTCAACCCTGGGCAGTGATAGGAGATAAGGTCTAGGTTCTGAAACCTGAAAACCGAGGTTGGGAAGAGATGACGACCTAAGGCCATGGCGGCTCGATGTGCTCAGTGTGCGGCCAGCTGTCTGGGAGGGGCCAGGGGGTCCAGGCTCAGGCTGTGTCAGAAAGGACATTAGTGCCCTGGTCAGCCTATGTATTTGGGGTACAGTCAAGGTCGGTGCAGGTTGATCCTCATTTGGGGTTACTGGGTAGCCCCAGAGGACCATGTTTTTCTTCTGGAGGGCAGGAAGAGTGCTGCATTGTAGTTCTGGATTGCCAAACTGGTGGGCTTGTGGGCCAGTAGTCTGACGACAAAAGTCTGAGAACACAAGCTAGGCTTAGGTTTCTGGGTGAGGCCATGGCAGGCACAATCTACAGACCTGAATTGAGATCTCGTGCATCTGAAGACAGGGCGAGGATCAGACGATCGCTCAGGTTGGAGTTTCTGTCCCTGATGGCCCCTTCATGAATGGGGGGGCATCACGAGGCCATGGGGGTTTTCCCACGATGGGAGTTGTGAGAAGCTCCAAAGTGCAGAGAGTCTTCTGCAGAACAATTGAGACCTGTTGTTTGGCTCCAGGCCAATGATTCTGAGCAGGGTTCTAAGGATGGATGGCTGGGTAGCCCACCTCGCATTCCAATTTTCTCCTAGCAACAAGACAGGTTAGATCTCCTGGATCTGTGGGGAGCAACCGAGGACGCTGAGTTGAAATGGACACCCCTGGGGATGGGTCCTAATGTGCTTTTGTGTCTATGGAGACCTTGGAATGAAGCGGTGGCACTGGGGCCCTAAAGGGTTCTCCTAAACAGAGGCTTTGACACAGCTCCAACGTGCAAGTTTCCCATGTGTAGATGAGATGTTTTCTGATGGGTGAGTCAAGAAACAGCTATATGCTGCTTTTGAAATCCAGGCCTCTGAGGAGAGATGCCTGGAAACCAAAGCAATGGATCTGATTAGTGCCTAGGGTCCTGTTCTTTCCTTTTTACCTCTGGGGATATCTGTCTATGGGTCTGAGTGCAGGTAGGTGCTCAGTTGGGCTCAGATTGTCCCTGGATCAGGGACTTTTGAGGTTTATCCTATTAGGAGGGTTGAGGCCATTGGAATGGGCACACACAATTCCCTTGGAGAGGCCAAGTACAGTCCTCAGGTTTGGCTCCAGGGTCCAGAGCCTGTAGGTTGTGTAGGCCAGGGCTGTTTGGACAGTTGTCTGAAAACACAAACTCGGCTTATGTTTCGGGTCATAGGTATGGCAGGACTGATCTACAGACCATGAGGAGAACTCTTCGGGATTTGAAAGAAGGGCGAGTGTGAGGCTCCTGCTCAAGTTTTTGTCTCTGTATATCGTGTCACTCATGGTCGTGGAATTTCTGGGTGACTTCATGGGAAATGGACGAGTCTTACTCTCTGGTGGTTTGGCCCCGTCCAAAGAGTTTGGGGTCATTCTGTGGGCTGGAAGAAGTCCGTTTGTTGTTGTTGTTGTTGTTGTTGTTGTTTTCTTTTTTAACCTCAGGTGTCCCACCAAATGAGGGATTCCAGAGCAGAGCCCTGGGGAGGGGCGACTGGACAATCAGAAATCTGGTTAAAAATTGGGGCCTAGGGACATGTCAAGCCCATTATGACATCTAATGGTCCAGCCACAAAGAGGACTTACTAGAGGACAGGACTCATGCTGAGGGTCACAATGCGTGTGTATGCCCTCGTCGCACTCAAGAATGGGCGGGCCCTCAGGGTGAATGCTGGTTTCTCCTTCACTGAACGTTGGACAAAGTGCCAACCACAAGGGTTCTTGCCATGGGTAAGGAGGAGTTCTGATTTCTGCATCACACTCACCCCTGGGCAGTGATTGGAGATAAGGTCTCGGTTCTGAAGCCTGAAAACTGAGGTACAGAAGAGAGGATACCTAAGGCCATGGCGGGTTTTATGTGCTCAGTGTGCAGTCAGCTTTCTCGGTGTTGGTCAGGAGATCCGGGCTCAGGTTGTGTTCGACAGTGCATTAGTGCCCAGGTTAGACTATATTATTTCGGTAAAGTCGAGTGCTGTGTAGGTTGATCCTCATTTAAGGTGCCTGGGCAGCTCATGAGGCACTAATTTTTTTTCTAGAGGGCAGGCAGAGTGCTGCATTGTGGGTCCGGAATTGCCAAACTTGAGGGCTTCGGGGCCAGGAGTGTGAGGACGGATGTGTGAGAACACAAGGTAGACTTGGGTTTCAGGGCGAGGGCACGGCAGGTACCCCCTGCAGATCTGAACCAATATCTCATGCATCTGAAGTCAGGGCGAGGATCAGACGTTGGCTCAGGTTGGAGTTTCTGTGCATGACGGCCGCTTCATGAAGGGAGCGGAATCTCGAGGCCATTGAGGTTTTCCCACGTTGGGAGTTGTGGGATGCCCCCTTCAAGGATTCCTTCTGCGGGACAATTGAGACCTGTTGGACAGCTCCAGGACATCCCATATGGAATGACTCCAGAGCACCGTTCGCGGATGGATCACTGGGAAGCCCCCTTCCCATTCCAATTGTCTCCAAGCAACAAGACAGTTTAGAGTTGATGGCTATGCCGGAGCAACCAGGGTGGCTGAGTTGAAATGGACTTTCCTGAGGATGGGTCCTAATGTGTTTTTGTGTCCATGAGGGCCTTGGAATGGGGCGGTGGCACCGGGACCCTGAAGTACTCTCCTAAGCTTTGGACATGGCTCCCATGCACAGGTTTCCTTGTGGAGACGAGATGAGTTCTGATGGGTGCCTCAGGAAAACCCCTATGCTCGTATTGGAATCAGGCTTTTGAGGACACATGCCCGTAACCCAAAGCAATGGATCTTAATATGGCCTAGGGTCCTGTCTGGTTCAATCTTCTTCTCTAGGGACATCCAACTATGGTATGAGTGGAGGTCGATTATCAGCTGGTGTCAGACAGCCCTTGTTTGTTCCGGGCGACCTACACTATTGGGATGACCTCAGGGACTTTGGAGGTTTCTCCTAATTTGTACGATTTTGGACCATGGAATGGGCAGAATTCCCATGGATTGGTAGGCACAGTCCTAATGTGTGGCTCTAGGGGCCCAGCCTGGAGGGTGTGTGGCCCAAGACTTTGAGGACAGAAGTCTGAAATCACAAACTCAACTTAGGTTTGGGGACGTAGGTATGGCAGGCCCGATCTACAAACCATGAGAAAAACTCTTCAGGATATGAAGAAAGTGCGAGTCTGAGGCGCTTGCTCAGGCTTTTGTCTCTGGATTTTGTATCAGCGATGGCCGTGGAATGTCGGGGAGGCCTCATGCGCCATGGACGAATCTTCCTCTCTGAGGCTTTGGCCCGATTCCCAATTGCTTTTCGTCAATCTGTGGGATGGGAGGACTCCTTTCAGTTTTGTTACCTCAGGTGTCCCACCAAAAGAGGAATTCCAAAGCAAAGCCGTGGGGAAGACTGAAGGGACAACCCGAACTATGGTTAAAAATTGGGGCCTAGGGGCATGGCAAGCCCAATATGCTATCTCTTCATCCAGCCACTGAGTGGCCTTACTTGAGGACTGGGCTCAGCCTGAGGGTCACAATGTGTGTTTGTGACCAATGTGGCCCGCGAGCATGGGCGGGGCCTCATGGGCCACACTGGTTTCAACTACTCTGAACGTTGGACAGCATGCCAACCACAAGGTTTCTTGCTATGGGGAAGGAGTTCTGATTTCTGCATCACCTTCAACCCTGGGCAGTGATAGGAGATAAGGTCTAGGTTCTGAAACCTGAAAACCGAGGTTGGGAAGAGATGACGACCTAAGGCCATGGCGGCTCGATGTGCTCAGTGTGCGGCCAGCTGTCTGGGAGGGGCCAGGGGGTCCAGGCTCAGGCTGTGTCAGAAAGGACATTAGTGCCCTGGTCAGCCTATGTATTTGGAGTACAGCCAAGGTCGGTGCAGGTTGATCCTCATTTGGGGTTACTGGGTAGCCCCAGAGGACAATGTTTTTCTTCTGGAGGGCAGGAAGAGTGCTGCATTGTAGTTCTGGATTGCCAAACTGGTGGGCTTGTGGGCCAGTAGTCTGACGACAAAAGTCTGAGAACATAAGCTAGGCTTAGGTTTCTGGGTGAGGCCATGGCAGGCACAATCTACAGACCTGAATTGAGATCTCGTGCATCTGAAGACAGGGCGAGGATCAGACGATCGCTCAGGTTGGAGTTTCTGTCCCTGATGGCCCCTTCATGAATGGGGGGGCATCACGAGGCCATGGGGGTTTTCCCACGATGGGAGTTGTGAGAAGCTCCAAAGTGCAGAGAGTCTTCTGCAGAACAATTGAGACCTGTTGTTTGGCTCCAGGCCAATGATTCTGAGCAGGGTTCTAAGGATGGATGGCTGGGTAGCCCACCTCGCATTCCAATTGTCTCCTAGCAACAAGACAGGTTAGATCTCCTGGATCTGTGGGGAGCAACCGAGGACGCTGAGTTGAAATGGACACCCCTGGGGATGGGTCCTAATGTGCTTTTGTGTCTATGGAGACCTTGGAATGAAGCGGTGGCACTGGGGCCCTAAAGGGTTCTCCTAAACAGAGGCTTTGACACAGCTCCAACGTGCAAGTTTCCCATGTGTAGATGAGATGTTTTCTGATGGGTGAGTCAAGAAACAGCTATATGCTGCTTTTGAAATCCAGGCCTCTGAGGAGAGATGCCTGGAAACCAAAGCAATGGATCTGATTAGTGCCTAGGGTCCTGTTCTTTCCTTTTTACCTCTGGGGACATCTGTCTATGGGTCTGAGTGCAGGTAGGTGCTCAGTTGGGCTCAGATTGTCCCTGGATCAGGGACTTTTGAGGTTTATCCTATTAGGAGGGTTGAGGCCATTGGAATGGGCACACACAATTCCCTTGGAGAGGCCAAGTACAGTCCTCAGGTTTGGCTCCAGGGTCCAGAGCCTGTAGGTTGTGTAGGCCAGGGCTGTTTGGACAGTTGTCTGAAAACACAAACTCGGCTTATGTTTGGGTCATAGGTATGGCAGGACTGATCTACAGACCATGAGGAGAACTCTTCGGGATTTGAAAGAAGGGCGAGTGTGAGGCTACTGCTCAAGTTTTTGTCTCTGTATATCGTGTCACTCATGGTCGTGGAATTTCTGGGTGACTTCATGGGAAATGGACGAGTCTTACTCTCTGGTGGTTTGGCCCCGTCCAAAGAGTTTGGGGACATTCTGTGGGCTGGAAGAAGTCCGTTTGTTGTTGTTGTTGTTGTTGTTGTTGTTGTTGTTGTTTTCTTTTTTAACCTCAGGTGTCCCACCAAATGAGGGATTCCAGAGCAGAGCCCTGGGAAGGGGCGACTGGACAATCAGAAATCTGGTTAAAAATTGGGGCCTAGGGACATGTCAAGCCCATTATGACATCTAATGGTCCAGCCACAAAGAGGACTTACTAGAGGACAGGACTCATGCTGAGGGTCACAATGCGTGTGTATGCCCTCGTCGCACTCAAGAATGGGCGGGGCCTCAGGGTGAATGCTGGTTTCTCCTTCACTGAACGTTGGACAAAGTGCCAACCACAAGGGTTCTTGCCATGGGTAAGGAGGAGTTCTGATTTCTGCATCACACTCACCCCTGGGCAGTGATTGGAGATAAGGTCTCGGTTCTGAAGCCTGAAAACTGAGGTACAGAAGAGAGGATACCTAAGGCCATGGCGGGTTTTATGTGCTCAGTGTGCAGTCAGCTTTCTCGGTGTTGGTCAGGAGATCCGGGCTCAGGTTGTGTTCGACAGTGCATTAGTGCCCAGGTTAGACTATATAATTTCGGTAAAGTCGAGTGCTGTGTAGGTTGATCCTCATTTAAGGTGCCTGGGCAGCTCATGAGGCACTAATTTTTTTTCTAGAGGGCAGGCAGAGTGCTGCATTGTGGGTCCGGAATTGCCAAACTTGAGGGCTTCGGGGCGAGGAGTGTGAGGACGGAAGTGTGAGAAGACAAGGTAGACTTGGGTTTCAGGGCGAGGGCACGGCAGGTACCCCCTGCAGATCTGAACCAATATCTCATGCATCTGAAGTCAGGGCGAGGATCAGACGTTGGCTCAGGTTGGAGTTTCTGTGCATGACGGCCGCTTCATGAAGGGAGCGGAATCTCGAGGCCATTGAGGTTTTCCCACGTTGGGAGTTGTGGGATGCCCCCTTCAAGGATTCCTTCTGCGGGACAATTGAGACCTGTTGGACAGCTCCAGGACATCCCATATGGAATGACTCCAGAGCACCGTTCGCGGATGGATCACTGGGAAGCCCCCTTCCCATTCCAATTGTCTCCAAGCAACAAGACAGTTTAGAGTTGATGGCTATGCCGGAGCAACCAGGGTGGCTGAGTTGAAATGGACTTTCCTGAGGATGGGTCCTAATGTGTTTTTGTGTCCATGAGGGCCTTGGAATGGGGCGGTGGCACCGGGACCCTGAAGTACTCTCCTAAGCTTTGGACATGGCTCCCATGCACAGGTTTCCTTGTGGAGACGAGATGAGTTCTGATGGGTGCCTCAGGAAAACCCCTATGCTCGTATTGGAATCAGGCTTTTGAGGACACATGCCCGTAACCCAAAGCAATGGATCTTAATATGGCCTAGGGTCCTGTCTGGTTCAATCTTCTTCTCTAGGGACATCCAACTATGGTATGAGTGGAGGTCGATTATCAGCTGGTGTCAGACAGCCCTTGTTTGTTCCGGGCGACCTACACTATTGGGATGACCTCAGGGACTTTGGAGGTTTCTCCTAATTTGTACGATTTTGGACCATGGAATGGGCAGAATTCCCATGGATTGGTAGGCACAGTCCTAATGTGTGGCTCTAGGGGCCCAGCCTGGAGGGTGTGTGGCCCAAGACTTTGAGGACAGAAGTCTGAAAACACAAACTCAACTTAGGTTTGGGGACGTAGGTATGGCAGGCCCGATCTACAAACCATGAGAAAAACTCTTCAGGATATGAAGAAAGTGCGAGTCTGAGGCGCTTGCTCAGGCTTTTGTCTCTGGATTTTGTATCAGCGATGGCCGTGGAATGTCGGGGAGGCCTCATGCGCCATGGACGAATCTTCCTCTCTGAGGCTTTGGCCTGATTCCCAATTGCTTTTCGTCAATCTGTGGGATGGGAGGACTCCTTTCAGTTTTGTTACCTCAGGTGTCCCACCAAAAGAGGAATTCCAAAGCAAAGCCGTGGGGAAGACTGAAGGGACAACCCGAACTATGGTTAAAAATTGGGGCCTAGGGGCATGGCAAGCCCAATATGCTATCTCTTCATCCAGCCACTGAGTGGCCTTACTTGAGGACTGGGCTCAGCCTGAGGGTCACAATGTGTGTTTGTGACCAATGTGGCCCGCGAGCATGGGCGGGGCCTCATGGGCCACACTGGTTTCAACTACTCTGAACGTTGGACAGCATGCCAACCACAAGGTTTCTTGCCATGGGGAAGGAGTTCTGATTTCTGCATCACCTTCAACCCTGGGCAGTGATAGGAGATAAGGTCTAGGTTCTGAAACCTGAAAACCGAGGTTGGGAAGAGATGACGACCTAAGGCCATGGCGGCTCGATGTGCTCAGTGTGCGGCCAGCTGTCTGGGAGGGGCCAGGGGGTCCAGGCTCAGGCTGTGTCAGAAAGGACATTAGTGCCCTGGTCAGCCTATGTATTTGGGGTACAGCCAAGGTCGGTGCAGGTTGATCCTCATTTGGGGTTACTGGGTAGCCCCAGAGGACCATGTTTTTCTTCTGGAGGGCAGGAAGAGTGCTGCATTGTAGTTCTGGATTGCCAAACTGGTGGGCTTGTGGGCCAGTAGTCTGACGACAAAAGTCTGAGAACACAAGCTAGGCTTAGGTTTCTGGGTGAGGCCATGGCAGGCACAATCTACAGACCTGAATTGAGATCTCGTGCATCTGAAGACAGGGCGAGGATCAGACGATCGCTCAGGTTGGAGTTTCTGTCCCTGATGGCCCCTTCATGAATGGGGGGGCATCACGAGGCCATGGGGGTTTTCCCACGATGGGAGTTGTGAGAAGCTCCAAAGTGCAGAGAGTCTTCTGCAGAACAATTGAGACCTGTTGTTTGGCTCCAGGCCAATGATTCTGAGCAGGGTTCTAAGGATGGATGGCTGGGTAGCCCACCTCGCATTCCAATTTTCTCCTAGCAACAAGACAGGTTAGATCTCCTGGATCTGTGGGGAGCAACCGAGGACGCTGAGTTGAAATGGACACCCCTGGGGATGGGTCCTAATGTGCTTTTGTGTCTATGGAGACCTTGGAATGAAGCGGTGGCACTGGGGCCCTAAAGGGTTCTCCTAAACAGAGGCTTTGACACAGCTCCAACGTGCAAGTTTCCCATGTGTAGATGAGATGTTTTCTGATGGGTGAGTCAAGAAACAGCTATATGCTGCTTTTGAAATCCAGGCCTCTGAGGAGAGATGCCTGGAAACCAAAGCAATGGATCTGATTAGTGCCTAGGGTCCTGTTCTTTCCTTTTTACCTCTGGGGACATCTGTCTATGGGTCTGAGTGCAGGTAGGTGCTCAGTTGGGCTCAGATTGTCCCTGGATCAGGGACTTTTGAGGTTTATCCTATTAGGAGGGTTGAGGCCATTGGAATGGGCACACACAATTCCCTTGGAGAGGCCAAGTACAGTCCTCAGGTTTGGCTCCAGGGTCCAGAGCCTGTAGGTTGTGTAGGCCAGGGCTGTTTGGACAGTTGTCTGAAAACACAAACTCGGCTTATGTTTCGGGTCATAGGTATGGCAGGACTGATCTACAGACCATGAGGAGAACTCTTCGGGATTTGAAAGAAGGGCGAGTGTGAGGCTCCTGCTCAAGTTTTTGTCTCTGTATATCGTGTCACTCATGGTCGTGGAATTTCTGGGTGACTTCATGGGAAATGGACGAGTCTTACTCTCTGGTGGTTTGGCCCCGTCCAAAGAGTTTGGGGTCATTCTGTGGGCTGGAAGAAGTCCGTTTGTTGTTGTTGTTGTTGTTGTTTTCTTTTTTAACCTCAGGTGTCCCACCAAATGAGGGATTCCAGAGCAGAGCCCTGGGGAGGGGCGACTGGACAATCAGAAATCTGGTTAAAAATTGGGGCCTAGGGACATGTCAAGCCCATTATGACATCTAATGGTCCAGCCACAAAGAGGACTTACTAGAGGACAGGACTCATGCTGAGGGTCACAATGCGTGTGTATGCCCTCGTCGCACTCAAGAATGGGCGGGGCCTCAGGGTGAATGCTGGTTTCTCCTTCACTGAACGTTGGACAAAGTGCCAACCACAAGGGTTCTTGCCATGGGTAAGGAGGAGTTCTGATTTCTGCATCACACTCACCCCTGGGCAGTGATTGGAGATAAGGTCTCGGTTCTGAAGCCTGAAAACTGAGGTACAGAAGAGAGGATACCTAAGGCCATGGCGGGTTTTATGTGCTCAGTGTGCAGTCAGCTTTCTCGGTGTTGGTCAGGAGATCCGGGCTCAGGTTGTGTTCGACAGTGCATTAGTGCCCAGGTTAGACTATATTATTTCGGTAAAGTCGAGTGCTGTGTAGGTTGATCCTCATTTAAGGTGCCTGGGCAGCTCATGAGGCACTAATTTTTTTTCTAGAGGGCAGGCAGAGTGCTGCATTGTGGGTCCGGAATTGCCAAACTTGAGGGCTTCGGGGCCAGGAGTGTGAGGACGGAAGTGTGAGAAGACAAGGTAGACTTGGGTTTCAGGGCGAGGGCACGGCAGGTACCCCCTGCAGATCTGAACCAATATCTCATGCATCTGAAGTCAGGGCGAGGATCAGACGTTGGCTCAGGTTGGAGTTTCTGTGCATGACGGCCGCTTCATGAAGGGAGCGGAATCTCGAGGCCATTGAGGTTTTCCCACGTTGGGAGTTGTGGGATGCCCCCTTCAAGGATTCCTTCTGCGGGACAATTGAGACCTGTTGGACAGCTCCAGGACATCCCATATGGAATGACTCCAGAGCACCGTTCACGGATGGATGCCTGGGAAGCCCGCCTCCCATTCCAATTGTCTCCTAGCAACAAGACAGTTTAGAGTTGATGGCTATGCCGGAGCAACCAGGGGGGCTGAGTTGAAATGGACTTTCCTGAGGATGGGTCCTAATGTGTTTTTGTGTCCATGAGGGCCTTGGAATGGGGCGGTGGCACCGGGACCCTGAAGTACTCTCCTAAGCTTTGGACATGGCTCCCATGCACAGGTTTCCTTGTGGAGACGAGATGAGTTCTGATGGGTGCCTCAGGAAAACCCCTATGCTCGTATTGGAATCAGGCTTTTGAGGACACATGCCCGTAACCCAAAGCAATGGATCTTAATATGGCCTAGGGTCCTGTCTGGTTCAATCTTCTTCTCTAGGGACATCCAACTATGGTATGAGTGGAGGTCGATTATCAGCTGGTGTCAGACAGCCCTTGTTTGTTCTGGGCGACCTACACTATTGGGATGACCTCAGGGACTTTGGAGGTTTCTCCTAATTTGTACGATTTTGGACCATGGAATGGGCAGAATTCCCATGGATTGGTAGGCACAGTCCTAATGTGTGGCTCTAGGGGCCCAGCCTGGAGGGTGTGTGGCCCAAGACTTTGAGGACAGAAGTCTGAAAACACAAACTCAACTTAGGTTTGGGGACGTAGGTATGGCAGGCCCGATCTACAAACCATGAGAAAAACTCTTCAGGATATGAAGAAAGTGCGAGTCTGAGGCGCTTGCTCAGGCTTTTGTCTCTGGATTTTGTATCAGCGATGGCCGTGGAATGTCGGGGAGGCCTCATGCGCCATGGACGAATCTTCCTCTCTGAGGCTTTGGCCCGATTCCCAATTGCTTTTCGTCAATCTGTGGGATGGGAGGACTCCTTTCAGTTTTGTTACCTCAGGTGTCCCACCAAAAGAGGAATTCCAAAGCAAAGCCGTGGGGAAGACTGAAGGGACAACCCGAACTATGGTTAAAAATTGGGGCCTAGGGGCATGGCAAGCCCAATATGCTATCTCATCATCCAGCCACTGAGTGGCCTTACTTGAGGACTGGGCTCAGCCTGAGGGTCACAATGTGTGTTTGTGACCAATGTGGCCCGCGAGCATGGGCGGGGCCTCATGGGCCACACTGGTTTCAACTACTCTGAACGTTGGACAGCATGCCAACCACAAGGTTTCTTGCCATGGGGAAGGAGTTCTGATTTCTTCATCACCTTCAACCCTGGGCAGTGATAGGAGATAAGGTCTAGGTTCTGAAACCTGAAAACCGAGGTTGGGAAGAGATGACGACCTAAGGCCATGGCGGCTCGATGTGCTCAGTGTGCGGCCAGCTGTCTGGGAGGGGCCAGGGGGTCCAGGCTCAGGCTGTGTCAGAAAGGACATTAGTGCCCTGGTCAGCCTGTATTTGGGGTACAGCCAAGGTCGGTGCAGGTTGATCCTCATTTGGGGTTACTGGGTAGCCCCAGAGGACCATGTTTTTCTTCTGGAGGGCAGGAAGAGTGCTGCATTGTAGTTCTGGATTGCCAAACTGGTGGGCTTGTGGGCCAGTAGTCTGACGACAAAAGTCTGAGAACACAAGCTAGGCTTAGGTTTCTGGGTGAGGCCATGGCAGGCACAATCTACAGACCTGAATTGAGATCTCGTGCATCTGAAGACAGGGCGAGGATCAGACGATCGCTCAGGTTGGAGTTTCTGTCCCTGATGGCCCCTTCATGAATGGGGGGGCATCACGAGGCCATGGGGGTTTTCCCACGATGGGAGTTGTGAGAAGCTCCAAAGTGCAGAGAGTCTTCTGCAGAACAATTGAGACCTGTTGTTTGGCTCCAGGCCAATGATTCTGAGCAGGGTTCTAAGGATGGATGGCTGGGTAGCCCACCTCGCATTCCAATTTTCTCCTAGCAACAAGACAGGTTAGATCTCCTGGATCTGTGGGGAGCAACCGAGGACGCTGAGTTGAAATGGACACCCCTGGGGATGGGTCCTAATGTGCTTTTGTGTCTATGGAGACCTTGGAATGAAGCGGTGGCACTGGGGCCCTAAAGGGTTCTCCTAAACAGAGGCTTTGACACAGCTCCAACGTGCAAGTTTCCCATGTGTAGATGAGATGTTTTCTGATGGGTGAGTCAAGAAACAGCTATATGCTGCTTTTGAAATCCAGGCCTCTGAGGAGAGATGCCTGGAAACCAAAGCAATGGATCTGATTAGTGCCTAGGGTCCTGTTCTTTCCTTTTTACCTCTGGGGACATCTGTCTATGGGTCTGAGTGCAGGTAGGTGCTCAGTTGGGCTCAGATTGTCCCTGGATCAGGGACTTTTGAGGTTTATCCTATTAGGAGGGTTGAGGCCATTGGAATGGGCACACACAATTCCCTTGGAGAGGCCAAGTACAGTCCTCAGGTTTGGCTCCAGGGTCCAGAGCCTGTAGGTTGTGTAGGCCAGGGCTGTTTGGACAGTTGTCTGAAAACACAAACTGGGCTTATGTTTCGGGTCATAGGTATGGCAGGACTGATCTACAGACCATGAGGAGAACTCTTCGGGATTTGAAAGAAGGGCGAGTGTGAGGCTCCTGCTCAAGTTTTTGTCTCTGTATATCGTGTCACTCATGGTCGTGGAATTTCTGGGTGACTTCATGGGAAATGGACGAGTCTTACTCTCTGGTGGTTTGGCCCCGTCCAAAGAGTTTGGGGTCATTCTGTGGGCTGGAAGAAGTCCGTTTGTTGTTGTTGTTGTTGTTGTTGTTGTTGTTGTTTTCTTTTTTAACCTCAGGTGTCCCACCAAATGAGGGATTCCAGAGCAGAGCCCTGGGGAGGGGCGACTGGACAATCCGAAATCTGGTTAAAAATTGGGGCCTAGGGACATGTCAAGCCCATTATGACATCTAATGGTCCAGCCACAAAGAGGACTTACTAGAGGACAGGACTCATGCTGAGGGTCACAATGCGTGTGTATGCCCTCGTCGCACTCAAGAATGGGCGGGGCCTCAGGGTGAATGCTGGTTTCTCCTTCACTGAACGTTGGACAAAGTGTCAACCACAAGGGTTCTTGCCATGGGTAAGGAGGAGTTCTGATTTCTGCATCACACTCACCCCTGGGCAGTGATTGGAGATAAGGTCTCGGTTCTGAAGCCTGAAAACTGAGGTACAGAAGAGAGGATACCTAAGGCCATGGCGGGTTTTATGTGCTCAGTGTGCAGTCAGCTTTCTCAGTGTTGGTCAGGAGATCCGGGCTCAGGTTGTGTTCGACAGTGCATTAGTGCCCAGGTTAGACTATATTATTTCGGTAAAGTCGAGTGCTGTGTAGGTTGATCCTCATTTAAGGTGCCTGGGCAGCTCATGAGGCACTAATTTTTTTTCTAGAGGGCAGGCAGAGTGCTGCATTGTGGGTCCGGAATTGCCAAACTTGAGGGCTTCGGGGCCAGGAGTGTGAGGACGGATGTGTGAGAACACAAGGTAGACTTGGGTTTCAGGGCGAGGGCACGGCAGGTACCCCCTGCAGATCTGAACCAATATCTCATGCATCTGAAGTCAGGGCGAGGATCAGACGTTGGCTCAGGTTGGAGTTTCTGTGCATGACGGCCGCTTCATGAAGGGAGCGGAATCTCGAGGCCATTGAGGTTTTCCCACGTTGGGAGTTGTGGGATGCCCCCTTCAAGGATTCCTTCTGCGGGACAATTGAGACCTGTTGGACAGCTCCAGGACATCCCATATGGAATGACTCCAGAGCACCGTTCGCGGATGGATGCCTGGGAAGCCCGCCTCCCATTCCAATTGTCTCCTAGCAACAAGACAGTTTAGAGTTGATGGCTATGCCGGAGCAACCAGGGTGGCTGAGTTGAAATGGACTTTCCTGAGGATGGGTCCTAATGTGTTTTTGTGTCCATGAGGGCCTTGGAATGGGGCGGTGGCACCGGGACCCTGAAGTACTCTCCTAAGCTTTGGACATGGCTCCCATGCACAGGTTTCCTTGTGGAGACGAGATGAGTTCTGATGGGTGCCTCAGGAAAACCCCTATGCTCGTATTGGAATCAGGCTTTTGAGGACACATGCCCGTAACCCAAAGCAATGGATCTTAATATGGCCTAGGGTCCTGTCTGGTTCAATCTTCTTCTCTAGGGACATCCAACTATGGTATGAGTGGAGGTCGATTATCAGCTGGTGTCAGACAGCCCTTGTTTGTTCCGGGCGACCTACACTATTGGGATGACCTCAGGGACTTTGGAGGTTTCTCCTAATTTGTAGGATTTTGGACCATGGAATGGGCAGAATTCCCATGGATTGGTAGGCACAGTCCTAATGTGTGGCTCTAGGGGCCCAGCCTGGAGGGTGTGTGGCCCAAGACTTTGAGGACAGAAGTCTGAAAACACAAACTCAACTTAGGTTTGGGGACGTAGGTATGGCAGGCCCGATCTACAAACCATGAGAAAAACTCTTCAGGATATGAAGAAAGTGCGAGTCTGAGGCGCTTGCTCAGGCTTTTGTCTCTGGATTTTGTATCAGCGATGGCCGTGGAATGTCGGGGAGGCCTCATGCGCCATGGACGAATCTTCCTCTCTGAGGCTTTGGCCCGATTCCCAATTGCTTTTCGTCAATCTGTGGGATGGGAGGACTCCTTTCAGTTTTGTTACCTCAGGTGTCCCACCAAAAGAGGAATTCCAAAGCAAAGCCGTGGGGAAGACTGAAGGGACAACCCGAACTATGGTTAAAAATTGGGGCCTAGGGGCATGGCAAGCCCAATATGCTATCTCTTCATCCAGCCACTGAGTGGCCTTACTTGAGGACTGGGCTCAGCCTGAGGGTCACAATGTGTGTTTGTGACCAATGTGGCCCGCGAGCATGGGCGGGGCCTCATGGGCCACACTGGTTTCAACTACTCTGAACGTTGGACAGCATGCCAACCACAAGGTTCCTTGCCATGGGGAAGGAGTTCTGATTTCTGCATCACCTTCAACCCTGGGCAGTGATAGGAGATAAGGTCTAGGTTCTGAAACCTGAAAACCGAGGTTGGGAAGAGATGACGACCTAAGGCCATGGCGGCTCGATGTGCTCAGTGTGCGGCCAGCTGTCTGGGAGGGGCCAGGGGGTCCAGGCTCAGGCTGTGTCAGAAAGGACATTAGTGCCCTGGTCAGCCTATGTATTTGGGGTACAGCCAAGGTCGGTGCAGGTTGATCCTCATTTGGGGTTACTAAGTAGCCCCAGAGGACAATGTTTTTCTTCTGGAGGGCAGGAAGAGTGCTGCATTGTAGTTCTGGATTGCCAAACTGGTGGGCTTGTGGGCCAGTAGTCTGACGACAAAAGTCTGAGAACACAAGCTAGGCTTAGGTTTCTGGGTGAGGCCATGGCAGGCACAATCTACAGACCTGAATTGAGATCTCGTGCATCTGAAGACAGGGCGAGGATCAGACGATCGCTCAGGTTGGAGTTTATGTCCCTGATGGCCCCTTCATGAATGGGGGGGCATCACGAGGCCATGGGGGTTTTCCCACGATGGGAGTTGTGAGAAGCTCCAAAGTGCAGAGAGTCTTCTGCAGAACAATTGAGACCTGTTGTTTGGCTCCAGGCCAATGATTCTGAGCAGGGTTCTAAGGATGGATGGCTGGGTAGCCCACCTCGCATTCCAATTTTCTCCTAGCAACAAGACAGGTTAGATCTCCTGGATCTGTGGGGAGCAACCGAGGATGCTGAGTTGAAATGGACACCCCTGGGGATGGGTCCTAATGTGCTTTTGTGTCTATGGAGACCTTGGAATGAAGCGGTGGCACTGGGGCCCTAAAGGGTTCTCCTAAACAGAGGCTTTGACACAGCTCCAACGTGCAAGTTTCCCATGTGTAGATGAGATGTTTTCTGATGGGTGAGTCAAGAAACAGCTATATGCTGCTTTTGAAATCCAGGCCTCTGAGGAGAGATGCCTGGAAACCAAAGCAATGGATCTGATTAGTGCCTAGGGTCCTGTTCTTTCCTTTTTACCTCTGGGGACATCTGTCTATGGGTCTGAGTGCAGGTAGGTGCTCAGTTGGGCTCAGATTGTCCCTGGATCAGGGACTTTTGAGGTTTATCCTATTAGGAGGGTTGAGGCCATTGGAATGGGCACACACAATTCCCTTGGAGAGGCCAAGTACAGTCCTCAGGTTTGGCTCCAGGGTCCAGAGCCTGTAGGTTGTGTAGGCCAGGGCTGTTTGGACAGTTGTCTGAAAACACAAACTCGGCATATGTTTCGGGTCATAGGTATGGCAGGACTGATCTACAGACCATGAGGAGAACTCTTCGGGATTTGAAAGAAGGGCGAGTGTGAGGCTCCTGCTCAAGTTTTTGTCTCTGTATATCGTGTCACTCATGGTCGTGGAATTTCTGGGTGACTTCATGGGAAATGGACGAGTCTTACTCTCTGGTGGTTTGGCCCCGTCCAAAGAGTTTGGGGTCATTCTGTGGGCTGGAAGAAGTCCGTTTGTTGTTGTTGTTGTTGTTGTTGTTGTTGTTGTTGTTGTTTTCTTTTTTAACCTCAGGTGTCCCACCAAATGAGGGATTCCAGAGCAGAGCCCTGGGGAGGGGCGACTGGACAATCAGAAATCTGGTTAAAAATTGGGGCCTAGGGACGTGTCAAGCCCATTATGACATCTAATGGTCCAGCCACAAAGAGGACTTACTAGAGGACAGGACTCATGCTGAGGGTCACAATGCGTGTGTATGCCCTCGTCGCACTCAAGAATGGGCGGGGCCTCAGGGTGAATGCTGGTTTCTCCTTCACTGAACGTTGGACAAAGTGCCAACCACAAGGGTTCTTGCCATGGGTAAGGAGGAGTTCTGATTTCTGCATCACACTCACCCCTGGGCAGTGATTGGAGATAAGGTCTCGGTTCTGAAGCCTGAAAACTGAGGTACAGAAGAGAGGATACCTAAGGCCATGGCGGGTTTTATGTGCTCAGTGTGCAGTCAGCTTTCTCGGTGTTGGTCAGGAGATCCGGGCTCAGGTTGTGTTCGACAGTGCATTAGTGCCCAGGTTAGACTATATTATTTCGGTAAAGTCGAGTGCTGTGTAGGTTGATCCTCATTTAAGGTGCCTGGGCAGCTCATGAGGCACTAATTTTTTTTCTAGAGGGCAGGCAGAGTGCTGCATTGTGGGTCCGGAATTGCCAAACTTGAGGGCTTCGGGGCGAGGAGTGTGAGGACGGAAGTGTGAGAAGACAAGGTAGACTTGGGTTTCAGGGCGAGGGCACGGCAGGTACCCCCTGCAGATCTGAACCAATATCTCATGCATCTGAAGTCAGGGCGAGGATCAGACGTTGGCTCAGGTTGGAGTTTCTGTGCATGACGGCCGCTTCATGAAGGGAGCGGAATCTCGAGGCCATTGAGGTTTTCCCACGTTGGGAGTTGTGGGATGCCCCCTTCAAGGATTCCTTCTGCGGGACAATTGAGACCTGTTGGACAGCTCCAGGACATCCCATATGGAATGACTCCAGAGCACCGTTCGCGGATGGATGCCTGGGAAGCCCGCCTCCCATTCCAATTGTCTCCTAGCAACAAGACAGTTTAGAGTTGATGGCTATGCCGGAGCAACCAGGGTGGCTGAGTTGAAATGGACTTTCCTGAGGATGGGTCCTAATGTGTTTTTGTGTCCATGAGGGCCTTGGAATGGGGCGGTGGCACCGGGACCCTGAAGTACTCTCCTAAGCTTTGGACATGGCTCCCATGCACAGGTTTCCTTGTGGAGACGAGATGAGTTCTGATGGGTGCCTCAGGAAAACCCCTATGCTCGTATTGGAATCAGGCTTTTGAGGACACATGCCCGTAACCCAAAGCAATGGATCTTAATATGGCCTAGGGTCCAGTCTGGTTCAATCTTCTTCTCTAGGGACATCCAACTATGGTATGAGTGGAGGTCGATTATCAGCTGGTGTCAGACAGCCCTTGTTTGTTCCGGGCGACCTACACTATTGGGATGACCTCAGGGACTTTGGAGGTTTCTCCTAATTTGTACGATTTTGGACCATGGAATGGGCAGAATTCCCATGGATTGGTAGGCACAGTCCTAATGTGTGGCTCTAGGGGCCCAGCCTGGAGGGTGTGTGGCCCAAGACTTTGAGGACAGAAGTCTGAAAACACAAACTCAACTTAGGTTTGGGGACGTAGGTATGGCAGGCCCGATCTACAAACCATGAGAAAAACTCTTCAGGATATGAAGAAAGTGCGAGTCTGAGGCGCTTGCTCAGGCTTTTGTCTCTGGATTTTGTATCAGCGATGGCCGTGGAATGTCGGGGAGGCCTCATGCGCCATGGACGAATCTTCCTCTCTGAGGCTTTGGCCCGATTCCCAATTGCTTTTCGTCAATCTGTGGGATGGGAGGACTCCTTTCAGTTTTGTTACCTCAGGTGTCCCACCAAAAGAGGAATTCCAAAGCAAAGCCGTGGGGAAGACTGAAGGGACAACCCGAACTATGGTTAAAAATTGGGGCCTAGGGGCATGGCAAGCCCAATATGCTATCTCTTCATCCAGCCACTGAGTGGCCTTACTTGAGGACTGGGCTCAGCCTGAGGGTCACAATGTGTGTTTGTGACCAATGTGGCCCGCGAGCATGGGCGGGGCCTCATGGGCCACACTGGTTTCAACTACTCTGAACGTTGGACAGCATGCCAACCACAAGGTTTCTTGCCATGGGGAAGGAGTTCTGATTTCTGCATCACCTTCAACCCTGGGCAGTGATAGGAGATAAGGTCTAGGTTCTGAAACCTGAAAACCGAGGTTGGGAAGAGATGACGACCTAAGGCCATGGCGGCTCGATGTGCTCAGTGTGCGGCCAGCTGTCTGGGAGGGGCCAGGGGGTCCAGGCTCAGGCTGTGTCAGAAAGGACATTAGTGCCCTGGTCAGCCTATGTATTTGGGGTACAGCCAAGGTCGGTGCAGGTTGATCCTCATTTGGGGTTACTGGGTAGCCCCAGAGGACCATGTTTTTCTTCTGGAGGGCAGGAAGAGTGCTGCATTGTAGTTCTGGATTGCCAAACTGGAGGGCTTGTGGGCCAGTAGTCTGACGACAAAAGTCTGAGAACACAAGCTAGGCTTAGGTTTCTGGGTGAGGCCATGGCAGGCACAATCTACAGACCTGAATTGAGATCTCGTGCATCTGAAGACAGGGCGAGGATCAGACGATCGCTCAGGTTGGAGTTTCTGTCCCTGATGGCCCCTTCATGAATGGGGGGGCATCACGAGGCCATGGGGGTTTTCCCACGATGGGAGTTGTGAGAAGCTCCAAAGTGCAGAGAGTCTTCTGCAGAACAATTGAGACCTGTTGTTTGGCTCCAGGCCAATGATTCTGAGCAGGGTTCTAAGGATGGATGGCTGGGTAGCCCACCTCGCATTCCAATTGTCTCCTAGCAACAAGACAGGTTAGATCTCCTGGATCTGTGGGGAGCAACCGAGGACGCTGAGTTGAAATGGACACCCCTGGGGATGGGTCCTAATGTGCTTTTGTGTCTATGGAGACCTTGGAATGAAGCGGTGGCACTGGGGCCCTAAAGGGTTCTCCTAAACAGAGGCTTTGACACAGCTCCAACGTGCAAGTTTCCCATGTGTAGATGAGATGTTTTCTGATGGGTGAGTCAAGAAACAGCTATATGCTGCTTTTGAAATCCAGGCCTCTGAGGAGAGATGCCTGGAAACCAAAGCAATGGATCTGATTAGTGCCTAGGGTCCTGTTCTTTCCTTTTTACCTCTGGGGACATCTGTCTATGGGTCTGAGTGCAGGTAGGTGCTCAGTTGGGCTCAGATTGTCCCTGGATCAGGGACTTTTGAGGTTTATCCTATTAGGAGGGTTGAGGCCATTGGAATGGGCACACACAATTCCCTTGGAGAGGCCAAGTACAGTCCTCAGGTTTGGCTCCAGGGTCCTGAGCCTGTAGGTTGTGTAGGCCAGGGCTGTTTGGACAGTTGTCTGAAAACACAAACTCGGCTTATGTTTCGGGTCATAGGTATGGCAGGACTGATCTACAGACCATGAGGAGAACTCTTCGGGATTTGAAAGAAGGGCGAGTGTGAGGCTCCTGCTCAAGTTTTTGTCTCTGTATATCGTGTCACTCATGGTCGTGGAATTTCTGGGTGACTTCATGGGAAATGGACGAGTCTTACTCTCTGGTGGTTTGGCCCCGTCCAAAGAGTTTGGGGTCATTCTGTAAGCTGGAAGAAGTCCGTTTGTTGTTGTTGTTGTTGTTGTTGTTGTTGTTGTTTTCTTTTTTAACCTCAGGTGTCCCACCAAATGAGGGATTCCAGAGCAGAGCCCTGGGGAGGGGCGACTGGACAATCAGAAATCTGGTTAAAAATTGGGGCCTAGGGACATGTCAAGCCCATTATGACATCTAATGGTCCAGCCACAAAGAGGACTTACTAGAGGACAGGACTCATGCTGAGGGTCACAATGCGTGTGTATGCCCTCGTCGCACTCAAGAATGGGCGGGGCCTCAGGGTGAATGCTGGTTTCTCCTTCACTGAACGTTGGACAAAGTGCCAACCACAAGGGTTCTTGCCATGGGTAAGGAGGAGTTCTGATTTCTGCATCACACTCACCCCTGGGCAGTGATTGGAGATAAGGTCTCGGTTCTGAAGCCTGAAAACTGAGGTACAGAAGAGAGGATACCTAAGGCCATGGCGGGTTTTATGTGCTCAGTGTGCAGTCAGCTTTCTCGGTGTTGGTCAGGAGATCCGGGCTCAGGTTGTGTTCGACAGTGCATTAGTGCCCAGGTTAGACTATATTATTTCGGTAAAGTCGAGTGCTGTGTAGGTTGATCCTCATTTAAGGTGCCTGGGCAGCTCATGAGGCACTAATTTTTTTTCTAGAGGGCAGGCAGAGTGCTGCATTGTGGGTCCGGAATTGCCAAACTTGAGGGCTTCGGGGCGAGGAGTGTGAGGACGGAAGTGTGAGAAGACAAGGTAGACTTGGGTTTCAGGGCGAGGGCACGGCAGGTACCCCCTGCAGATCTGAACCAATATCTCATGCATCTGAAGTCAGGGCGAGGATCAGACGTTGGCTCAGGTTGGAGTTTCTGTGCATGACGGCCGCTTCATGAAGGGAGCGGAATCTCGAGGCCATTGAGGTTTTCCCACGTTGGGAGTTGTGGGATGCCCCCTTCAAGGATTCCTTCTGCGGGACAATTGAGACCTGTTGGACAGCTCCAGGACATCCCATATGGAATGACTCCAGAGCACCGTTCGCGGATGGATCACTGGGAAGCCCCCTTCCCATTCCAATTGTCTCCAAGCAACAAGACAGTTTAGAGTTGATGGCTATGCCGGAGCAACCAGGGTGGCTGAGTTGAAATGGACTTTCCTGAGGATGGGTCCTAATGTGTTTTTGTGTCCATGAGGGCCTTGGAATGGGGCGGTGGCACCGGGACCCTGAAGTACTCTCCTAAGCTTTGGACATGGCTCCCATGCACAGGTTTCCTTGTGGAGACGAGATGAGTTCTGATGGGTGCCTCAGGAAAACCCCTATGCTCGTATTGGAATCAGGCTTTTGAGGACACATGCCCGTAACCCAAAGCAATGGATCTTAATATGGCCTAGGGTCCTGTCTGGTTCAATCTTCTTCTCTAGGGACATCCAACTATGGTATGAGTGGAGGTCGATTATCAGCTGGTGTCAGACAGCCCTTGTTTGTTCCGGGCGACCTACACTATTGGGATGACCTCAGGGACTTTGGAGGTTTCTCCTAATTTGTACGATTTTGGACCATGGAATGGGCAGAATTCCCATGGATTGGTAGGCACAGTCCTAATGTGTGGCTCTAGGGGCCCAGCCTGGAGGGTGTGTGGCCCAAGACTTTGAGGACAGAAGTCTGAAAACACAAACTCAACTTAGGTTTGGGGACGTAGGTATGGCAGGCCCGATCTACAAACCATGAGAAAAACTCTTCAGGATATGAAGAAAGTGCGAGTCTGAGGCGCTTGCTCAGGCTTTTGTCTCTGGATTTTGTATCAGCGATGGCCGTGGAATGTCGGGGAGGCCTCATGCGCCATGGACGAATCTTCCTCTCTGAGGCTTTGGCCCGATTCCCAATTGCTTTTCGTCAATCTGTGGGATGGGAGGACTCCTTTCAGTTTTGTTACCTCAGGTGTCCCACCAAAAGAGGAATTCCAAAGCAAAGCCGTGGGGAAGACTGAAGGGACAACCCGAACTATGGTTAAAAATTGGGGCCTAGGGGCATGGCAAGCCCAGTATGCTATCTCTTCATCCAGCCACTGAGTGGCCTTACTTGAGGACTGGGCTCAGCCTGAGGGTCACAATGTGTGTTTGTGACCAATGTGGCCCGCGAGCATGGGCGGGGCCTCATGGGCCACACTGGTTTCAACTACTCTGAACGTTGGACAGCATGCCAACCACAAGGTTTCTTGCCATGGGGAAGGAGTTCTGATTTCTGCATCACCTTCAACCCTGGGCAGTGATAGGAGATAAGGTCTAGGTTCTGAAACCTGAAAACCGAGGTTGGGAAGAGATGACGACCTAAGGCCATGGCGGCTCGATGTGCTCAGTGTGCGGCCAGCTGTCTGGGAGGGGCCAGGGGGTCCAGGCTCAGGCTGTGTCAGAAAGGACATTAGTGCCCTGGTCAGCCTATGTATTTGGGGTACAGCCAAGGTCGGTGCAGGTTGATCCTCATTTGGGGTTACTGGGTAGCCCCAGAGGACCATGTTTTTCTTCTGGAGGGCAGGAAGAGTGCTGCATTGTAGTTCTGGATTGCCAAACTGGAGGGCTTGTGGGCCAGTAGTCTGACGACAAAAGTCTGAGAACACAAGCTAGGCTTAGGTTTCTGGGTGAGGCCATGGCAGGCACAATCTACAGACCTGAATTGAGATCTCGTGCATCTGAAGACAGGGCGAGGATCAGACGATCGCTCAGGTTGGAGTTTCTGTCCCTGATGGCCCCTTCATGAATGGGGGGGCATCACGAGGCCATGGGGGTTTTCCCACGATGGGAGTTGTGAGAAGCTCCAAAGTGCAGAGAGTCTTCTGCAGAACAATTGAGACCTGTTGTTTGGCTCCAGGCCAATGATTCTGAGCAGGGTTCTAAGGATGGATGGCTGGGTAGCCCACCTCGCATTCCAATTTTCTCCTAGCAACAAGACAGGTTAGATCTCCTGGATCTGTGGGGAGCAACCGAGGACGCTGAGTTGAAATGGACACCCCTGGGGATGGGTCCTAATGTGCTTTTGTGTCTATGGAGACCTTGGAATGAAGCGGTGGCACTGGGGCCCTAAAGGGTTCTCCTAAACAGAGGCTTTGACACAGCTCCAACGTGCAAGTTTCCCATGTGTAGATGAGATGTTTTCTGATGGGTGAGTCAAGAAACAGCTATATGCTGCTTTTGAAATCCAGGCCTCTGAGGAGAGACGCCTGGAAACCAAAGCAATGGATCTGATTAGTGCCTAGGGTCCTGTTCTTTCCTTTTTACCTCTGGGGACATCTGTCTATGGGTCTGAGTGCAGGTAGGTGCTCAGTTGGGCTCAGATTGTCCCTGGATCAGGGACTTTTGAGGTTTATCCTATTAGGAGGGTTGAGGCCATTGGAATGGGCACACACAATTCCCTTGGAGAGGCCAAGTACAGTCCTCAGGTTTGGCTCCAGGGTCCTGAGCCTGTAGGTTGTGTAGGCCAGGGCTGTTTGGACAGTTGTCTGAAAACACAAACTCGGCTTATGTTTCGGGTCATAGGTATGGCAGGACTGATCTACAGACCATGAGGAGAACTCTTCGGGATTTGAAAGAAGGGCGAGTGTGAGGCTCCTGCTCAAGTTTTTGTCTCTGTATATCGTGTCACTCATGGTCGTGGAATTTCTGGGTGACTTCATGGGAAATGGACGAGTCTTACTCTCTGGTGGTTTGGCCCCGTCCAAAGAGTTTGGGGTCATTCTGTGGGCTGGAAGAAGTCCGTTTGTTGTTGTTGTTGTTGTTGTTGTTGTTGTTGTTGTTTTCTTTTTTAACCTCAGGTGTCCCACCAAATGAGGGATTCCAGAGCAGAGCCCTGGGGAGGGGCGACTGGACAATCAGAAATCTGGTTAAAAATTGGGGCCTAGGGACATGTCAAGCCCATTATGACATCTAATGGTCCAGCCACAAAGAGGACTTACTAGAGGACAGGACTCATGCTGAGGGTCACAATGCGTGTGTATGCCCTCGTCGCACTCAAGAATGGGCGGGGCCTCAGGGTGAATGCTGGTTTCTCCTTCACTGAACGTTGGACAAAGTGCCAACCACAAGGGTTCTTGCCATGGGTAAGGAGGAGTTCTGATTTCTGCATCACACTCACCCCTGGGCAGTGATTGGAGATAAGGTCTCGGTTCTGAAGCCTGAAAACTGAGGTACAGAAGAGAGGATACCTAAGGCCATGGCGGGTTTTATGTGCTCAGTGTGCAGTCAGCTTTCTCGGTGTTGGTCAGGAGATCCGGGCTCAGGTTGTGTTCGACAGTGCATTAGTGCCCAGGTTAGACTATATTATTTCGGTAAAGTCGAGTGCTGTGTAGGTTGATCCTCATTTAATGTGCCTGGGCAGCTCATGAGGCACTAATTTTTTTTCTAGAGGGCAGGCAGAGTGCTGCATTGTGGGTCCGGAATTGCCAAACTTGAGGGCTTCGGGGCGAGGAGTGTGAGGACGGAAGTGTGAGAAGACAAGGTAGACTTGGGTTTCAGGGCGAGGGCACGGCAGGTACCCCCTGCAGATCTGAACCAATATCTCATGCATCTGAAGTCAGGGCGAGGATCAGACGTTGGCTCAGGTTGGAGTTTCTGTGCATGACGGCCGCTTCATGAAGGGAGCGGAATCTCGAGGCCATTGAGGTTTTCCCACGTTGGGAGTTGTGGGATGCCCCCTTCAAGGATTCCTTCTGCGGGACAATTGAGACCTGTTGGACAGCTCCAGGACATCCCATATGGAATGACTCCAGAGCACCGTTCGCGGATGGATCACTGGGAAGCCCCCTTCCCATTCCAATTGTCTCCAAGCAACAAGACAGTTTAGAGTTGATGGCTATGCCGGAGCAACCAGGGTGGCTGAGTTGAAATGGACTTTCCTGAGGATGGGTCCTAATGTGTTTTTGTGTCCATGAGGGCCTTGGAATGGGGCGGTGGCACCGGGACCCTGAAGTACTCTCCTAAGCTTTGGACATGGCTCCCATGCACAGGTTTCCTTGTGGAGACGAGATGAGTTCTGATGGGTGCCTCAGGAAAACCCCTATGCTCGTATTGGAATCAGGCTTTTGAGGACACATGCCCGTAACCCAAAGCAATGGATCTTAATATGGCCTAGGGTCCTGTCTGGTTCAATCTTCTTCTCTAGGGACATCCAACTATGGTATGAGTGGAGGTCGATTATCAGCTGGTGTCAGACAGCCCTTGTTTGTTCCGAGCGACCTACACTATTGGGATGACCTCAGGGACTTTGGAGGTTTCTCCTAATTTGTACGATTTTGGACCATGGAATGGGCAGAATTCCCATGGATTGGTAGGCACAGTCCTAATGTGTGGCTCCAGGGGCCCAGCCTGGAGGGTGTGTGGCCCAAGACTTTGAGGACAGAAGTCTGAAAACACAAACTCAACTTAGGTTTGGGGACGTAGGTATGGCAGGCCCGATCTACAAACCATGAGAAAAACTCTTCAGGATATGAAGAAAGTGCGAGTCTGAGGCGCTTGCTCAGGCTTTTGTCTCTGGATTTTGTATCAGCGATGGCCGTGGAATGTCGGGGAGGCCTCATGCGCCATGGACGAATCTTCCTCTCTGAGGCTTTGGCCCGATTCCCAATTGCTTTTCGTCAATCTGTGGGATGGGAGGACTCCTTTCAGTTTTGTTACCTCAGGTGTCCCACCAAAAGAGGAATTCCAAAGCAAAGCCGTGGGGAAGACTGAAGGGACAACCCGAACTATGGTTAAAAATTGGGGCCTAGGGGCATGGCAAGCCCAGTATGCTATCTCTTCATCCAGCCACTGAGTGGCCTTACTTGAGGACTGGGCTCAGCCTGAGGGTCACAATGTGTGTTTGTGTCCAATGTGGCCCGCGAGCATGGGCGGGGCCTCATGGGCCACACTGGTTTCAACTACTCTGAACGTTGGACAGCATGCCAACCACAAGGTTTCTTGCCATGGGGAAGGAGTTCTGATTTCTGCATCACCTTCAACCCTGGGCAGTGATAGGAGATAAGGTCTAGGTTCTGAAACCTGAAAACCGAGGTTGGGAAGAGATGACGACCTAAGGCCATGGCGGCTCGATGTGCTCAGTGTGCGGCCAGCTGTCTGGGAGGGGCCAGGGGGTCCAGGCTCAGGCTGTGTCAGAAAGGACATTAGTGCCCTGGTCAGCCTATGTATTTGGGGTACAGCCAAGGTCGGTGCAGGTTGATCCTCATTTGGGGTTACTGGGTAGCCCCAGAGGACCATGTTTTTCTTCTGGAGGGCAGGAAGAGTGCTGCATTGTAGTTCTGGATTGCCAAACTGGAGGGCTTGTTGGCCAGTAGTCTGACGACAAAAGTCTGAGAACACAAGCTAGGCTTAGGTTTCTGGGTGAGGCCATGGCAGGCACAATCTACAGACCTGAATTGAGATCTCGTGCATCTGAAGACAGGGCGAGGATCAGACGATCGCTCAGGTTGGAGTTTCTGTCCCTGATGGCCCCTTCATGAATGGGGGGGCATCACGAGGCCATGGGGGTTTTCCCACGATGGGAGTTGTGAGAAGCTCCAAAGTGCAGAGAGTCTTCTGCAGAACAATTGAGACCTGTTGTTTGGCTCCAGGCCAATGATTCTGAGCAGGGTTCTAAGGATGGATGGCTGGGTAGCCCACCTCGCATTCCAATTGTCTCCTAGCAACAAGACAGGTTAGATCTCCTGGATCTGTGGGGAGCAACTGAGGACGCTGAGTTGAAATGGACACCCCTGGGGATGGGTCCTAATGTGCTTTTGTGTCTATGGAGACCTTGGAATGAAGCGGTGGCACTGGGGCCCTAAAGGGTTCTCCTAAACAGAGGCTTTGACACAGCTCCAACGTGCAAGTTTCCCATGTGTAGATGAGATATTTTCTGATGGGTGAGTCAAGAAACAGCTATATGCTGCTTTTGAAATCCAGGCCTCTGAGGAGAGATGCCTGGAAACCAAAGCAATGGATCTGATTAGTGCCTAGGGTCCTGTTCTTTCCTTTTTACCTCTGGGGACATCTGTCTATGGGTCTGAGTGCAGGTAGGTGCTCAGTTGGGCTCAGATTGTCCCTGGATCAGGGACTTTTGAGGTTTATCCTATTAGGAGGGTTGAGGCCATTGGAATGGGCACACACAATTCCCTTGGAGAGGCCAAGTACAGTCCTCAGGTTTGGCTCCAGGGTCCTGAGCCTGTAGGTTGTGTAGGCCAGGGCTGTTTGGACAGTTGTCTGAAAACACAAACTCGGCTTATGTTTCGGGTCATAGGTATGGCAGGACTGATCTACAGACCATGAGGAGAACTCTTCGGGATTTGAAAGAAGGGCGAGTGTGAGGCTCCTGCTCAAGTTTTTGTCTCTGTATATCGTGTCACTCATGGTCGTGGAATTTCTGGGTGACTTCATGGGAAATGGACGAGTCTTACTCTCTGGTGGTTTGGCCCCGTCCAAAGAGTTTGGGGTCATTCTGTGGGCTGGAAGAAGTCCGTTTGTTGTTGTTGTTGTTGTTGTTGTTGTTGTTGTTGTTTTCTTTTTTAACCTCAGGTGTCCCACCAAATGAGGGATTCCAGAGCAGAGCCCTGGGGAGGGGCGACTGGACAATCAGAAATCTGGTTAAAAATTGGGGCCTAGGGACATGTCAAGCCCATTATGACATCTAATGGTCCAGCCACAAAGAGGATTTACTAGAGGACAGGACTCATGCTGAGGGTCACAATGCGTGTGTCTGCCCTCGTCGCACTCAAAAATGGGCGGGGCCTCAGGGTGAATGCTGGTTTCTCCTTCACTGAACGTTGGACAAAGTGCCAACCACAAGGGTTCTTGCCATGGGTAAGGAGGAGTTCTGATTTCTGCATCACACTCACCCCTGGGCAGTGATTGGAGATAAGGTCTCGGTTCTGAAGCCTGAAAACTGAGGTACAGAAGAGAGGATACCTAAGGCCATGGCGGGTTTTATGTGCTCAGTGTGCAGTCAGCTTTCTCGGTGTTGGTCAGGAGATCCGGGCTCAGGTTGTGTTCGACAGTGCATTAGTGCCCAGGTTAGACTATATCATTTGGGTAAAGTCGAGTGCTGTGTAGGTTGATCCTCATTTAAGGTGCCTGGGCAGCTCATGAGGCACTAATTTTTTTTCTAGAGGGCAGGCAGAGTGCTGCATTGTGGGTCCGGAATTGCCAAACTTGAGGGCTTCGGGGCCAGGAGTGTGAGGACGGATGTGTGAGAACACAAGGTAGACTTGGGTTTCAGGGCGAGGGCACGGCAGGTACCCCCTGCAGATCTGAACCAATATCTCATGCATCTGAAGTCAGGGCGAGGATCAGACGTTGGCTCAGGTTGGAGTTTCTGTGCATGACGGCCGCTTCATGAAGGGAGCGGAATCTCGAGGCCATTGAGGTTTTCCCACGTTGGGAGTTGTGGGATGCCCCCTTCAAGGATTCCTTCTGCGGGACAATTGAGACCTGTTGGACAGCTCCAGGACATCCCATATGGAATGACTCCAGAGCACCGTTCGCGGATGGATGCCTGGGAAGCCCGCCTCCCATTCCAATTGTCTCTAGCAACAAGACAGTTTAGAGTTGATGGCTATGCCGCAGCAACCAGGGTGGCTGAGTTGAAATGGACTTTCCTGAGGATGGGTCCTAATGTGTTTTTGTGTCCATGAGGGCCTTGGAATGGGGCGGTGGCACCGGGACCCTGAAGTACTCTCCTAAGCTTTGGACATGGCTCCCATGCACAGGTTTCCTTGTGGAGACGAGATGAGTTCTGATGGGTGCCTCAGGAAAACCCCTATGCTCGTATTGGTTTCAGGCTTTTGAGGACACATGCCCGTAACCCAAAGCAATGGATCTTAATATGGCCTAGGGTCCTGTCTGGTTCAATCTTCTTCTCTAGGGACATCCAACTATGGTATGAGTGGAGGTCGATTATCAGCTGGTGTCAGACAGCCCTTGTTTGTTCCGAGCGACCTACACTATTGGGATGGCCTCAGGGACTTTGGAGGTTTCTCCTAATTTGTACGATTTTGGACCATGGAATGGGCAGAATTCCCATGGATTGGTAGGCACAGTCCTAATGTGTGGCTCCAGGGGCCCAGCGTGGAGGGTGTGTGGCCCAAGACTTTGAAGACAGAAGTCTGAAAACACAAACTCAACTTAGGTTTGGGGACGTAGGTATGGCAGGCCCGATCTACAAACCATGAGAAAAACTCTTCAGGATATGAAGAAAGTGCGAGTCTGAGGTGCTTGCTCAGGCTTTTATCTCTGGATTTTGTATCAGCGATGGCCGTGGAATGTCGGGGAGGCCTCATGCGCCATGGACGAATCTTCCTCTCTGAAGCTTTGGCCCGATTCCCAATTGCTTTTCGTCAATCTGTGGGATGGGAGGACTCCTTTCAGTTTTGTTACCTCAAGTGTCCCACCAAAAGAGGAATTCCAAAGCAAAGCCGTGGGGAAGACTGAAGGGACAACCCGAACTATGGTTAAAAATTGGGGCCTAGGGGCATGGCAAGCCCAGTATGCTATCTCTTCATCCAGCCACTGAGTGGCCTTACTTGAGGACTGGGCTCAGCCTGAGGATCACAATGTGTGTTTGTGACCAATGTGGCCCGCGAGCATGGGCGGGGCCTCATGGGCCACACTGGTTTCAACTACTCTGAACGTTGGACAGCATGCCAACCACAAGGTTTCTTGCCATGGGGAAGGAGTTCTGATTTCTGCATCACCTTCAACCCTGGGCAGTGATAGGAGATAAGGTCTAGGTTCTGAAACCTGAAAACCGAGGTTGGGAAGAGATGACGACCTAAGGCCATGGCGGCTCGATGTGCTCAGTTTGCAGCCAGCTGACTGGGAGGGGCCAGGGGGTCCAGGCTCAGGCTGTGTCAGAAAGGACATTAGTGCCCTGGTCAGCCTATGTATTTGGGGTACAGCCAAGGTCGGTGCAGGTTGATCCTCATTTGGGGTTACTGGATAGCCCCAGAGGACCATGTTTTTCTTCTGGAGGGCAGGAAGAGTGCTGCATTGTAGTTCTGGATTGCCAAACTGGAGGGCTTGTGGGCCAGTAGTCTGACGACAAAAGTCTGAGAACACAAGCTAGGCTTAGGTTTCTGGGTGAGGCCAGGCAGGCACAATCTACAGACCTGAATTGAGATCTCGTGCATCTGAAGACAGGGCGAGGATCAGACGATCGCTCAGGTTGGAGTTTCTGTCCCTGATGGCCCCTTCATAATGGGGGGGCATCACGAGGCCATGGGGGTTTTCCCACGATGGGAGTTGTGAGAAGCTCCAAAGTGCAGAGAGTCTTCTGCAGAACAATTGAGACCTGTTGTTTGGCTCCAGGCCAATGATTCTGAGCAGGGTTCTAAGGATGGATGGCTGGGTAGCCCACCTCGCATTCCAATTGTCTCCTAGCAACAAGACAGGTTAGATCTCCTGGATGTGTGGGGAGCAACCGAGGACGCTGAGTTGAAATGGACACCCCTGGGGATGGGTCCTAATGTGCTTTTGTGTCTATGGAGACCTTGGAATGAAGCGGTGGCACTGGGGCCCTAAAGGGTTCTCCTAAACAGAGGCTTTGACACAGCTCCAACGTGCAAGTTTCCCATGTGTAGATGAGATATTTTCTGATGGGTGAGTCAAGAAACAGCTATATGCTGCTTTTGAAATCCAGGCCTCTGAGGAGAGATGCCTGGAAACCAAAGCAATGGATCTGATTAGTGCCTAGGGTCCTGTTCTTTCCTTTTTACCTCTGGGGACATCTGTCTATGGGTCTGAGTGCAGGTAGGTGCTCAGTTGGGCTCAGATTGTCCCTGGATCAGGGACTTTTGAGGTTTATCCTATTAGGAGGGTTGAGGCCATTGGAATGGGCACACACAATTCCCTTGGAGAGGCCAAGTACAGTCCTCAGGTTTGGCTCCAGGGTCCTGAGCCTGTAGGTTGTGTAGGCCAGGGCTGTTTGGACAGTTGTCTGAAAACACAAACTCGGCTTATGTTTCGGGTCATAGGTATGGCAGGACTGATCTACAGACCATGAGGAGAACTCTTCGGGATTTGAAAGAAGGGCGAGTGTGAGGCTCCTGCTCAAGTTTTTGTCTCTGTATATCGTGTCACTCATGGTCGTGGAATTTCTGGGTGACTTCATGGGAAATGGACGAGTCTTACTCTCTGGTGGTTTGGCCCCGTCCAAAGAGTTTGGGGTCATTCTGTGGGCTGGAAGAAGTCCGTTTGTTGTTGTTGTTGTTGTTGTTGTTGTTGTTGTTTTCTTTTTTAACCTCAGGTGTCCCACCAAATGAGGGATTCCAGAGCAGAGCCCTGGGGAGGGGCGACTGGACAATCAGAAATCTGGTTAAAAATTGGGGCCTAGGGACATGTCAAGCCCATTATGACATCTAATGGTCCAGCCACAAAGAGGATTTACTAGAGGACAGGACTCATGCTGAGGGTCACAATGCGTGTGTCTGCCCTCGTCGCACTCAAAAATGGGCGGGGCCTCAGGGTGAATGCTGGTTTCTCCTTCACTGAACGTTGGACAAAGTGCCAACCACAAGGGTTCTTGCCATGGGTAAGGAGGAGTTCTGATTTCTGCATCACACTCACCCCTGGGCAGTGATTGGAGATAAGGTCTCGGTTCTGAAGCCTGAAAACTGAGGTACAGAAGAGAGGATACCTAAGGCCATGGCGGGTTTTATGTGCTCAGTGTGCAGTCAGCTTTCTCGGTGTTGGTCAGGAGATCCGGGCTCAGGTTGTGTTCGACAGTGCATTAGTGCCCAGGTTAGACTATATTATTTCGGTAAAGTCGAGTGCTGTGTAGGTTGATCCTCATTTAAGGTGCCTGGGCAGCTCATGAGGCACTAATTTTTTTTCTAGAGGGCAGGCAGAGTGCTGCATTGTGGGTCCGGAATTGCCAAACTTGAGGGCTTCGGGGCGAGGAGTGTGAGGACGGAAGTGTGAGAAGACAAGGTAGACTTGGGTTTCAGGGCGAGGGCACGGCAGGTACCCCCTGCAGATCTGAACCAATATCACATGCATCTGAAGTCAGGGCGAGGATCAGACGTTGGCTCAGGTTGGAGTTTCTGTGCATGACGGCCGCTTCATGAAGGGAGCGGAATCTCGAGGCCATTGAGGTTTTCCCACGTTGGGAGTTGTGGGATGCCCCCTTCAAGGATTCCTTCTGCGGGACAATTGAGACCTGTTGGACAGCTCCAGGACATCCCATATGGAATGACTCCAGAGCACCGTTCGCGGATGGATGCCTGGGAAGCCCGCCTCCCATTCCAATTGTCTCCTAGCAACAACACAGTTTAGAGTTGATGGCTATGCCGGAGCAACCAGGGTGGCTGAGTTGAAATGGACTTTCCTCAGGATGGGTCCTAATGTGTTTTTGTGTCCAAGAGGGCCTTGGAATGGGGCGGTGGCACCGGGACCCTGAAGTACTCTCCTAAGCTTTGGACATGGCTCCCATGCACAGGTTTCCTTGTGGAGACGAGATGAGTTCTGATGGGTGCCTCAGAAAAACCCCTATGCTCGTATTGGAATCAGGCTTTTGAGGACACATGCCCGTAACCCAAAGCAATGGATCTTAATATGGCCTAGGGTCCTGTCTGGTTCAATCTTCTTCTCTAGGGACATCCAACTATGGTATGAGTGGAGGTCGATTATCAGCTGGTGTCAGACAGCCCTTGTTTGTTCCGAGCGAACTACACTATTGGGATGACCTCAGTGACTTTGGAGGTTTCTCCTAATTTGTACGATTTTGGACCATGGAATGGGCAAAATTCCCATGGATTGGTAGGCACAGTCCTAATGTGTGGCTCCAGGGGCCCAGCCTGGAGGGTGTGTGGCCCAAGACTTTGAGGACAGAAGTCTGAAAACACAAACTCAACTTAGGTTTGGGGACGTAGGTATGGCAGGCCCGATCTACAAACCATGAGAAAAACTCTTCAGGATACAAAGAAAGTGCGAGTCTGAGGTGCTTGCTCAGGCTTTTGTCTCTGGATTTTGTATCAGCGATGGCCGTGGAATGTCGGGGAGGCCTCATGGGCCATGGACGAATCTTCCTCTCTGAGGATTTAGCCCTATTCCCAATTGCTTTTCGTCAATCTGTGGGATGGGAGGACTCCTTTCAGTTTTGTTACCTCAGGTGTCCCACCAAAAGAGGAATTCCAAAGCAAAGCCGTGGGGAAGACTGAAGGGACAACCCGAACTATGGTTAAAAATTGGGGCCTAGGGGCATGGCAAGCCAAATATGCTATCTCTTCATCCAGCCACTGAGTGTCCTTACTTGAGGACTGGGCTCAGCCTGAGGGTCACAATGTGTGTTTGTGACCAATGTGGCCCGCGAGCATGGGCGGGGCCTCATGGGCCACACTGGTTTCAACTACTCTGAACGTTGGACAGCATGCCAACCACAAGGTTTCTTGCCATGGGGAAGGAGTTCTGATTTCTGCATCACCTTCAACCCTGGTCAGTGATAGGAGATAAGGACTAGGTTCTGAATCCTGAAAACCGAGGTTGGGAAGAGATGACGACCTAAGGCCATGGAGGCTCGATGTACTCAGTGTGCGGCCAGCTGTCTGGGAGGGGCCAGGGGGTCCAGGCTCAGGCTGTGTCAGAAAGGACATTAGTGCCCTGGTCAGCCTATGTATTTGGGGTACAGCCAAGGTCGGTGCAGGTTGATCCTCATTTGGGGTTACTGGGTAGCCCCAGAGGACAATGTTTTTCTTCTGGAGGGCAGGAAGAGTGCTGCATTGTAGTTCTGGATTGCCAAACTGGAGGGCTTGTGGGCCAGTAGTCTGACGACAAAAGTCTGAGAACACAAGCTAGGCTTAGGTTTCTGGGTGAGGCCATGGCAGGCACAATCTACAGACCTGAATTGAGATCTCGTGCATCTGAAGACAGGGCGAGGATCAGACGATCGCTCAGGTTGGAGTTTGTCCCTGATGGCCCCTTCATGAATGGGGGGGCATCACGAGGCCATGGGGGTTTTCCCACGATGGGAGTTGTGAGAAGCTCCAAAGTGCAGAGAGTCTTCTGCAGAAAAATTGAGACCTGGTGTTTGGCAACAGGCCAATGATTCTGAGCAGGGTTCTAAGGATGGATGGCTGGGTAGCCCACCTCGCATTCCAATTGTCTCCTAGCAACAAGACAGGTTAGATCTCCTGGATCTGTGGGGAGCAACCGAGGACGCTGAGTTGAAATGGACACCCCTGGGGATGGGTCCTAATGTGCTTTTGTGTCTTTGGAGTCCTTGGAATGAAGCGGTGGCACTGGGGCCCCAAAAGGTTCTCCTAAACAGAGGTTTGACACAGCTCAAACGTGCAAGTTTCCCATGTGTAGATGAGATATTTTCTGATGGGTGAGTCAAGAAACAGCTATATGCTGCTTTTGAAATCCAGGCCTCTGAGGAGAGATGCCTGGAAACCAAAGCAATGGATCTGATTAGTGCCTAGGGTCCTGTTCTTTCCTTTTTACCTCTGGGGACATCTGTCTATGGGTCTGAGTGCAGGTAGGTGCTCAGTTGGGCTCAGATTGTCCCTGGATCAGGGACTTTTGAGGTTGATCCTATTAGGAGGGTTGAGGCCATTGGAATGGGCACACACAATTCCCTTGGAGAGGCCAAGTACAGTCCTCAGGTTTGGCTCCAGGGGCCTGAGCCTGTTGGTTGTGTAGGCCAGGGCTGTTTTGACATTTTTCTGAAAACACAAACTCGGCTTATGTTTCGGGTCATAGGTATGGCAGGACTGATCTACAGACCATGAGGAGAACCTTTCGGGATTTGAAAGAAGGGTGAGTGTGAGGCTCCTGCTCAAGTTTTTGTCTCTGCATATCGTGTCACTCATGGTCGTGGAATTTCTGGGTGACTTCATGGGAAATGGACGAGTCTTACTCTCTGGTGGTTTGGCCCCGTCCAAAGAGTTTGGGGTCATTCTGTGGGCTGGAAGAAGTCCGTTTTTTGTTGTTGTTGTTGTTGTTGTTTTCTTTTTTAACCTCAGGTGTCCCACCAAATGAGGGATTCCAGAGCAGAGCCCTGGGGAGGGGCTACTGGACAATCAGAAATCTGGTTAAAAATTGCGGCCTAGGGACATGTCAAGCCCATTATGACATCTAATGGTCCAGCCACAAAGAGGACTTACTAGAGGACAGGACTCATGCTGAGGGTCACAATGCGTGTGTATGCCCTCGTCGCACTCAAGAATGGGCGGGGCCTCAGGGTGAATGCTGGTTTCTCCTTCACTGAACGTTGGACAAAGTGCCAACCACAAGGGTTCTAAGGAGGAGTTCTGATTTCTGCATCACACTCACCCCTGGGCAGTGATTGGAGATAAGGTCTCGGTTCTGAAGCCTGAAAACTGAGGTACAGAAGCTAGGATACCTAAAGCCATGGCGGGTTTTATGTGCTCAGTGTGCAGTCAGCTTTCTCGGTGTTGGTCAGGAGATCCGGGCTCAGGTTGTGTTCGACAGTGAATTAGTGCCCAGGTTAGAGTATATTATTTCGGTAAAGTCGAGTGCTGTGTAGGTTGATCCTCATTTAAGTTGCCTGGGCAGCTCATGAGGCACTAATTTTTTTTTTAGAGGGCAGGCAGAGTGCTGCATTGTGGGTCCGGAATTGCCAAACTTGAGGGCTTCGGGGCCAGGAGTGTGAGGACGGAAGTGTGAGATGACAAGGTAGACTTGGGTTTCAGGGCGAGGGCACGGCAGGTACCCCCTGCAGATCTGAACCAATATCACATGCATCTGAAGTCAGGGCGAGGATCAGACGTTGGCTCAGGTTGGAGTTTCTGTGCATGACGGCCGCTTCATGAAGGGAGCGGAATCTCGAGGCCATTGAGGTTTTCCCACGTTCGAGTTGTGGGATGCCCCCTTCAAGGATTCCTTCTGCGGGACAATTGAGACCTGTTGGACAGCTCCAGGACATCCCATATGGAATGACTCCAGAGCACCGTTCGCGGATGGATGCCTGGGAAGCCCGCCTCCCATTCCAATTTTCTCTAGCAACAAGACAGGTTAGATCTCCTGGATCTGTGGGGAGCAACCGAGGACGCTGAGTTGAAATGGACACCCCTGGGGATGGGTCCTAATGTGCTTTTGTGTCTATGGAGACCTTGGAATGAAGCGGTGGCACTGGGGCCCTAAAGGGTTCTCCTAAACAGAGGCTTTAACAGAGCTCCAACGTGCAAGTTTCCCATGTGTAGATGAGATATTTTCTGATGGGTGAGTCAAGATACAGCTATATGCTGCTTTTGAAATCCAGGCCTCTGAGGAGAGATGCCTGGAAACCAAAGCAATGGATCTGATTAGTGCCTAGCGTCCTGTTCTTACCTTTTTACCTCTGGGGACATCTGTGTATGGGTCTGAGTGCAGGTAGGTGCTCAGTTGGGCTCAGATTGTCCCTGGATCAGGGACTTTTGAGGTTTATCCTATTAGGAGGGTTGAGGCCATTGGAATGGGCACACACAATTCCCTTGGAGAGGCCAAGTACAGTCCTCAGGTTTGGCTCCTGGGACCTGAGCCTGTAGGTTGTGTAGGCCAGGGCTGTTTGGACAGTTGTCTGAAAACACAAACTCGGCTTATGTTTCGGGTCATAGGTATGGCAGGACTGATCTACAGACCATGAGGAGAACTCTTCGGGATTTGAAAGAAGGGTGAGTGTGAGGCTCCTGCTCAAGTTTTTGTCTCTGGATATCGTGTCACTCATGGTCGTGGAATTTTTGGGTGACTCATGGGAAATGGACGAGTCTTACTCTCTGGTGGTTTGGCCCGTCCAAAGAGTTTGGGGTCATTCTGTGGGCTGGAAGAAGTCCGTTATGTTGTTGTTGTTGTTGTTGTTGTTGTTTTCTTTTTTAACCTCAGGTGTCCCACCAAATGAGGGATTCCAGAGCAGAGCCCTGGGGAGGGGCGACTGGACCATCAGAAATCTGGTTAAAAATTGGGGCCTAGGGACATGTCAAGCCCATTATGACATCTAATGATCCAGCCACAAAGAGGACTTACTAGAGGACAGGACTCATGCTGTGGGTCACAATGCGTGTGTATGCCCTCGTCGCACTCAAGAATGGGCGGGGCCTCAGGGTGAATGCTGGTTTCTCCTTCACTGAACGTTGGACAAAGTGCCAACCACAAGGGTTCTTGCCATGGGTAAGGAGGAGTTCTGATTTCTGCATCACACTCACCCCTGGGCAGTGATTGGAGATAAGGTCTCGGTTCTGAAGCCTGAAAACTGAGGTACAGAAGAGAGGATACCTAAGGCCATGGCGGGTTTTATGTGCTCAGTGTGCAGTCAGCTTTCTCGGTGTTGGTCAGGAGATCCGGGCTCAGGTTGTGTTCGACAGTGCATTAGTGCCCAGGTTAGACTATATTATTTCGGTAAAGTCGAGTGCTGTGTAGGTTGATCCTCATTTAAGTTGCCTGGGCAGCTCATGAGGCACTAATTTTTTTTCTAGAGGGCAGGCAGAGTGCTGCATTGTGGGTCCGGATTGCCAAACTTGAGGGCTTCGGGGCCAGGAGTGTGAGGACGGAAGTGTGAGAAGACAAGGTAGACTTGGGTTTCAGGGCGAGGGCACGGCAGGTACCCCCTGCAGATCTGAACCAATATCTCATGCATCTGAAGTCAGGGCGAGGATCAGACGTTGGCTCAGGTTGGAGTTTCTGTGCATGACGGCCGCTTCATGAAGGGAGCGGAATCTCGAGGCCATTGAGGTTTTCCCACGTTGGGAGTTGTGGGATGCCCCCTTCAAGGATTCCTTCTGCGGGACAATTGAGACCTGTTGGACAGCTCCAGGACACCGCATATGGAATGACTCCAGAGCACCGTTCGCGGATGGATGCCTGGGAAGCCCGACTCCCATTCCAATTTTCTCCAAGCAACAAGACAGTTTAGAGTTGATGGTTCTGCCGGAGCAACCAGGGTGGCTGAGTTGAAATGGACTTTCCTGAGGATGGGTCCTAATGTGTTTTTGTGTCCATGAGGGCCGTGGAATGGGGCGGTGGCACCGGGACCCTGAAGTACTCTCCTAAGCTTTGGACATGGCTCCCATGCACAGGTTTCCTTGTGGAGACGAGATGAGTTCTGATGGGTGCCTCAGGAAAACCCCTATGCTCGTATTGGAATCAGGCTTTTGAGGACACATGCCCGTAACCCAAAGCAATGGATCTTAATATGGCCTAGGGTCCTGTCTGGTTCAATATTCTTCTCTAGGGACATCCAACTATGGTATGAGTGGAGGTCGATTATCAGCTAGTGTCAGACAGCCCTTGTTTGTTCCGGGCGACCTACACTATTGGGATGACCTCAGGGACTTTGGAGGTTTCTCCTAATTTGTACGATTTTGGACCATGGAATGGGCAGAATTCCCATGGATTGGTAGGCACAGTCCTAATGTGTGGGTCCAGGGGCCCAGCCTGGAGGGTGTGTGGTCCAAGACTTTGAGGACAGAAGTCTGAAAACACAAACTCAACTTAGGTGGGGACGTTGGTATGGCAGGCCCGATCTACAAACCATGAGAAAAACTCTTCAGGATATGAAGAAAGTGCGAGTCTGAGGTCCTTGCTCAGGCTTTTGTCTCTGGATTTTGTATCAGCGATGGCCGTGGAATGTCGGGGAGGCCTCATGGGCCATGGACGAATCTTCCTCTCTGAGGCTTTGGCCCGATTCCCAATTGCTTTTCGTCAATCTGTGGGATGGGAGGACTCCTTTCAGTTTTGTTACCTCAGGTGTCCCACCAAAAGAGGAATTCCAAAGCAAAGCCGTGGGGAAGACTGAAGGGACAACCCGAACTATGGTTAAAAATTGGGGCCTAGGTGCATGGCAAGCCCAATATGCTATCTCTTCATCCAGCCACTGAGTGGCCTTACTTGAGGACTGGGCTCAGCTTGAGGGTCACAATGTGTGTTTGTGACCAATGTGGCCCGCGAGCATGGGCGGGGCCTCATGGGCCACACTGGTTTCAACTACTCTGAACGTTGGACAGCATGCCAACCACAAGGTTTCTTGCCATGGGGAAGGAGTTCTGATTTCTGCATCACCTTCAACCCTGGGCAGTGATAGGAGATAAGGTCTAGGTTCTGAAACCTGAAAACCGAGGTTGGGAAGAGATGACGACCTAAGGCCATGGCAGCTCGATGTGCTCAGTGTGCGGCCAGCTGTCTGGGAGGGGCCAGGGGGTCCAGGCTCAGGCTGTGTCAGAAAGGACATTAGTGCCCTGGTCAGCCTATGTATTTGGGGTACAGCCAAGGTCGGTGCAGGTTGATCCTCATTTGGGGTTACTGCGTGGCCCCAGAAGACAGTGTTTTTCTTCTGGAGGGCAGGAAGAGTGCTGCTTTGTAGTTCTGGATTGCCAAACTGGAGGGCTTGTGGGCCAGTAGTCTGACGACAAAAGTCTGAGAACACAAGCTAGGCTTAGGTTTCTGGGTGAGGCCAGGCAGGCACAATCTACAGACCTGAATTGAGATCTCGTGCATCTGAAGACAGGGCGAGGATCAGACGATCGCTCAGGTTGGAGTTTCTGTCCCTGATGGCCCCTTCATGAATGGGGGGGCATCACGAGGCCATGGGGGTTTTCCCACGATGGGAGTTGTGAGAAGCTCCAAAGTGCAGAGAGTCTTCTGCAGAACAATTGAGACCTGTTGTTTGGCAACAGGCCAATGATTCTGAGCAGGGTTCTAAGGATGGATGGCTGGGTAGCCCACCTCGCATTCCAATTGTCTCCTAGCAACAAGACAGGTTAGATCTCCTGGATCTGTGGGGAGCAACCGAGGACGCTGAGTTGAAATGGACACCCCTGGGGATGGGTCCTAATGTGCTTTTGTGTCTATGGAGACCTTGGAATGAAGCGGTGGCACTGGGGCCCCAAAAGGTTCTCCTAAACAGAGGCTTTGACACAGCTCCAACGTGCAAGTTTCCCATGTGTAGATGAGATGTTTTCTGATGGGTGAGTCAAGAAACAGCTATATGCTGCTTTTGAAATCCAGGCCTCTGAGGAGAGATGCCTGGAAACCAAAGCAATGGATCTGATTAGTGCCTAGGGTCCTGTTCTTTCCTTTTTACCTCTGGGGACATCTGTCTATGGGTCTGAGTGCAGGTAGGTGCTCAGTTGGGCTCAGATTGTCCCTGGATCAGGGACTTTTGAGGTTTATCCTATTAGGAGGGTTGAGGCCATTGGAACGGGCACACACAATTCTTTTGGAGAGGCCAAGTACAGTCCTCAGGTTTGGCTCCATGGGCCTGAGCCTGTTGGTTGTGTAGGCCAGGGCTGTTTGGACAGTTGTCTGAAAACACAAACTCGGCTTATGTTTCGGGTCATAGGTATGGCAGGACTGATCTACAGACCATGAGGAGAACCTTTCGGGATTTGAAAGAAGGGTGAGTGTGAGGCTCCTGCTCAAGTTTTTGTCTCTGTATATCGTGTCACTCATGGTCGTGGAATTTCTGGGTGACTTCATGGGAAATGGACGAGTCTTACTCTCTGGTGGTTTGGCCCCGTCCAAAGAGTTTGGGGTCATTCTGTGGGCTGGAAGAAGTCCGTTTTGTTGTTGTTGTTGTTGTTGTTGTTGTTTTCTTTTTTAACCTCAGGTGTCCCACCAAATGAGGGATTCCAGAGCAGAGCCCTGGGGAGGGGCGACTGGACAATCAGAAATCTGGTTAAAAATTGGGGCCTAGGGACATGTCAAGCCCATTATGACATCTAATGATCCAGCCACAAAGAGGACTTACTAGAGGACAGGACTCATGCTGTGGGTCACAATGCGTGTGTATGCCCTCGTCGCACTCAAGAATGGGCGGGGCCTCAGGGTGAATGCTGGTTTCTCCTTCACTGAACGTTGGACAAAGTGCCAACCACAAGGGTTCTTGCCATGGGTAAGGAGGAGTTCTGATTTCTGCATCACACTCACCCCTGGGCAGTGATTGGAGATAAGGTCTCGGTTCTGAAGCCTGAAAACTGAGGTACAGAAGAGAGGATACCTAAGGCCATGGCGGGTTTTATGTGCTCAGTGTGCAGTCAGCTTTCTCGGTGTTGGTCAGGAGATCCGGGCTCAGGTTGTGTTCGACAGTGCATTAGTGCCCAGGTTAGACTATATTATTTCGGTAAAGTCAGTGCTGTGTAGGTTGATCCTCATTTAAGGTGCCTGGGCAGCTCATGAGGCACTAATTTTTTTTCTAGAGGGCAGGCAGAGTGCTGCATTGTGGGTCCGGAATTGCCAAACTTGAGGGCTTCGGGGCCAGGAGTGTGAGGACGGAAGTGTGAGAAACAAGGTAGACTTGGGTTTCAGGGCGAGGGCACGGCAGGTACCCCCTGCAGATCTGAACCAATATCTCATGCATCTGAAGTCAGGGCGAGGATCAGACGTTGGCTCAGGTTGGAGTTTCTGTGCATGACGGCCGCTTCATGAAGGGAGCGGAATCTCGAGGCCATTGAGGTTTTCCCACGTTGGGAGTTGTGGGATGCCCCCTTCAAGGATTCCTTCTGCGGGACAATTGAGACCTGTTGGACAGCTCCAGGACATCCCATATGGAATGACTCCAGAGCACCGTTCGCGGATGGATGCCTGGGAAGCCCGACTCCCATTGCAATTGTCTCCTAGCAACAAGACAGTTTAGAGTTGATGGCTCTGCCGGAGCAACCAGGGTGGCTGAGTTGAAATGGACTTTCCTGAGGATGGGTCCTAATGTGTTTTTGTGTCCATGAGGGCCTTGGAATGGGGCGGTGGCACCGGGACCCTGAAGTACTCTCCTAAGCTTTGGACATGGCTCCCATGCACAGGTTTCCTTGTGGAGACGAGATGAGTTCTGATGGGTGCCTCAGAAAAACCCCTATGCTCGTATTGGAATCAGGCTTTTGAGGACACATGCCCGTAACCCAAAGCAATGGATCTTAATATGGCCTAGGGTCCTTTCTGGTTCAATATTCTTCTCTAGGGACATCCAACTATGGTATGAGTGGAGGTCGATTATCAGCTGGTGTCAGACAGCCCTTGTTTGTTCCAGGAGACCTACACTATTGGGATGGTCTCAGGGACTTTGGAGGTTTCTCCTAATTTGTACGATTTTGGACCATGGAATGGGCAGAATTCCCATGGATTGGTAGGCACAGTCCTAATGTGTGGCTCCAGGGGCCCAGCCTGGAGGGTGTGTGGCCCAAGACTTTGAGGACAGAAGTCTGAAAACACAAACTCAACTTAGGTGGGTACGTTGGTATGGCAGGCCCGATCTACAAACCATGAGAAAAACTCTTCAGGATATGAAGAAAGTGCGAGTCTGAGGTTCTTGCTCAGGCTTTTGTCTCTGGATTTTGTATCAGCGATGGCCGTGGAATGTCGGGGAGGCCTCATGGGCCATGGACGAATCTTCCTCTCTGAGGATTTGGCCCGATTCCCAATTGCTTTTCGTCAATCTGTGGGATGGGAGGACTCCTTTCAGTTTTGTTACCTCAGGTGTCCCACCAAAAGAGGAATTCCAAAGCAAAGCCGTGGGGAAGACTGAAGGGACAACCCGAACTATGGTTAAAAATTGGGGCCTAGGGGCATGGCAAGCCCAATATGCTATCTCTTCATCCAGCCACTGAGTGGCCTTACTTGAGGACTGGGCTCAGCCTGAGGGTCACAATGTGTGTTTGTGACCAATGTGGCCCGCGAGCATGGGCGGGGCCTCATGGGCCACACTGGTTTCAACTACTCTGAACGTTGGACAGCATGCCAACCACAAGGTTTCTTGCCATGGGGAAGGAGTTCTGATTTCTGCATCACCTTCAACCCTGGGCAGTGATAGGAGATAAGGTCTAGGTTCTGAAACCTGAAAACCGAGGTTGGGAAGAGATGACGACCTAAGGCCATGGCAGCTCGATGTGCTCAGTGTGCGGCCAGCTGTCTGGGAGGGGCCAGGGGGTCCAGGCTCAGGCTGTGTCAGAAAGGACATTAGTGCCCTGGTCAGCCTATGTATTTGGGGTACAGCCAAGGTCGGTGCAGGTTGATCCTCATTTGGGGTTACTGCGTGGCCCCAGAAGACAGTGTTTTTCTTCTGGAGGGCAGGAAGAGTGCTGCTTTGTAGTTCTGGATTGCCAAACTGGAGGGCTTGTGGGCCAGTAGTCTGACGACAAAAGTCTGAGAACACAAGCTAGGCTTAGGTTTCTGGGTGAGGCCAGGCAGGCACAATCTACAGACCTGAATTGAGATCTCGTGCATCTGAAGACAGGGCGAGGATCAGACGATCGCTCAGGTTGGAGTTTCTGTCCCTGATGGCCCCTTCATGAATGGGGGGGCATCACGAGGCCATGGGGGTTTTCCCACGATGGGAGTTGTGAGAAGCTCCAAAGTGCAGAGAGTCTTCTGCAGAACAATTGAGACCTGTTGTTTGGCAACAGGCCAATGATTCTGAGCAGGGTTCTAAGGATGGATGGCTGGGTAGCCCACCTCGCATTCCAATTGTCTCCTAGCAACAAGACAGGTTAGATCTCCTGGATCTGTGGGGAGCAACCGAGGACGCTGAGTTGAAATGGACACCCCTGGGGATGGGTCCTAATGTGCTTTTGTGTCTATGGAGACCTTGGAATGAAGCGGTGGCACTGGGGCCCCAAATAGTTCTCCTAAACAGAGGCTTTGCCACAGCTCAAACGTGCAAGTTTCCCATGTGTAGATGAGATGTTTTCTGATGGGTGAGTCAAGAAACAGCTATATGCTGCTTTTGAAATCCAGGCCTCTGAGGAGAGATGCCTGGAAACCAAAGCAATGGATCTGATTAGTGCCTAGGGTCCTGTTCTTTCCTTTTTACCTCTGGGGACATCTGTCTATGGGTCTGAGTGCAGGTAGGTGCTCAGTTGGGCTCAGATTGTCCCTGGATCAGGGACTTTTGAGGTTTATCCTATTAGGAGGGTTGAGGCCATTGGAATGGGCACACACAATTCTTTTGGAGAGGCCAAGTACAGTCCTCAGGTTTGGCTCCATGGGCCTGAGCCTGTTGGTTGTGTAGGCCAGGGCTGTTTGGACAGTTGTCTGAAAACACAAACTCGGCTTATGTTTCGGGTCATAGGTTTGGCAGGACTGATCTACAGACCATGAGGAGAACCTTTCGGGATTTGAAAGAAGGGTGAGTGTGAGGCTCCTGCTCAAGTTTTTGTCTCTGGATATCGTGTCACTCATGGTCATGGAATTTCTGGGTGACTTGATGGGAAATGGACGAGTCTTACTCTCTGGTGGTTTGGCCCCGTCCAAAGAGTTTGGGGTCATTCTGTGGGCTGGAAGAAGTCAGTTTTGTTGTTGTTGTTGTTGTTGTTGTTGTTGTTTTCTTTTTTAACCTCAGGTGTCCCACCAAATGAGGGATTCCAGAGCAGAGCCCTGGGGAGGGGCGACTGGACCATCAGAAATCTGGTTAAAAATTGGGGCCTAGGGACATGTCAAGCCCATTATGACATCTAATGATCCAGCCACAAAGAGGACTTACTAGAGGACAGGACTCATGCTGTGGGTCACAATGCGTGTGTATGCCCTCGTCGCACTCAAGAATGGGCGGGGCCTCAGGGTGAATGCTGGTTTCTCCTTCACTGAACGTTGGACAAAGTGCCAACCACAAGGGTTCTTGCCATGGGTAAGGAGGAGTTCTGATTTCTGCATCACACTCACCCCTGGGCAGTGATTGGAGATAAGGTCTCGGTTCTGAAGCCTGAAAACTGAGGTACAGAAGAGAGGATACCTAAGGCCATGGCGGGTTTTATGTGCTCAGTGTGCAGTCAGCTTTCTCGGTGTTGGTCAGGAGATCCGGGCTCAGGTTGTGTTCGACAGTGCATTAGTGCCCAGGTTAGACTATATTATTTCGGTAAAGTCGAGTGCTGTGTAGGTTGATCCTCATTTAAGGTGCCTGGGCAGCTCATGAGGCACTAATTTTTTTTCTAGAGGGCAGGCAGAGTGCTGCATTGTGGGTCCGAAATTGCCAAAATTGAGGGCTTCGGGGCCAGGAGTGTGAGGACGGAAGTGTGAGAAACAAGGTAGACTTGGGTTTCAGGGCGAGGGCACGGCAGGTACCCCCTGCATATCTGAACCAATATCTCATGCATCTGAAGTCAGGGCGAGGATCAGACGTTGGCTCAGGTTGGAGTTTCTGTGCATGACGGCCGCTTCATGAAGGGAGCGGAATCTCGAGGCCATTGAGGTTTTCCCACGTTGGGAGTTGTGGGATGCCCCCTTCAAGGATTCCTTCTGCGGGACAATTGAGACCTGTTGGACAGCTCCAGGACATCCCATATGGAATGACTCCAGAGCACCGTTCGCGGATGGATGCCTGGGAAGCCCGCCTCCCATTCCAATTGTCTCTTAGCAACAAGACAGTTTAGAGTTGATGGCTGTACCGGAGCAACCAGGGTGGCTGAGTTGAAATGGACTTTCCTGAGGATGGGTTATAATGTGTTTTTGTGTCCATGAGGGCCTTGGAATGGGGCGGTGGCACCGGGACCCTGAAGTACTCTCCTAAGCTTTGGACATGGTTCCCATGCACAGGTTTCCTTGTGGAGACGAGATGAGTTCTGATGGGTGCCTCAGGAAAACCCCTATGCTCGTATTGGAATCAGGCTTTTGAGGACACATGCCCGTAACCCAAAGCAATGGATCTTAATATGGCCTAGGGTCATGTCTGGTTCAATAATCTTCTCTAGGGACATCCAACTATGGTATGAGTGGAGGTCGATTATCAGCTGGTGTCAGACAGCCCTTGTTTGTTCCGGGCGACTTACACTATTGGGATGACCTCAGGGACTTTGGAGGTTTCTCCTAATTTGTACGATTTTGGACCATGGAATGGGCAGAATTCCCATGGATTGGTAGGCACAGTCCTAATGTGTGGCTCCAGGGGCCCAGCCTGGAGGGTGTGTGGCCCAAGAATTTGAGGACAGAAGTCTGAAAACACAAACTCAACTTAGGTTTGGGGACGTAGGTATGGCAGGCCCGATCTACAAGCCATGAGAAAAACTCTTCAGAATATGAAGAAAATGCCAGTGTGAGGTTCTTGCTCAGGCTTTTGTCTCTGGATTTTGTATCAGCGATGGCCGTGGAATGTCGGGGAGGCCTCATGGGCCATGGACGAGTCTTCCTCTCTGAGGCTTTGGCCCGATTCCCAATTGCTTTTCGTCAATCTGTGAGATGGGAGGACTCCTTTCAGTTTTGTTCCCTCAGGTGCCCCACCAAAAGAGGAATTCCAAAGCAAAGCCGTGGGGAAGACTGAAGGGACAACCCGAACTATGGTTAAAAATTGGGGCCTAGGGGCATGGCAAGCCCAATATGCTATCTCTTCATCCAGCCACTGAGTGGCTTTACTTGAGGACTGGGCTCAGCCTGAGGGTCACAATGTGTGTTTGTGAACAATGTGGCCCGCGAGCATGGGCGGGGCCTCATGGGCCACACTGGTTTTAACTACTCTGAACGTTGGACAGCATGCCAACCACAAGGTTTCTTGCCATGGGGAAGGAGTTCTGATTTCTGCATCACCTTCAACCCTGGGCAGTGATAGGAGATAAGGTCTAGGTTCTGAAACCTGAAAACCGAGGTTGGGAAGAGATGACGACCTAAGGCCATGGCGGCTCGATGTGCTCAGTGTGCGGCCAGCTGTCTGGGAGGGGCCAGTGGATCCAGGCTCAGGCTGTGTCAGAAAGGACATTAGTGCCCTGGTCAGCCTATGTATTTGGGGTACAGCCAAGGTCGGTGCAGGTTGATCCTCATTTGGGGTTACTGGGTGGCCCCAGAGGACAATGTTTTTCTTCTGGAGGGCAGGAAGAGTGCTGCATTGTAGTTCTGGATTGCCAAACTGGAGGGCTTGTGGGCCAGTAGTCTGACGACAAAAGTCTGAGAACACAAGCTAGGCTTAGGTTTCTGCGTGAGGCCATGGCAGGCACAATCTACAGACCTGAATTGAGATCTCGTGCATCTGAAGACAGGGCGAGGATCAGACGATCGCTCAGGTTGGAGTTTCTGTCCCTGATGGCCCCTTCATGAATGGGGGGGCATCACGAGGCCATGGGGGTTTTCCCACGATGGGAGTTGTGAGAAGCTCCAAAGTGCAGAGAGTCTTCTGCAGAACAATTGAGACCTGTTGTTTGGCTCCAGGCCAATGATTCTGAGCAGGGTTCTAAGGATGGATGGCTGGGTAGCCCACCTCGCATTCCAATTTTCTCCTAGCAACAAGACAGGTTAGATCTCCTGGATCTGTGGGGAGCAACCGAGGACGCTGAGTTGAAATGGACACCCCTGGGGATGGGTCCAAATGTGCTTTTGTGTCTATGGAGACCTTGGAATGAAGCGGTGGCACTGCAGCCCCAAAAGGTTCTCCTAAACAGAGGCTTTGACACAGCTCAAACGTGCAAGTTTCCCATGTGTAGATGAGATGTTTTCTGATGGGTGAGTCAAGAAACAGCTATATGCTGCTTTTGAAATCCAGGCCTCTGAGGAGTGATGCCTGGAAACCAAAGCAATGGATCTGATTAGTGCCTAGGGTCCTGTTCTTTCCTTTTTACCTCTGGGGACATCTGTCTATGGGTCTGAGTGCAGGTAGGTGCTCAGTTGGGCTCAGATTGTCCCTGGAGCAGGGACTTTTGAGGTTTATACTATTAGGAGGGTTGAGGCCATTGGAATGGGCACACACAATTCCCTTGGAGAGGCCAAGTACAGTCCTAAGGTTTGGCTCCAGGGGCCTGAGCCTGTTGGTTGTGTAGGCCAGGGCTGTTTGGACAGTTGTCTGAAAACACAAACTCGGCTTATGTTTCGGGTCATAGGTATGGCGGACTGATCTACAGACCATGAGGAGAACCTTTCAGGATTTGAAAAAAGGGTGAGTGTGAGGCTCCTGCTCAAGTTTTTGTCTCTGGATATCGTGTCACTCATGGTCGTGGAATATCTGGGTGACTTCATGGGAAATGGACGAGTCTTACTCTCTGGGGGTTTGGCCCGTCCAAAGAGTTTGGGGTCATTCTGTGGGCTGGAAGAAGTCCGTTTGTTGTTGTTGTTGTTGTTGTTGTTGTTGTTGTTGTTGTTTTCTTTTTTAACCTCAGGTTTCCCACCAAATGAGCAATTTCCAGAGCAGAGCCCTGGGGAGGGGCGACTGGACCATCAGAAATCTGGTTAAATATTGGGGCCTAGGGACATGTCAAGCCCATTATGACATCTAATGGTCCAGCCACAAAGAGGACTTACTAGACGACAGGACTCATGCTGAGGGTCACAATGCGTGTGTATGCCCTCGTCGCACTCAAGAATGGGCGGGGCCTCAGGGTGAATGCTGGTTTCTCCTTCACTGAACGTTGGACAAAGTGCCAACCACAAGGGTTCTTGCCATGGGTAAGGAGGAGTTCTGATTTCTGCATCACACTCACCCCTGGGCAGTGATTCGAGATAAGGTCTCGGTTCTGAAGCCTGAAAACTGAGGTACAGAAGAGAGGATACCTAAGGCCATGGCGGGTTTTATGTGCTCAGTGTACAGTCAGCTTTCTCGGTGTTGGTCAGGAGATCCGGGCTCAGGTTGTGTTCGACAGTGCATTAGTGCCCAGGTTAGACTATATTATTTCGGTAAAGTCGAGTGCTGTGTAGGTTGATCCTCATTTAAGGTGCCTGGGCAGCTCATGAGGCACTAATTTTTTTTCTAGAGGGCAGGCAGAGTGCTGCATTGTGGGTCCGGAATTGCCAAAATTGAGGGCTTCGGGGCCAGGAGTGTGAGGACGGAAGTGTGAGAAGACAAGGCAGACTTGGGTTTCAGGGCGAGGGCACGGCAGGTACCCCCTGCAGATCTGAACCAATATCTCATGCATCTGAAGTCAGGGCGAGGATCAGACGTTGGCTCAGGTTGGAGTTTCTGTGCATGACGGCCGCTTCATGAAGGGAGCGGAATCTCGAGGCCATTGAGTTTTTCCCACGTTGGGAGTTGTGGGATGCCCCCTTCAAGGATTTCTTCTGCGGGACAATTGAGACCTGTTGGACAGCTCCAGGACATCTTATATGGAATGACTCCAGAGCACCGTTCGTGGATGGATGCCTGGGAAGCCCGCCGCCCATTCCAATTGTCTCCTAGCAACAAGACAGTTTAGAGTTGATGGCTATGCCGGAGCAACCAGGGTGGCTGAGTTGAAATGGACTTTCCTGAGGATGGGTCCTAATGTGTTTTTGTGTCCATGAGGGCCTTGGAATGGGGCGGTGGCACCGGGACCCTGAAGTACTCTCCTAAGCTTTGGACATGGCTCCCATGCACAGGTTTCCTTGTGGAGACGAGGTGAGTTCTGATGGGTGCCTCAGGAAAACCCCTATGCTCGTATTGGAATCAGGCTTTTGAGGACACATGCCCGTAACCCAAAGCAATGGATCTTAATATGGCCTAGGGTCCTGTCTGGTTCAATATTCTTCTCTAGGGACATCCAACTATGGTATGAGTGGAGGTCGATTATCAGCTGGTGTCAGACAGCCCTTGTTTGTTCCGGGCGACCTACACTATTGGGAAGACCTCAGGGACTTTGGAGGTTTCTCCTAATTTGTACGATTTTGGACCATGGAATGGGCAGAATTCCCATGGATTGGTAGGCACAGTCCTAATGTGTGGCTCCAGGGGCCCAGCCTGGAGGGTGTGTGGTCCAAGAATTTGAGGACAGAAGTCTGAAAACACAAACTCAACTTAGGTTTGGGGACGTAGGTATGGCAGGCCCGATCTACAAACCATGAGAAAAACTCTTCAGGATATGAAGAAAGTGCGAGTCTGAGGTGCTTGCTCAGGCTTTTGTCTCTGGATTTTGTATCAGCGATGGCCGTGCAATGTCGGGGAGGCCTCATGGGCCATGGACGAATCTTCCTCTCTGAGGATTTGGCCCGATTCCCAATTGCTTTCGTCAATCTGTGGGATGGGAGGACTCCTTTGTTTTGTTACCTCAGGTGTCCCACCAAAAGAGGAATTCCAAAGCAAAGCCGTGGGGAAGACTGAAGGGACAACCCGAACTATGGTTAAAAATTGGGGCATAGGGGCATGGCAAGCCCGATATGCTATCTCTTCATCCAGCCACTGAGTGGCCTTACTTGAGGACTGGGCTCAGCCTGAGGGTCACAATGTGTGTTTGTGACCAATGTGGCCCGCGAGCATGGGCGGGGCCTCATGGGCCACACTGGTTTCAACTACTCTGAACGTTGGACAGCATGCCAACCACAAGGTTTCTTGCCATGGGGAAGGAGTTCTGATTTCTTCATCACCTTCAACCCTGGGCAGTGATAGGAGATAAGGTCTAGGTTCTGAAACCTGAAAACCGAGGTTGGGAAGAGATGACGACCTAAGGCCATGGCGGCTCGATGTGCTCAGTGTGCGGCCAGCTGTCTGGGAGGGGCCAGTGGGTCCAGGCTCAGGCTGTGTCAGAAAGGACATTAGTGCCCTGGTCAGCCTATGTATTTGGGGTACAGCCAAGGTCGGTGCAGGTTGATCCTCATTTGGGGTTACTGGGTGGCCCCAGAGGACAATGTTTTTCTTCTGGAGGGCAGGAAGAGTGCTGCATTGTAGTTCTGGATTGCCAAACTGGAGGGCTTGTGGGCCAGTAGTCTGACGACAAAAGTCTGAGAACACAAGCTAGGCTTAGGTTTCTGGGTGAGGCCATGGCAGGCACAATCTACAGACCTGAATTGAGATCTCGTGCATGTGAAGACAGGGCTAGGATCAGACGATCGCTCAGGTTGGAGTTTCTGTCCCTGATGGCCCCTTCATGAATGGGGGGGCATCACGAGGCCATGGGGGTTTTCACACGATGGGAGTTGTGAGAAGCTCCAAAGTGCAGAGAGTCTTCTGCAGAACAATTGAGACCTGTTGTTTGGCAACAGGCCAATGATTCTGAGCAGGGTTCAAAGGATGGATGGCTGGGTAGCCCACCTCGCATTCCAATTGTCTCCTAGCAACAAGACAGGTTAGATCTCCTGGATCTGTGGGGAGCAACCGAGGACGCTGAGTTGAAATGGACACCCCTGGGGATGGGTCCAAATGTGCTTTTGTGTCTATGGAGACCTTGGAAAGAAGCGGTGGCACTGGGGCCCCAAAAGGTTCTCCTAAACAGAGGCTTTGACACAGCTCAAACGTGCAAGTTTCCCATGTGTAGATGAGATGTTTTCTGATGGGTGAGTCAAGAAACAGCTATATGCTGCTTTTGAAATCCAGGCCTCTGAGGAGAGATTTCTGGAAACCAAAGCAATGGATCTGATTAGTGCCTAGGGTCCTGTTCTTTCCTTTTTACCTCTGGGGACATCTGTCTATGGGTCTGAGTGCAGGTAGGTGCTCAGTTGGGCTCAGATTGTCCCTGGATCAGGGACATAAGAGGTTTATCCTATTAGGAGGGTTGAGGCCATTGGAATGGGCACACACAACTCCCTTGGAGAGGCCAAGTACAGTCCTCAGGTTTGGCTCCAGGGGCCTGAGCCTGTAGGTTGTGTAGGCCAGGGCTGTTTGGACAGTTGTCAGAAAACACAAACTCGGCTTATGTTTCGGGTGATAGGTATGGCAGGTCTGATCTACAGACCATGATTACAACTCTTCGGGATTTGAAAGAAGGGCGAGTGTGAGGCTCCTGCTCAAGTTTTGTCTCTGGATATCTTGTCATTCATGGTCGTGGAATTTCTGGGTGACTTCATGGGAAATGGACGAGTCTTACTCTCTGCTGGTTGGGTCTCGTCCAAAGAGTTTGAGGTCATTCTGTGGGCTGGAAGAAGTCCGTTTTTTGTTGTTGTTGTTGTTGTTGTTGTTGTTTTCTTTTTTAACCTCAGGTGTCCCACCAAATGAGGGATTCCAGAGCAGAGCCCTGGGGAGGGAAACTGGACAATCAGAAATCTGGTTAAAAATTGGGGCCTAGGGACATGTCAAGCCCATTATGACATCTAATGGTCCAGCCACTAAGAGGACTTACTAGAGGACAGGACTCATGCTGTGGGTCACAATGCGTGTGTATTCCCTCGTCGCACTCAAGAATGGGCGGGGCCTCAGGGTGAATGCTGGTTTCTCCTACACTGAACGTTGGACAACGTGCCAACCACAAGGGTTCTTGCCATGGGTAAGGAGGAGTTCTGATTTCTGCATCACACTCACCCCTGGGCAGTGTTTGGAGATATGGTCTCGGTTCTGAAACCTGAAAACTGAGGTACAGAAGAGAGGATACCTAAGGCCATGGCGGGTTTTATGTGCTCAGTGTGCGGTCAGCTTTCTGGGTGTTGGTCAGGTGGTCCGGGCTCAGGTTGTGTTCGACAGTGCATTAGTGCCCAGGTTAGACTATATAATTTCGGTAAAGTCGAGTGCTGTGTAGGTTTATCCTCATTTAAGGTGCCTGGGCAGCTCATGAGGCACTAATTTTTTTTCTAGAGGGCAGGCAGAGTGCTGCATTGTGGGTTCCGAATAGCCAAACTTGAGGGCTTCGGGGCCAGGAGTGTGAGGACGGAAGTGTGAGAAGACAAGGTTGACTTGGGTTTCAGGGCGAGGGCACGGCAGGTACCCCCTGCAGATCTGAACCAATATCTCATGCATCTGAAGTCAGGGCGAGGATCAGACGTTGGCTCAGGTTGGAGTTTCTGTGCATGACGGCCGCTTCATGAAGGGAGCGGAATCTCGAGGCCATTGAGGTTTTCCCACGTTGGGAGTTGTGGGATGCCCCCTTCAAGGATTCCTTCTGCGGGACAATTGAGACCTGTTGGGCAGCTCCAGGACATCCCATATGGAATGACTCCAGAGCACCGTTCGCGGATGGATGCCTGGGAAGCCCGCCTCCCATTCCAATTGTCTCCTAGCAACAAGACATTTTAGAGTTGATGGCTCTGCCGGAGCAACCAGGGTCGCTGAGTTGAAATGGACTTTCCTGAGGATGGGTCCTAATGTGTTTTTGTGTCCATGAGCGTTTTGGAATGGGGCGGTGGCACCGGGACCCTGAAATACTCTCCTAAGCTTTGGACATGGCTCCCATGCACAGGTTTCCTTGTGGAGACGAGATGAGTACTGATGGGTGCCTCAGGAAAACCCCTATGCTCGTATTGGAATCAGGCTTTTGAGGACACATGCCTGTAACCCAAAGCAATGGATCCTATTATGGCCTAGGGTCCTGTCTGGTTCAATCTTCTACTCTGGGGACATCCATCTATGGTATGAGTGGAGGTCGATTATCAGCTGGTGTCAGACAGCCCTTGTTTGTTCCGGGCGACCTTCTCTATTGGGATGACCTCAGGGACTTTGGAGGTTTCTCCTAATTTGTACGATTTTGGACCATGGAATGGGCAGAATTCCCATGGATTGGTAGGCACAGTCCTAATGTGTGGCTCCAGGTGCCCCAGCCTGGAGGGTTTGTGGCCCAGGAATTTGAGGACAGAAGTCTGAAAACACAAACTCAACTTAGGTTTGGGGACGTAGGTATGGCAAGCCCGATCTACAAACCATGAGAAGAACTCTTCAGGATATGAAGAAAGTGCGAGTCTGAGGCGCTTGCTCAGGTTTTTGTCTCTGGATTTTGTATCAGCGATGGTAGAATCTACAGACCTGAATCGACTTCTCTTGCATCTGAAGTCAAGGCGAGGATCAGTCGATCGCTCAAGTTGATGTTTCTGTCCCTGATGGCCCCTTCACGAAGGGGGGGCATCAAGAGGCCATGGGGGTTTTCCCACGATGGGATTTGTGAGAAGCTCCAAACTGCAAAGTGACTTCTGCAGGACAATTGATTCCTATTGATTGGCTCCAGGCCAATGATTCTGAGCAGGGTTTTAAGGATGCATGGCTGGGTAGCCCACCTCGCATTCCAATTGTCTCCTAGAAACAAGACAGGTTAGATCTGCTGGATCTGGGGGAGCAACCGAGGAGGCTTAGTTGAAATGGACTCTCCTATGGATGGGTCCTAATGTGCTTTTGTGTCTATGGAGACCTTGGAATGAAGCGGTGGCACTGGGGCCCTGAAGGGTTCTCCTAAACAGCGGCTTTGACACAGCTCCAACGTGCAAGTTTCCCATGTGTAGATGAGATGTTTTCTGATGGGTGAGTCATGAAACAGCCATATGCTGGTTTTTAAATCCAGGCCTCTGAGGAGAGATGCCTGGAAACCAAAGCAATGGATATGATTAGTGCCTAGGGCCTCTTCTTTCCTTTTTACCTCTGGGGACATCTGTCTATGGGTCTGAGTACAGGTAGGTGCTCAGATGGGCTCAGATTGCCCCTGTTTTACCTGGGAAGCCACCACTAATGAGATGGATCAGGGACTTTGGAGGTTTATCCTATTAGATGGGATGTGGCCATTGGAATGGGCACACACAATTCCCTTGGAGAGGGCAAGTACAGTCCTCAGGATTGGCTCCAGGGGCCTGAGCCTGTAGGTTGTGTAGGCCAGGTCTGTCGCTCTCGACTTGCAAGAACGACCCGCAGACGAGGTGGGTGGCAAACTTCTTTATTCAATCTTAGCCCCGGGACCCCGTACACCGATTATAGCCCCAAGTTATAGAACACAGTGGATAGAAAGCAACCAATCACCACATAACACAACTACTATAACATCCAATCAGAAGGGATACAGATGACTTCAATCCAGATCATGTGGGGAGCTCGTGCCTACTGAAGTGAGCCCCTGAAACTTATTGTTCACTCTGTTTTTGTGCCGTTCCCATGGTCCCTGGTTAATCTTATACTAGTCCCGATACTTCAGTACAGGTTGTGCGTTGCCTGGAGCGCTCCCACATAAACATTCACCTGCCCTTCTCCTCAAGCCTCGCCTAGTACGTGACTCCCAGCTTCTGCTGCATGGCTCTCCACAGCTCCCCCTTTTTTATTTATTACATGGCATTGATCGTGCCTGTCTTAGGTTGCCAATCCTCAACACACATGCTTACCCGTCATCGGGTACTCCCCTTCACCGAGGAGCCCCTGTCTTAGGTTGCTATGGTGAGGGACCAGTCTTACCCGTCTTTGGCTACCGACCCAGCATACAGAGCCATATTCAGGGGGAGGCATCCTTTTAGGCAGCAAAGCCAGTTTTGAGACGCTTGAGGCAGCAGGTACTAGCTATGGTGGGAGCAACCCATAATCAAGGTTGCCATGTAGTTTTGTCACGAGCAGCTCGTTGCTGATTCCGCACAATGGCTCGCACTTTATATAATTCTGCAAGCATGAATTTCACCACACAGGGAAAGAGGCACATGAATAAAAGCATAAGTATTAACACTCCTATAATAGAGCCTATAGCATACCAAGTACGTGATAGCAAAGGAATATGAGAAAATAGCGAATTTACAAAATTGTCAGCAAGCTGAGCCACGGGCAGCTTGGCATGCGGAGCTTCTGCAATATTCAAAATCTCTTGATGTAACTGCAGCAAGTCAAGGGACACATTATAGTTAGACCATGCCCCTTCAAGGTGGTACAACACTCGACCCCAGGAAGTTTCTGTGACATTATAGCGCTTGGGGGTGACACAGATCCAGTGGTAGTCACTATGGCATTGGATCCTAGTTCGCAATTTCAAACTTTGACGTTCGTCCCCCAGAAACTTCACAGCATCATATAAGGCATTTAGTCTGGTTTCAACCCTTTTGTCTATATCCTCTTGTGTTCCCAAGGCCAGAGAAGTATTATGTGCCAGATGATCTACAGTATCTGCAGCTTGCACTGCTTGAGTTAAAGAAATAGATGCAGTAACAGTTGTAGCAATTATTGTTATAAGAGAAACTATACCTAAGATCAACAATCCTAATTCTCGTCTAGGCCGACTAAGGGCATTCTGTACCCGATCCCACAATTCTAACCCAGGGTTAGAGTACCATGGCTTAGATATATTAACAGGAAGCATGATAAAGGGGGGTTGTCGAACTACTAATACACCATCATCTACCGAGACACCCTGAATGCAGTTAGTTAAAGTACAATTCGGACAGAGCAGGTGATATGTAGCTTTATCTTTTTTAATGGTGAGATCCTCTACTAGCAGCATAAAAGGTCTAGGCACACACGCTTGAGGGTATCTATCCTCTAGATCTTGGGCTTCCTTGTTCCAACGGGTTGCTTTTCCAAAAGCGGCTAAAAGCTTCCATATTTCCGTTTGTACTGGATACCCTCTTGGCGGAGCAAGTATAGGAGGTACCTTTGGCTTAAAAGCCTGGGTAGGTGCCCTAGATCCCCAATCTAAAAGTGTAAATCCCTCCTCAAGGGTGTAAGCAGTGGCCTTCTTTTCCACACATAACCTCCAGGGAACGTCTATTCCTTTAGATATTCCCAACTGAGCTGCACATAATGGGATATCCCGGGGAATCTTACCTATTGATGTTGCATGGCCAGCAGTTACCCCTGCTATAGTCACATCATCATAATAAACTAGTGTAAACACCCACAAGCAATGTGATCGTCTACCATTCATGGAGAAGCACATAGGATACATGTCAGAATAGCCCTTATAAGAAATATTCGCCTGTTGCGGCTGTATATGTACTGAGGAAGGGGATCCTAGTAAAACAGTATCATTAACATAGACAGGGACAGAACTCATTTCCCAACTTACAGGTTGCAGTAAAGGCGGATCAGGAACGTATGCCCAGTATACAGAGCCTTGAACCGTTAACACTTGCATACAAATGAACAGTAATGACAGGTACAAGTCCAAAAGAGAAAATTGCGCTTTAGACTGAGTCATTTGAGGAAGGAGTCGAAGCTTGGTGATCTTCTGCCTCGGCGGCAGTTGGGTCGGTTCCAGGTCCCCGGGGGCAGGCTGCAGGATGATCATCATCACTGTCATCCGCAGTAGCAGCATCTTCCACAGGTTCCACGGCCACCAGCCTGGTGAGACGTTCCGGCACCCAGAGCGGGACAGGCGCATCCTGTGGAAAAACACAAAGGGAACCTCGGTGCCACCGGAGCACCGGGTCAGGGCCCTTCCATGAACCAGTAAGGACATCCTTCCACTTCACCATAGATTGTTGCGTTTTCTGTTGGCCCCAATGGCGCTCTGCGGCTGAAACGCCGTCTTTGTCAAGTGTGAGAAAATTTAAAATAAAAGTGGTCAAGTTGGTAAGGTCTGTAGGCGTGTGATGCTCCTCTCCAATTCCCCCTTTTTGTATTTTTTGCAAGGTAGTTTTAAAGGTCAGGTGAGTGCGCTCTATGACACCCTGGCCTTGAGGGTTATAAGGAATGCCTGTAACATGGTGAATATCATAACAGGCTAGAAAGTTTGAAAAGCTTTTAGAAGTATAAGCAGGAGCATTGTCTGTCTTTAATTGTTTAGGCACTCCCCAGCAGGCAAAGCTGCGCAGGCAATGAGATATCACGTTTTTAACATTTTCTCCTCGCAGGGGGGTTGCGCTAACGACCCCTGAGCAGGTATCCACACTCACATGAACGCATTTTTGTTGCCCAAAAGAAGGTATATGTGTTACATCCATTTGCCACAGATGGTTGGGCAATAGTCCCTTAGGATTTACCCCGAAGGAGGGCATGGGCAAGTGTACCACACAATTGCCACAAGACTTTACGATATCTCGTGCGTCAGCTCTGGAGATATGAAAGCGTGCCTTTAATGTTTGGGCATTCACATGCCATTTATCATGATATCTTTTAGCATCTTCTAGAGCATTACAAACATAAAAGCGCGCAGCTGAATCAGCCATTCGGTTTCCCTCAGCCATAGGTCCTGGAAGGTCTGAATGTGCTCTAAGATGTCCAATATAAAAAGGGGCACCACGGGAGAGTATAAGGTGTTGCAATTCAGCCAGCAGGGAGGAAATTTCTGACTGGCTGGCTGAAATAATAGCAGTTTCTATAGACCTGGTGGCTGCAACTGCATATTTGCTATCTGAGATAATATTAAAGGGTTGATTTAGAAACCTTTGTAAAACACACATAATCACCAACAATTCTGTTCTCTGGGCTGAAGTCGAGGGCACAACAACAGGAATTATTTTTCCTTCCACCACATAAGCGCCAGTTCCTGCTTTACTGCCATCTGTAAATACTGTGAGGGCCCCGATTAATGGCTCCAATCGACAGGATTTAGGCCAAATAAGGGGTGTATTTTTATAAAACTCAATGAGAGGGTGTGAGGGATAATGATTATTAAATATAACAGGATAAGCAACTGTCAGGATGGCCCAATCGTCATTTTCATGCGTTAAAATGCTTATTTGGGTTTTATCATAAGGGATTATGCAAACATCGGGCAGTTTCCCTAGGACCTGTATGCTGGCTTTAAAGGCTTTATTTGCCACTGTAGCTACAGCTGTAGCATACGGGGTGATGACACAGCTAAGATTATGGGGTAGTTAAATCCATAGTAGGGGTCCTCCTTGCCATAAGGCCCCCATGGGTGATCCAGGGGATGGAATAATTATGACACTTATAGGCTTTTCCGGGTCACATCTATCTGCTGCTGTTAAAGCTAGCCTGCTTTCAACTAACTGTAATGATTCAATAGCAGCTGGAGTGAGTACTCTTGGGGAGTCTAATGCAGGGTCCCCAGGCAGAATATCGAATAAAGGTTTCAGCTCTGCAGTAGTAATTTTTATGTATGGTCGAATCCAGTTAATGTCCCCTAAAAGTTTTTGGAAATCATTCAATGTATGCAAGTGATCTCTACGGATTTGAATTAGCTGAGGCTTTACTGACGTTTTAGAGAGCTGCATACCAAGGTAATTTTGTAGGCCGCCTGCTTGGATTTTTTCAGGGGATATAGTTAGACCCCATTTTGCTAACTGTTCCTGTAGGAAGGTTAGAGCTGAAGGAAGAGACCTCTCATTTGGCCCACAAATCAAGATATCATCCATATAATGATAACAAAGCAGGTCTGGAAATGCTTTTCGGAAAGGCTCTAGTGCTTGGCTTACATACAACTGACACAAGGTGGGGCTATTGGCCATCCCCTGAGGGAGTAATTTCCATTCATACCTTTGATCTAGCTCAGCATGATTAATTGATGGCAGAGTAAATGCAAAGCGCTCTATATCTGCAGGGTGTAGTGGAATGGAAAAGAAACAGTCTTTGATGTCAATTACAATAGAAGGCCAGTTTCTTGGCAACGCTGTCACGACTGGGAGCCCTAACTGAATGGGTCCCATGACCTGCATTTGATCATTAATCTGTCGTAGGTCATGTAGCAATCGCCAGTTGCCTGATTTCTTTCTTATTACAAATATGGGTGTATTCCATGGGGATGTGGATTTTTGAATATGCCCTGCTTTGAGTTGTTCTTGAACTAGCTCTTTTGCCGCTAGTAATTTTTCTTTTGTTAAAGGCCACTGAGGCACCCAGCGCGGCTCTGGTGTTTTCCAAGTTATGCGAATTGCCTCAGTGGCCGCTAGGAAAAAACCTGACCCCCCATAGAAGGCGGATTGGGATCTCCCTGGCCCTTGGTCCCAAGCCCTTGGCCAGGCTTATATTCCATGTTTCTCATCATGCTTTGGGAGGCCTCACTGTATAACTTTTCTGTAGTAAGTTTGATATTCATTTGCTCCAGCACATCGCGCCCCCACAAAGAAACAGGGGTGGAACAGACATATGGTTGTAAAATGCCTTTATGTCCTTCCTCATCCTCCCAGTCCAAAGATGCAGCACTAATATCAGGACTGGTAGCTATCCCTAGTCCCCGGAGGGTCTGGCTGGCTTTAACTAGAGCCCAGGCTTTAGGCCAATCTAGACAATTTATAATGCTTTTGTCTGCTCCTGTATCTAGGAGTCCCCAGAATAGTTTACCTCTAATCTTTAATTTAAGCATAGGTCTCTCTTTCATGCTCATAGTAAGGCATGCGAGGGAGGATCCCGTGGATCCGAAACCTCCTTTTCTAGTCTGGCCTGTAGAGGGATATTTTTCATGATTACTAGGCAAAATCAAAAGCTGTGCAATTCTGTCCCCTGGATTTATAATATTAATTCCCTTAGGAGATGATATCAGAATTTTAACTTCCCCTTCAAAATCAGGATCAATCACTCCCGGATGGACCTGAAGCCCTCGTAAAGTACAAGAACTTCTGCCAAGAAGGAGTCCCACCGTTCCTTTTGGAGGCCCTCCAGACAGGTCAGATGGCACAGCCTGCACCCCCATCTCAGGTGTTAAGACCATTCGGGTGGTGGCACAGACGTCAAGTCCGGCGGAGCCTGTTGTGGCTCCCCGGGGCCCTGCAGGAATTGACTCCCCTGATCGGTGGGTGGGTACAGCCATCGTGGCTTGACTGGCAGGGACATCGCCACCCCGTACATTTGATTCGGGCCCCGGGGGCTGGGGCCCTGCCCCTCGTTTTTTGGACTCCCCCAATTATTAGGTGGTAACGGATTTCCTTGTATATCCGCCACAGATCGGCATTCTTGTGCCCAATGATTTCCTTTTCTACATCGTGGACACAGTTGAGGTTTTTTCCTTGCCGGCTTATTCGGGGAGGCTTTTCCAAATGGAACTCCTCTTTGGGGGCAGTCTCTTTTTAGATGGCCCTCCTGTCTGCACTGGAAACATTTCCGGGGGTGGGCTCCTTGCTGTCCTTGCATAGCCTGAGCAAAGGCTGCAGCCATAACCTGCCCCTGAATTACTGGCCCTGTAATGTCTCTGCAGACCTTGATATAGGCAGAAAGATCTTTAGCCCTCCATGGCCTAATGGCTTCACGGCACCATTTATTAGCATTTTCATAGGCTAATTGTTTAATTAAAGGCATAGCAGAGTCAGTATCTCCAAACATCCTGCCCGCAACCTGCATCAGCCTGTCCACAAAATCAGCATAGGGCTCATTTGGCCCCTGTACTACTCTAGACAGTTGTCTTTGCAAATCATTTACACCCCTCAATGTTTTCCAGGCCCTAACGGCCGCTGTAGCAATCTGTTGAAATACGGCAGGGGGGTAGGTGGCCTGTACCTGAGCCTCGAGATATGGTCCAGTGCCTGTCAGCATTTCTGAGTTCCACTGGGGATTTCCCGTAGCTGCATTTCTCCGCGCTGTATCCTGGCAATTATCCTGATTTTGAATTTTCCATTCCAGATATTGCCCTCCGCTCAAAACTGCTCTAGCTAAATTGCTCCAATCCTCAGGAGTGAGGGTGAGCGCTCCCAGCGATTCCACAAGGGAGACAGTAAAGGCTGCCTGGGGTCCGTAGGCACTAACTGCTTCCTTAAGTTGTTTCACCAGTTTAAAATCTAGCGGCTGATGATATCTCTGCTGATTTTGATCTTCCAGTACTGGGAAAAACCCTTTTCCTGGACCTAAGACCTCTCTCCAGTTTGCCGCGGTGCAGTCTGAGCAATGGCAGACTTTTGCACAGCCTGACCGATATGGTGGGGGCCATTCATAAGGTGGCGCCGTGGGGCTGGAATGAGGAGTCGGCGCACGGTCTATTTCTGCTTCTGGTTGTTTCACAGCTATGGGTTTTGCCTCTGTTGGTAAGCCTAAAGCCTCTGGATTCTTTTTCTCCTTACCCCCTTTTTGATTTTGAGTTAGTTCATCTGGAAGTCCCTCTGAACTCTCACTATCCGCCTCAGAGCCCTGGGAGGAGCCCTTATAGGATTCCTCCTTTAATTGTTCTAATATTTCCCCTCCTTGCTGAATCACCTGTTTTAGCCGCTCCCGAGATGACTACAAACATACTTTCACAAGGGACCACACGGCAAGAGTGCCGGCGTTCACGGTGGGGTTCTGCCTTAAATCGTCTCCTAGATGTTCCCACTGAGGCACATTCAGAAGTCCCTCCTCTATAAACCAAGGGGCGATTTCTCCTACTTCCTTTAAAAAGGCACGATCTGTTTTTGATTTTAAAGGCGTGCCATTTGCTTTGAGAATGTCCTTTAAAGGACCTTCCATCCTATATCTAGTAAGCTCGTTTCCCATTCTGGAAATCTTTTGCTATCCAGGTCTCCGTGAACTTTTAAAACTACAGCTATACTCGTCCAGAGACCTGTCCTGTCCGTAGACAGAGATGGTGGCCAACTTCCCCTTTTGTTGCTCTTACCCCAATCCTCGTTCTGCGCTCGGCGTCGGGTCCCGGGTTTTCGGCACCAGATGTCGCTCTCGACCCGCAAGAACGACCCCCAGTCGAGGTGGGTGGCAAACTTCTTTATTCAATCTTCAGCCGCAGGACCCCGTACACCGATTATAGCCCCAAGTTATAGAACACAGGGGATAGAAAGCAACCAATCACCACATAACACAACTACTATAACATCCAATCAGAAAGGATACAGATAACTTCAATCCAGATCATGCGGGGAGCTCGTGCCTACTGACGTGAGCCCCCGAAACTTATTGTTCACTCTTTTTATGTGCCGTTCCCATGGTCCCTGGTTAATCTTATACTAGTCCCGATACTTCAGTACAGGTTGTGCGTTGCCTGGAGCGCTCCCACATAAACATTCACCTGCCCTTCTCCTCAAGCCTCGCCTCGTACGTGACTCCCAGCTTCTGCTGCATGGCTCTCCTCAAGGTCTGTTTGGACAGTTGTCTGAAAACACAAACTTGGCTTATGTTTCAGGTCATAGGTATGGCAGGACTTATCTACAGACCATGAGGAGAACTTTTCGGGATTTGAGAAAAGGGCGAGTGTGAGGCTCTTGCTCAAGTTTTTGTCTCTGGATATCGTGTCACTCATTGTCGTGAAATATCTGGGTGACTTCATGGGAAATGGACGAGTCTTACTCCCTGGTGGTTTGGCCCAGTCCAAAGCGTTTGGGGTCACTCTGTGGGATGGAAGAAGTCCGGTTTTTTTTTTTTTTATGTTGTTTTCTTTTTAACCTCAGGTGTCCCAACAAATGAGGGATTCCAGAGTAGAGCCTTGGGGGGGGGGTGACTGGACAATCAGAAATCTGGTTAAAAATTGGCGCCTAGGGACATATCAAGCCCATTATGACATCTAATGGTCCAGTCACTGAGAGGACTTACTAGAGGACAGGACTCATGAGGGTCACAATGCGTGTTTATGCCCTTGTCGAACTCAAGAATGGGCGGGGCCTCATGGTGAATGCTGGTTTCTCCTACACTGAACGTTGGACGACGTGCCAACCACAAGGTTTCTTACCATGGGTAAGGAGGTGTTCTGATTTCTGCATCACACTCACCCCTGGGCAGTGATTGGAGATAATGTCTCGGTTCTGAGGCCTGAAAACTGAGGTAGGGAAGAGAGGATACCTAAGGCCATGGCGGGTTTTATGTGCTCAGTGTGCGGTCTGCTTTCCGGGTTTGGTCAGGAGGTCCGGGCTCAGGTTGTGTCCGACAGTGCATTAGTGCCCAGGTTAGACTATATAATTTGGGTGAAGTCGAGTGCTGTGGAGGTTTATCCTCATTGAAGGTGCCTGGGCAGCTCATGAGGCAACAATTTTTTTCTAGAGGGCAGGCAGAGTGCTGCATTGTGGGTCCGGAATTGCCAAACTTGAGGGCTTCGGGGCCAGGAGTGTGAGGACGGAAGTCTGAGAAGACAAACTAGACTTTGGTTTCAGGGCGAGGGCTATGGCAGGTACCCCCTACAGATCTGAACCAATACTCATGCATCTGAAGTCAGGGCGAGGATCAGACGTTGGCTCAGGTTGGAGTTTCCGTGCATGACGGCCACTTCATGAAGGGAGCGGAATCTCAAGGCCATTGAGGTTTTCCCACGTTGGGAGTTGTGGGATGCACCCTTCAAGGATTCCTTCTGCGCAACAATTGAGACCTGTTGGACAGCTCCAGGACATCCCATATGGAATGACTCCAGAACACCGTTCGAGGATGGATGCCTGGGAAGCGCGCCTCGCATTCCAATTGTCTCCTAGCAACAAGAGAGTTTAGATCTGATGGCTCTGCGGGAGCAACCGGGGTGGCTGAGTTGAAATGGACTTTCCTGAGGATGGGTCCTAATGTGTTTTTGTGCCCATGAGGGCCTTGGAATGGGGTGGTGGCACCGGGACCCTGAAGAACCCTATGCTTTGGACATGGCTCCCATGCACAGGTTTCCTTGTGGAGACGAGATGAGTTCTGATGGGTGCCTCAGCAAAACCCCTATGCTCGTATTGGATTCAGGCTTTTGAGGAGACATGCCTGTAAACCAAGGCAATGGATCCTATTATGGCCTAGGGTCCTGTCTGGTTCAATCTTCTCCTCTGGGGACATCCATTTATGGTATGAGTGGAGGTAGATTATCATCTGGTGTCAGACAGCCCTTGTTTGTTCCGGGCGACCTACACTATTGGGATGGCCTCAGGGACTTTGGAGGTTTCTCCTAATTTGTACGATTTTGGACCATGGAATGGGCAGAATTCCCATGGATTGGTAGGCACAGTCCTAATGTGTGGCTCCAGGGGCCCCAGCCTGGAGGGTGTGGGGCACAGGACTTTGAGGACAGAAGTCTGAAAACACAAACTCAGCTTACGTTTGGGGACGTAGGTATGGCAGGCCCGATCTACAAACCATGAGAAGAACTCTTCAGGATATGAAGAAAGTGCGAGTCTGAGGCGCTTGCTCAGGTTTTTGTATCTGGATTTTGTATCAGCGATGGCACAATCTACAGACCTGAATCGAGATCTCGTGCATCTGAAGTCAGGGCGAGGATCAGACTACCGCTTAAGTTGGTGTTTCTGTCCCTAATGGCCCCTTCCCGAAAGGGCGACATCACGATGCCATGGGGGTTTTCCCAAGATGGGATTTGTGAGAAGCTCCAAACTGCAAAGTGTCTTCTGCAGGACAATTGAGACCTGTTTTTTGGCTCCAGGCCAATGGTTCTGAGCAGGGTTCTAAGGATGCATGGCTGGCTAGCCCACCTCGCATTCCAATTGTCTCCTAGAAACAAGACAGGTTAGATCTGCTGGATCTGGGGGAGCAACCGAGGATGCTGAGTTGAAATGGACACCCCTGGGGATGGGTCCTAATGTGCTTTTGTGTCTATGGAGACCTTGGAATGAAGCGGTGGCACTGGGGCCCTGTAGGGTTCTCCTAAACAGAGGCTTTGACACAGCTCCAACGTGCAAGTTTCCCATGTGTAGATGAGATGTTTTCTGATGGGTGAGTCAGGAAACAGCCATATGCTGGTTTTGAATTCCAGGCCTCTGAGGAGAGATGCCTGGAAACCAAAGCAATGGATATGATTAGTGCCTAGGGGCCTGTTCTTTCCTTTTTACCTCTGGGGACATCTGTCTATGGGTCTGAGTACAGGTAGTTGCTCAGATGGGCTCCGATTGCCCCTGTTTTACCTGGGAAGCCACCACTAATGAGATGGATCAGCGACTTTGGAGGTTTATCCTATTAGAAGGGATGTGGCCATTGGAATGGGCACACACAATTCCCTTGGAGAAGGCAAGTACATTCCTCAGGTTTGGCTCCAGGGGCCTGAGCCTGTAGGCTGTGTAGGCCAGGGCTGTTTGGACAGTTGTCTGAAAACACAAACTTGGCTTATATTTCAGGTCATAGGTATGGCAGGACTTATCTACAGACCATGAGGAGAACTTTTCAGGATTTGAGAAAAGGGCGAGTGTGAGGCTCTTGCTCAAGATTTTGTCTCTGGATATCGTTTCACTCATGTCGTGAAATTTCTGGGTGACTTTATGGGAAATGGACGAGTCTTACTCCCTGGTGGTTTGGCCCAGTCCAAAGCGTTTGGGTTCACTCTGTGGGATGGAAGAAGTCCGGTTTTTTTTTTTTTTTTGATGTTGTTTTCTTTTTAACCTCAGGTGTCCCACCAAATGAGGGATTCCAGAGTAGAGCCCTAGGAGTGGGTGACTGGACAATCTGAAATCTGTTTAAAAATTGGGGCCTAGGGACATATCAAGCCCATTATGACATCTAATGGTCCAGTAACTGAGAGGACTTACTAGAGGACAGGACTCATGCTGAGAGTCACCATGCGTGTTTATGCCCTTGTCGTACTCAAGAATGGGCGGGGCCTCAGGGTGAATGCTTGTTTCTCCTACACTGAACGTTGGACGACGTGCCAATCACAAGGTTTTTTACCATGGGTAAAGAGGTGTTCTGATTTCAGCATCACACTCATGCCTGGGCAGTGATTGGAGATAATGTCTCGGTTCTGAGGCCTGAAAACTGAGGTAGGGAAGAGATGATGACCTAAGGCCATGGCGGGTCTTATGTGCTCAGTGTGCGGTCTGCTTTCCGGGTGTTGGTCAGGAGGTCCGGGCTCAGGTTGTGTCCGACAGTGTATTAGTGCCCAGGTTAGACTATATAATTTGGGTGAAGTCGAGTGCTGTGGATGTTTATCCTCATTGAAGGTGCTTGGGCAGCTCATGAGGAAATAATTTTTTTCTAGAGGGCAGGTAGAGTGCTGCATTGTGGGTCCGGAATTGCCAAACTTGAGGGCTTCGGGGCCAGGAGTGTGAGGACGGAAGTCTGAGAACACAAGCTAGACTTGGGTTTCAGGGCGAGGGCACGGCAGGTACCCCATGCAGATCTGAACCAATACTCATGCATCTGAAGTCAGGGCAAGGATCAGACGTTGGCTCAGGTTGGAGTTTCCGTGCATGACGGCCGCTTCATGAAGGGAGCGGAATCTCGAGGCCATTGATGTTTTCCCACGTTGGGAGTTGTGGGATGCCCCCTTCAAGGATTCCTTCTGCGCGACAATTGAGACCTGTTGGACAGCTCCAGGACATCCCATATGGAATGACTCCAGAGCATCGTTCGAGGATAGATGCCTGGGAAGCCCGCCTCGCATTCCAATTGTCTCCTAGCAACAAGACAGTTTAGATCTGAAGGATCTGCGGGAGCAACCGGGGTGGCTGAGTTGAATTGGACTTTCCTGAGGATGGGTCCTAATGTGTTTTTGTGTCCATGAGGGCCTTGGAATGGGGTGGTGGCACCGGGACCCTGAGGTACCCTATGCTTTGGACATGGCTCCCATGCACAGGTTTCCTTGTGGAGACGAGATGAGTTCTGCTGGGTGCCTCAGCAAAAACCCTATGCTCGTATTGGAATCAAGCTTTTGAGGAGACATGCCTGTAAACCAAGGCAATGGATCCTATTATGGAATCAGGCTTTTGAGGAGACATGCCTGTAAACCAAGGCAATGGATCCTATTATGTCCTAGGGTCCTGTCTGGTTCAATCTTCTCCTCTGGGGACATCTATTTATGGTATGAGTGGAGGTAAATTATCAGCTGGTGTCAGAAAGCCCTTGTTTGTTCCGGGCGACCTACACTATTGGGATGGCCTCAGGGACTTTGGAGGTTTTTCCTAATTTGTACGATTTTGGATGATGGAATGGGCAGAATTCCCATGGATTGGTAGGCACAGTCCTAATGTGTGGCTCCAGGGGACCCAGCCTGAAGGGTGTGTGGCCCAGGACTTTGAGGACAGAAGTCTGAAAACACAAACTCAGCTTAGGTTTGGGGACGTAGGTATGGCAGGCCCAATCTACAAACAATGTGAAGAACTCTTCAGGATATGAAGAAAGTGCGAGTCTGAGGCGCTTGCTCAGGTTTGTGTCTCTGGATTTTGTATCAGCGATGGCACAATCTACAGACCTGAATCGAGATCTCCTGCATCTGAAGTCAGGGCGAGGATCAGACGACTGCTTAAGTTGGTGTTTCTGTCCCTGATGGCCCCTTCACGAAGGGGTGGCATTACGAGGCCATGGGGGTTTTCCCACGATGGGATTTGTGAGAAGCTCCAAACTGCAAATTGTCTTCGGCAGGACAATTGAGACCTGTTTGTTTGGCTCCAGGCCAATGATTCTGAGCAGGGTTCTAAGGATGCATGGCTGGGTAGCCCACCTCGCATTCCAATAGTCTCCTAGAAACAAGACAGGTTAGATCTGCTGGATCTGGGGGAGCAATCGAGGAGGCTGAGTTGAAATGGACTTTCCTATGGATGTGTCCTAATGTGCTTTTAAGTGTATGGACACCTTGGAATGAAGAGGTGGCACTGGGGCCCTGTAGGGTTCTCCTAAACAGAGGCTTTGACACAGCTCCAACGTGCAAGTTTCCCATGTGTAGATGAGATGTTTTCTGATGGGTTAGTCAAGAAACAGCCATATGCTGGTTTTGAAATCCAGGCCTCTGAGGAGAGATGCCTAGAAACCAAAGCAATGGATATGATTAGTGCCTAAGGGCCTGTTCTTTCGTTTTTACCTCTGGGGACAACTGTCTTTCGGTCTGAGTACAGGTAGGTGCTCAGATGGGCTCAGATTGCCCCTGTTTTACCTGGGAAGCCACCACTAATGAGATGGATCAGCGACTTTGGAGGTTTATCCTATTAGAATTGATGTGGCCATTGGAATGGGCACACACAATTCCCTTGGAGAGGGCAAGTACAGTCCTCAGGTTTTGCTCCAGGGGCCTGAGCCTGCAGTTTGTGTAGGCCAGGGCTGTTTGGACAGTTGTCTGAAAACACAAACTTGGCTTATGTTTCAGGTCATAGGTATGGCAGGACTTATCTACAGACCATGAGTAGAACTTTTCGGGATTTGAGAAAAGGGCGAGTGTGAGGCTCTTGCTCAAGTTTTTGTCTCTGGATATCGTGTTACTCATGGTCGTGCAATTTCTGGGTGACTTCATGGGAAATGGACGAGTCTTACTCCCTGGTGGTTTGGCCCAGTCCAAAGCGTTTGGGGTCACTCTGTGGGATGGAAGAAGTCCGTTTTTGTTTTTTTTTTAATGTTGTTTTCTTTTTAACCTCAGGTGTCCCACCAAATGAGGGATTCCAGAGTAGAGCCCTGGGGGGTGGTGACTGGACAGTCAGAAATCTGGTTAAAAATTGGGGCCTAGGGACATATCAAGCCCATTATGACATCTAATGGTCCAGTAACTGAGAGGACTTACTAGAGTACAGGACTCATGCTGAGGGTCACAATGCGTGTGTATGCCCTTGTTGCACTCAAGAATGGGCGAGGCCTCAGAGTGAATGCTGGTTTCTCCTACACTGAACGTTGGACGACGTGCCAACCACAAGTTTTCTTACTATGGGTAAGGAGGTGTTCTGATTTCTGCATCCCACTCACCCCTGGGCAGTGATTGGAGATAATGTCTCGGTTCTGAGACCTGAAAACTGAGGTAGGGAAGAGATGATGAACTAAGGCCATGGCGGGTCTTATGTGCTCAGTGTGCGGTCTGCTTTCCGGGTGTTGGTCAGGAGGTCCGGGCTCAGGTTGTGTCCGACAGTGCATTAGTGCCCAGGTTAGACTATATAATTTGGGTGAAGTCGACTGCTGTGGAGGTTTATCCTCATTGAAGGTGCCTGGGCAGCTCATGAGGCAATAATTTTTTTCTAGAGGGCAGGCAGAGTGCTGCATTGTGGGTCCGGAATTGCCAAACTTGAGGGCTTCAGGGCCAGGAGTGTGAGGACGGAAGTCTGAGAAGACAAGCTAGACTTGGGTTTCAGGGCGAGGGCACGGCAGGTACCCCCTGCAGATCTAAACCAATACTCATGCATCTGAAGTCAGGGCAAGGATCAGACGTTGGCTCAGGTTGGAGTTTCCGTGCATGACGGCCGTTCATGAAGGGAGCGGAATCTCGAGGCCATTGAGGTTTTCGCACGTTGGGAGTTGTGGGATGCCCCCTTCAAGGATTCCTTCTGCTGGACAATTGAGTCCAGTTGGACAGCTCCAGGACATCCCATATGGAATGACTCCAGAGCACCGTTCGAAAATGGAGCCTGGGAAGCCAGCCTCGCATTCCAATTTTCTCCTAGCAACAAGACAGTTTATATCTGATGGCTCTGCGGGAGCAACCGGGGTGGCTGAGTTGAAATGGACTTTCCTGAGGATGGGTCCTAATGTGTTTTTGTGTCCATGAGGGCCTGAATGGGGCGGTGGCACCGGGACCCTGAAGAACTCTCCTATGCTTTGGACATGGCTCCCATGCACAGGTTTCCTTGTGGAGACGAGATTTGTTCTGATGGGTGCCTCAGGAAACCACTTATGCTGGTATTGGAATCCAGGCTTTTGAGGATACATGCCTGTAAACCAAAGCAATGGATCCGATTATGGCCTAGGGTCCTGTCTGGTTCAATCTTCTTCTCTGGCGATATCCCTCTATGGAATGAGTGGAGGTAGATGCTCAACTGGTGTCAGACCGCCCTTGTTGTACCCGGATACCTACACTATTGGGATTTCCTCGGGTACTTTGGAGAGTTCTCCTAATTTGTACGATTTTGGACATCGGAATGGGCAGAATTCCCATGGATTGGGTAGGCACTGTCCTAATGTGTGGCTCCAGGGGCCCCAGCATGGAGGGTGTGTGGCCCAGGACTTTGAGGACAGAAGTCTGAAAACACAAACTCAGCTTAGGTTTGGGGACGTAGGTATGGCAGGCCCAATCACAAACCATGAGAAGAACTCTTAAGGATATGAAGAAAGAGCGAGTCTGAGGCGCTTGCTCAAGATTTTGTCTCTGGATTTTGTATCAACGATGGCCGTGGAATGTGGGGAGGCCTCATGGGCCATGAACGAAACTTCCTCTCTGTGGATATGGCCCAGTCCAAATTGTTTTTCGTCAATCTGTGGGATGGGAGGTCTCCTTTCAGGTTTGTTACGTCAGGTGTCCCAACTAAGAGGAATTCCAAGGGAGAGCCCTGGGGAAGAGTGAAGGGACATCCCAAGCTTGGTTAAAAATTGGGGCCTAGGTGCATGCAGTCCCAATAGCTGTCTCTTTTCTAGCCACTGAGAGGCCTTACTTGAGGACTGGGCTCAGGCTGAGGGTCACAATGTGTGTTTGTGACCAATGTGCCCCGCGAGCATGGGCCACAATGGTTTCAACTACACTGAACTTTGGACAACATGCCAATCATAAGGATTCTTGCCATGGGGAATGAGTTCTGATTTCTGCATCATTTTCAACCCTGGGCAGTGGTTGGAGATAAGGTCTAGGTTGTAATGTCTGAAAATTACCGTTGGGAAGAGATGGCGACCTAAGTCCATGGCGGGTCTGATGTTCTCAGTGTGCGGTCAGCTGCCTGGGTGTTGGTCAGAAAGTTCGAGCTCAGGTTGTGTCAGACAGTGCATTAGTGCCCAGGTTAGACTGTATAATTTGGGTACAGTCGAGTGCCGTGTAGGTTTTCCGCCTTTGAGGTGCCTGGGCAGATCATTAGGCAAGATATTTTTCTAGAGGGCAGGCAGGGTGCTGCATTGTGTGTCCGGAATTGCCAAACGTGAGGGCTTCTGGGCCACGAGCGTGAGGACATAAGTCTGAGAACACAAGCTAGACATTGGCTTCAGGCCGAGGGCACGGCAGGTACCCCCTGCACATCTGAATTACATCTCATGCATCTGAAGTCACGGCGAGGATCAGACGTTGGCTCAGCTTAGAGTTTCTGTGCATGACTGCCCCTTCATGAACGGAGGGGAATCTCAAGGACATGGAGGTTTTCCCATGTTGGGAGTTGTGGGATGCCCCCTTCAAGGATTCCTTCTGAGGCACAATTGAGATCTGTTTGGCAGCTCCAGGACATCCCATATGGAATGAATCCAGAGCACCGTTCGAGGATGGATGCCAGGGAAGCCCGGCTCGCATTCCAATTGTCTCCTAGCAACAAGACAGTTGAGATCGGAATCTCAGCGGGAGTAACCGCAGTGGCTGAGTTAAAATGGATTTTCTTGAGGATGGGGCTTAATGTGTGTTTGTGTTCATGAGGGCCTTGGAATGGGGCGGTGGCACCGGGACCCCGAAGTATTCTCCTAAGCTTTTGACATAGCTCCCAGCACAAGTTTCCTTGTGGAGCCGAGATTTGTTCTGATGTGTGTCTCACGAAACCCCCTATGCTGGTCTTGGAATCCAGGCTTTTGAGGAGACATGCCTGTAAACCAAATCAATGGATCCGATTATGGCCTACGGTCCTGTCTGGTTCCATCTTCTTCTCTGGGGACATCCATCTATGGTATGTGGAGGTAGATGCTCTGTTGGTGTCAGACCGCCCTTGTTTGACCCGGGAGACCTACACTATTGGTATGGCCTCAGGGAATTTGGAGCTTTCTCCTAATTTGTACGATTTTGGACAATGGATGGGCAGGTTTCCTATGCATTGGGTAGGAAAAGTCCTAACGTCTGGATTCAGGGGCCCCAGCCTGGATGGTGTGAGGCCCAGGACTTTGAGGACAGAAGTCTGAATACACAAACTCAACTAAGGTTTTGGGGACGTAGGTATGGCAGGCCCAATCTACAAACCATGAGAAGAACTCTTCAGGATATGAAGAAAGAGCGAGTCTGAGGCACTTGCTCAGGCTTTTGTATCTGGATTTTGTATCAATGATGGCCGTGGTATGTGGTGAGGCTTCAAGGACCATGGACGAATCTTTGTCTCTGTGGATTTGGCCCGGTCCCAATTGTTTTTTGTCAATCTGTGGGATGGGAGGTGTTCTTTCAGTTCTATTTCCTCTGGTGTTCCAACCAAAGAAGAATTCCAAAGCAGAACCCTTGGAGATTGAAGGGACAACACAAAATATGTTTAAAAATTGAGGCCTAAGGTCATGGCAGGCCCAATATGCTGTCTCTTCATCCAGCCACTAAGAGGCCTTACTTGAGGACTGGGCTCAGGCCGAGGGTCACAATTTGTGTTTATGACCAATGTGACACTGAACTTTGGACAACATGCCAATCATAAGGTTTCTTGCCATGGGGATGGAGTTCTTATTTCTGCATCATTTTCAACCCTGGGCCGTAGTAGGAGATAAGGTCTAGGTTCTGAAGCCTGAAAACCGCCTTTGGGAAGAGATGACGACCTAAGGCCATGGCAGGTCTGATGTGCGCAGTATGCGGTCAGCTGCCTGGGTGTTGGTCAGGAAGTTCGGGCTCAGGTTGTGTCAGACAGTGCATTAGTGCCCAGGTTAGACTGTATAATTTGGATGCAGTCGAGTTCAGTGTATGGTGTTCCGCAATGAGGAGCCTGGGCAACTCATTAGGCAAGATATTTTTCTAGAGGGCAGGCAGAGTGCTGCATTGTGGGTCCGGAATTGCCAAACTTGAGGGCTTCTGGGCCAGGAGTGTGAGGACAGAAGTCTGAGAACACAAGCTAAACTTGGGCTTCAGGCCGAGGGCACGGCAGGTACCCCCTGCAAATATGAAACGATATCTCATGCATCAGAAGTCACAGCGAGGATCAGACGTAAGCTCTGGTTGGAGTTTCTGTGCATGACTGCCCCTTCCTGAACGGAGCGGAATCTCAAGGCCATGGAGGTTTTCCCACGTTGGGAGTTGTGGGATGCCCCCTTCAAGCATTCCTTCTGCGGGACAAAGGAGAATTGTTAGGCAGCTGCAAAACAGCCCATATGGAATGACTCCAGAGCACCGTTCGAGGATGGATGCCAGGTAAGCCTGCCTCCCATTCCAATTGTCTCCTAGCAACAAGACAGTTGAGATAGGATGGCTCTGCGGGATCAATCGGGGTGGCTGAGTTGAAATGGACTTTCCAGAGGATGGGGCCTAATGTGTGTTTTTGTCCATGAGGGCCTTGGAATGGGGCGGTGGCACCGGGACCCTGAATTATTCTCCTAAGGTTTTGACATAGGTCCCATGCACAAGTTTCCTTGTGGAGACGAGATTTGTTCTGATGGGTGCCTCAGGAAACCCCCTATGCTGGTCTTCGAATCCAGGCATTTGAGGAGACATGCCTGTAAACCAAAGCAATAGATCCGATTTTGGCCTAGGGTCCTGTCTGTTTCCATCTCCTTCTCTGGGGACATCCATCTATGGTATGAGTGGATGTAGATGCTCACCTGGTGTCAGACCGCCCTTGTTTGTCCCGGGAAACGTACACTATAGGGATGGCCTCGGGGACTTTGGAGGGTTATCCTAATTTGTACGATTTTGGAAAATGAATGGGCAGAATTCCTATTCATTGGGTAGGCACAATCCTAATGGGTGGCTTCAGGGGCCCCAGCCTGGATGGTGTGTGGCCCAGGACTTTGAGGACAGAAGTCTGAAAACACAAACTCAGCTTAGGTTTTGGGACGTAGGTATGGCAGGCCCAATCTACAAACCATGAGAAGGACTCTTCAGGATATGAAGAAAGAACGAGTCTGAGGTGCTTGCTCAGGGTATGGTCTCTGGATTTTGTGTCAAAGAAGGCCGTGGATTGTGGGGAGGCCTCATGGGCCATGGACGAATCTTCTTCTCTGTGGATTTGGACCGGTCCCAATTGTTTTTCGTCAATCTGTGGGATGGGAGGTCTCCTTTCAGGTTTGTTACCTCAGGTGTCCCAACCAAAGAGGAATTCCAAAGCAGATCCCTGGGGAAGAGTGAAGGGACAACCCAAAATATGGTTAAAAATTGGGGCCAAGGGGCATGACTGGCCAAATATGCTGTCTCCTCATCGAGCCACTGAGAGGCCTGTGTTCAGGCTGAGGGTCACAATGTGTGTTTGTGACCAATGTGGCCCGCGAGCATGGGCGGGGCCTCATGGGCCACACTGGTTTCAACTACACTGAACTTTGGACAACATGCCAATCATAAGGATTCTTGCCATGGGGAAGGAGTTCTGATTTCTGCATCATTTTCAACCCTGGGCAGTGGTTGGAGAATAGGTCTAGGTTCTGAAGCCTGAAAAGCAATTGGGAAGAGATGACGACCTAAGGCTATGGCAGGTCTGTTGTGCTCAGTGTGCGGTCAGCTGCCTGGGTGTTGGTCAGGAAGTTCGGGCTCATGTTGTGTCAGACAGTTCATTAGTGCGAGTTTAGACTGTATAATTTGGGTACAATCGAGTGCCTGTAGGTTGTTCCGCATTTGAGGAGCTGGGCAGCTCATTAGGCAAGATATTTTTCTAGAGGGCAGGCAGAGTGCTGCATTTTGGGTCCGGAATTGCCAAACGTGAGGGCTTCTGGGCCAGGAGTGTGAGGACAGAAGTCTGAGAACACAAGCTAGACTTGGCCTTCAGGCCGTGGTCACGGTAGGTACTCCCTGCAAATCTGAAACGATATCTCATGCATCAGAAGTCACGGCGAGGATCAGGCGTTGGCTCTGGTTGGAGTTTCTGTGCATGACTGCCCCTTCATGAACGGAGCGAAATCTCAAGGCCATGGAGGTTTTCCCACGTTGGGAGTTGTGGGATGCCCACTTCAAGCATTCCTTCTGCGGGACAATTGAGACCTGTTGGGCAGCTCCATGACATCCCATATGGAATGACTCCAGAGCACCGTTTGAGGATGGATGCCAGGGAAGCCCGCCTCGCATTCCAATTGTCTCCTAGCAACAAGACAGTTGAGATAGGATGGCTCTGCTGGAGCAACAGGGGTGGCTGAGTTAAAATGGACGTTCCTGAGGATGGGGCCTAATGTGTGTTTGTGTCCATGAGGGCCTTGGAATGGGGCGGTGGCACCGGGACCCTGAAGTATTCTCCTAAGCTTTTGACATAGCTCCCATGCACAGTTTCCTTGTGGAGACGAGATTTGTACTGATGGGTGCCTCAGGAAACCCCCTATGCTGGGCTTGGAATTCAGGCATTTGAGGAGACATGCCTGTAATCCAAAGCAATGGATCCTATTTTGGCCTAGGGTCCTGTCTGTTTCCATCTCCTTCTCTGGGGACATCCATCTATGGTATGAGAGGAGGTAGATGCTCAGCTGGTGTCAGACCGCCCTCGTTTGTCCCGGGAGACCTACACTATACGGATGGCCTCGGGGACTTTGGAGGTTTCTCCTAATTTGTACGATTTTGGATAATGGAATGGGCAGAATTCCTATTCATTGGGTAGGCACAGTCCTAATGGGTGGCTTCAGGGTTCCCAGCCTGGATGGTGTATGGCCCAGGAATTTTGAGGACAGAAGTCTGAAAACACAAACTCAGCTTAGGTTTTGGGGACGTAGGTATGGCAGGCCCAATCTACAAACCATGAGAAGAACTCTTCAGGATATGAAGAAAGAGCGAGTCTGAGGTGCTTGCTCAGGCTTTTGTCCCTGGATTTTGTATCAACGATGGCCGTGGAATGTGGGGAGGCCTCATGGGCCATGGACGAATCTTCCTCTCTGTGGATTTGGCCCAGTCCCAAATGTTTTTTGTCAATCTGTGGCAGGGAGGTCTCCTTTCAGGTTTGTTACCTCAGGTGTCCCAACCAAAGAGGAATTCCAAAGCAGAGCCCTGGGGAAGAGTGAAGGGACAACCCAAAATATGTTTAAAAATTGGGGCCTAGGGGCATGACAGGCCAAATATGCTGTCTCTTAATCGAGCCACTGAGAGGCCTGTGTTCTTTCTGAGGGTCACAATGTGTGTTTGTGACCAATGTGGCCCGCGAGCATGGGCGGGGCCTCATGGGCCACATTGTTTTCAACTACACTGAACTTTGGACAACATGCCAATCATAAGGATTCTTGCCATTGGGAAGGAGTTCTGATTTCTGCATCATTTTCAACCCTGGGCCGTAGTAGGAGATAAGGTCTAGGTTCTGAAGCCTGAAAAGCAATTGGGAAGAATGACGACCTAAGGCGATGGCAGGTTTGTTGTGCTCAAGGTGCGGTCACCTGCCTTGGTGTTGGTCAGGAAGTTCGGGCTCATTTTGTGTTATTCAGTGCATTAGTGCCCAGTTTAGACTGTATAATTTGGGTACAGTCGAGTGCCTGTAGGTTGTTCCGCATTTGAGGAGCCTGGGCAGCTCATTAGGCAAGATATTTTTCTAGAGGTCAGGCAGAGTGCTGCATTGTGGGTCCGGAATTGCCAAACTTGAGGGCTTCTGGGCCAGGAGTGTGAGGACAGAAGTCTGAGACAACAAGCTAGATTTGGGCTTCAGGCCGAGGGCACGGCAGGTACCCCTTGCACATCTGAAACGATATCTCATGCATCTGAAGTCACGGCGAGGATCAGACGTTGGCTCAGGTTGTAGTTTCTGTGCATTACTGCCCCTTCATGAACAGAGAGGAATCTCAAGGCCATGGAGGTTTTCCCTCGTTGGGAGTTGTGGGATGCCCCCTTCAAGTATTCCTTCTGCGACACAATTGAGACCTGTTGGGCAGCTCCAAAACATCCCACATGGAATGACTCCAGAGCACCGTTCAAGGATGGATGCCAGGGAAGCCCTCCTCGCATTCCAATTGCCTCTAGCAACAAGACAGTTGAGATCGGATGGCTCTGGGGGAGTAACCAGGGTGGCTGAGTTGAAATGGACGTTCGTGAGTATGGGGCCTAATGTGTGTTTGTGTCCATGAGGACATTGGAATGGGGCGGTGGCACCGGGACTCTGAAGTATTTTCCTAAGGTTTTGACATAGGTCCCATGCACAAGTTTCCTCGTGGAGGCGAGATTTTTTCTGATGGGTGCCTCAGGAAACCCCCTATACTGGTATTGGAATCCAGGCTTTTGAGGAGACATGCCTTTAAACCAAAGCAATGGATCCGATTATGGCCTACGGTCCTGTATGGTACCATATCCTTCTCTGTGGACGTCCATCTATGGTATGAGTGGAGGTAGATGCTCAGCTGGTGTCACACCGCCCTTGTTTGTCCACAGAGACCTACATATTGGGATGGCCTCGGGGACTTTGGAGGGTTCTTTTAATTTGTACAATTTTGGACAATGGAATGGGCAGAATTCCCATGCATGGGGTAGGCACAGTCCTAATGTGTGGTTCCAGGGGCCCCAGCCTTGAGGGTGTGTGGCCCAGGACTTTGAGGACAGAAGTCTGAAAACACAAACTCAGCTTAGGTTTGGGGACATAGGTATGGCAGACCCAATCTACAAACCATGAGAAGAACTCTTCAGGATATGAAGAAAGAGCGAGTCTGAGGCGCTTGCTCAGGCTTTGGTCTCTGGATTTTGTGTCAACGATGGCCGTGGAATGAGGGGAGGCCTCATGGGCAATGGACGAATCTTCCTCTCTGTGGATTTGGCCCATTCCCAATTGTTTTTCGTCAATCTGTGGGATGGGAGGTCTCCTTTCAGGTTTGTTACCTCAGGTGTCCCAACCAAAGAGGAATTCCAAAGCAGAGCCCTGGCAAGAGTGAAGGGACAACCCAAACTATGGTTAAAATTTGGGGCCTACGGGCATGGCAGGCCCCATATGCTGTCTCTTCATCCAGCCACTGAGAGGCCTTACTTGAGGACTGGGATCAGGCTGAGGGTCACAATGTGTGTTTGTGACCAATGTGGCTCGCGAGCATGGGCGGGGCCTCATGGGCCACACTGGTTTCAAGTACACTGAAGTTTGGACAACATGCCAATCAAAAGGTCTCTTGCCTTGGGGAAGGAGTTCTGATTTCTGCATCATTTTCAGCCCTGGGCAGTGGTTGGAGATAAGGTCTAGGTTCGGAAGCCTGAAAACCACAGTTGGGAGGAGAAGATGACCTAAGGCCATGGTGGGTCTGATGTGCTCAGTGTTCGGTCAGCTGCCTGGTTGTTGGTCAGGAGGTTCGGGCTCAGTTTGTGTTAGACAGTGCTAGTGCCCAGGTTAGACTATATAATTTGGGTACAGTCGAGTGCCCTGTAGGTTGATCCTCATTTGAGGTGCCTGGGCAGCTCATTAGGCAAGATATTTTTTCTAGAGGGCAGGCACAGTGCTGCATTGTGGGTCGGGAATTGCCAAACTTGAGGGCTTCTGGGCCAGTAGTGTGAGGACAGAAGTCTGAGAACACAAGCTAGACTTGGGCTTCAGGCCGAGGGCAAGGCAGGTACCCCCTGCACATCTGAACCAATATCTCATGCATCTGAAGTCACGGAGAGGATCAGATGTTGGCTCAGGTTGTAGTTTCTGTGCATGACTGCCCCTTCATGAACGGAGAGGAATCTCAAGGCCATGGAGTTTTTCCCACGTTGGAGTTGTGGGATGCCCCCTTCAAAGATTCCTTCTGCGGCACAATTGAGACCTGTTGGGCAGCACCACCACATCCCTTATGGAATGACTCCAGAGTACCGTGCGAGGATGGATGCCAGGGAAGCCCTCCTCGCATTCCAATTGTCTCCTAGCTTCAAGACAGTTGAGATCGGATGACTCTGCAGGAGCAACCGGGTTGGCTGAGTTGAAAAGGACTTTCCTGAGCATGGGCCTAATGTGTGTTTGTGTCCATGAGGACCTTGGAATGGGGCGGTGGCACTGGGACTCTGAAGTATTCTCCTAAGATTTTGACATAGGTCCCATGCACAAGTTTTTCGTGGAGACGAGATTTTTTCTGATGGGTGCCTCAGGAAACCCCCTATGCTGGTGTTGGAATCCAGGATTTTGAGGAGACATGCCTGTAAACCAAAGCAATGGATCCGATTATGGCCTACGGTCCTGTCTGGTACCATATCCTTTTCTTGGGACATCCATCTATGGTATGAGTGGAGGTAGATGCTAAGCTGGTGTCAGTCCGCCTTTGTTTGTCCACAGAGACCTAGATATTGGGATGGCCTCGGGGACTTTGGAGGGTTCTCCTAATTTGTACAATTTTGGACAATGGAAGGGGCAGAATTCCCATGCATGGGGTAGACACAGTCCTAATGTGTGGCTCCAGGGTCCTCAGCCTGGTGGGTGTTTGGTTCAGGACTTTGAGGACAGAAGTCTGAAAACAGACTCAGCTAGGTTTGGGGACGTAGGTATGGCAGGCCCAATCTACAAACCATGAGAAGAACTCTTCAGGACATGAAGAAAGAGCGAGTCTCAGGTGCTTGCTCAGGCTTTGGTCTGGATTTTGTGTCAACGATGGCCGTGGAATGTGGGGAGACCTCATGGGCCATGGACGAATCATCCTCTCTGTGGATTTGAACCGGTCCCAATTGTTTTTCGTCAATCTGTGGGATGGGAGGTCTCCTTTCAGGTTTGTTACCTCAGGTGTCCCAACCAAAGAGGAATTCCAAAGCAGAGACCTGGGGAAGAGTGAAGGGACAACCGAAACTATGGTTAAATTTTGGGGCCTAGGGGCATGGCAGGCCCCATATGCTGTCTCTTCATCCAGCCACTGAGAGGCCTTACTTGAGGACTGGGCTCAGGCTGAGGGTTACAATGTGTGTTTGTGACCAATGTAGCTCACGAGCATGGGCGGGGCCTCATGGGCCACACTGGTTTCATCTACACTGAACTTTGGACAACATGCCAATCACAAGGTCTCTTGTCATGGTGAAGGAGTTTTGATTTCTACATCATTTTCAACCCTGGGAAGTGGTTGGAGATAAGGTCTAGGTTCGGAAGCCTGAAAACCGCAGTTGGGAAGATGATGACCTAAGGACATGGTGGGTCTGATGTGCTCAGTGTGCGGTCAGCTGCCCGGTTGTTGGTCAGGAGGTTCGGGCTCAGGTTGTGTCAGACAGTGCATTAGTGCCCAGGTTAGACTTTATAAATTGGGTACAGACGAGTGCCGTGTAAGTTGATTCTCATTTGAGGTGCCTGGGCAGCTCATTTGGCAAGATATTTTTTTCTAGATCGCAGGCAGAGTGATGCATTGTGGGTCCAGAATTGCCAAACGTGAGGGCTTCTGGGCCAGTAGTGTGAGGACAGAAGTATGAGAACACAAGCTAGATTTGGGCTTCAGGCCGAGGGCAAGGCAGGTACCCCCTGCACATCTGAACCAATATCTCATGCATCTGAAGTCACGGCGAGGTTCAGACGTTGGCTCAGGTTGAAGTTTCTTTGCATGACTGCCCCTTCATGAACGGAGAGGAATCTAAAGGCCATGGAGTTTTTCCCACGTTGGGAGTTGTGGGATGCCCCCTTCAAGGATTCCTTCTGCGGGACAATTGAGACCTGTTGGGCAGCTCCAAAACATCCCATATGGAATGACTCCAGAGCACCGTTCGAGGATGGATGCCAGGGAAGCCCGCTTCACATTCCAATTGTCTCCTAGCAACAAGACAGTTGAGATCGGATGGCTCTGCGGGAGCAACCAGTGTGGCTGAGTTGAAATGGACACTCCTGAGCATGGGGCCTAATGTGTGTTTGTGTCCATGAGGACCTTGGAATGGGGTGGTGGCACCTGGACTCCGAAGTATTCTCCTAAGCTTTTGACATAGGTCCCATGCACAAGTTTCCTCGTGGAGACGAGATTTTTTCTAATGGGTGCCTCAGGAAACCCCCTATGCTGGTATTGGAATCCAGGCTTTTGAGGAGACATGCTTTTAAACCAAAGCAATGGATCCGATTATGGCGTAGGGTCCTCTCTGGTTCCATCTCCTCCTCTGAGGACATCCATCTATAGTATGAATGGAGGTAGATGCTAAGCTGGTGTCAGACCGCCCTTCTTTGACCACAGATACCTAGATATTGTGATGGCCTCGGGGACTTTGGAGGGTTCTCCTAATTTGTACAATTTTGGACAATGGAAGGGGCAGAATTCCCATGCATGGGGTAGGCACAGTCCTAATGTGTGGCTCCAGGGGCCCCAGCCTGGAGGGTGTGTGGCCCAGGACTTGAGGACAGAAGTCTGAAAACACAGACTCAGCTTAGGTTTGGGGACGTAGGTATGGCAGGCCCAATTACAAACCATGAGAAGAACTCTTCAGGATATGAAGAAAGAGCGATTCTGAGGCGTTGCTCAGGCTTTTGTGTCTGTATTTTGTATCAACGATGGCCGTGGAATGTGGGGAGGCCTCATGGGCCAAGGACGAATCTTCCTCTCTGTGGATTTGGCCCCGTCCCAATTGTTTTTCGTCAATCTGTTGGATGGGAGGTCTCCTTTCAGGTTTGTTACCTCAGGTGTCCCAACCAAAGAGGAATTCCAAAGCAGAGCCCTGGGGAAGAGTGAAGCGACAACCCAAATATGGTTAAAAATTGGGGCCTAGGGGCATGACAGGCCAAATATGCTGTCTCTTAATCGAGCCACTGAGAGGCCTGGGTTCAGGCTGAGAGTCACAATGTGTGTTTGTGACCAATGTGGCCCGCGAGCATGGGCGGGGCCTCATGGGCCACACTGGTTTCAACTACACTGAACTTTGGACAACATGCCAATCATAAAAATTCTTGCCATGGGGAAGGAGTTCTGATTTCTGCATCATTTTCAACCCTGGGCAGTGGTTGGAGAATAGGTCTAGGTTCTGAAGCCTGAAAAGCAATTGGGAAGAGATGACGACCTAAGGCCATGGCAGGTCTGTTGTGCTCAGTGTGCGGTCAGCTGCCTGGGTGTTGGTCAGGAAGTTCGGGCTCATGTTGTGTTAGACAGTGCATTAGTGCCCAGTTTAGACGGTATAATTTGGGTACAGTCGAGTGCCTGTAGGTTGTTCCGCATTTGAGGAGCCTGGGCAGCTCATTAGGCAAGATATTTTTCTAGAGGTCAGGCAGAGTGCTGCATTGTGGGTCCGGAATTGCCAAACTTGAGGGCTTCTGGACCAGGAGTGTGAGGACAGAAGTCTGAGAACACAAGCTAGACTTGGCCTTCAGGCCGTGGGCACGGCAGGTACCCCTTGCACATCTGAAACGATATCTCATGCATCAGAAGTCACGGCGAGGATTAGGCGTTGGCTCTGGTTGGAGTTTCTGTGCATGACTCCCCCTTCATGAATGGAGCGGAATCTCAAGGCCATGGAGGTTTTCCCAAGTTGGGAGTTGTGGGATGCCCCCTTCAAGTATTCCTTTTGCGGGACAATTGAGACCTGTTGGGCAGCTCCAAAACATCCCATATGGAATGACTCTAGAGCACCGTTCGAGGATGGATGCCGGGGAAGCCCGCCTCGCATTCCAAATGTCTACTAGCAACAAGACAGTTGAGATCGGATGGCTCTGCGGGAGCAACCGGGGTGGCTGAGTTGAAATGGACTTTCCTGAGCATGGGGCCTAATGTGTGTTTGTGTCCATGAGGACCTTGGAATGGGGCGGTGGCACTGGGACTCTGAAGTATTCTCCTAAGGTTTTGACATAGGTCCCATGCACAAGTTTCCTCGTGGAGACGAGATTTTTTCTGATGGGTGCCTCAGGAAACCCCCTAAGCTGGTATTGGTATCCAGGATTTTGAGGAGACAGGCCTGTAAACCAAAGCAATGGATCAGATTATGGCCTAGAGTCCTGTCAGGTTCCATCTCCTTCTCTGGGGACATCCATCTATGGTCTGAGTGGAGGTAGATGCTCAGCTGGTGTCAGACCCCCCCTTGTTTGTCCACAGAAACCTACATATTGGGATGGCCTCGGGGACTTTGGAGGGTTCTCCTAAATGTACGATTTTGGACAATGGAATGGGAAGAATTCCCATGCATGGGGTAAGCAGAGTCCTAATGTGTGGCTCCAGGGGCCCCAGCCTGGAGGGTGTGTGGCCCAGGGCTTTGAGGACAGAAGTCTGAAAACACAAACTCAGCTTAGGTTTGGGGACGTAGGTATGGCAGGCCCAATCTACAACCATGAGAAGAACTCTTCAGGATATGAAGAAAGAGCGAGTCTGAGGCGCTTGGTCAGGTTTTGGTCTCTGGATTTTGTGTCAAAGATGGCCGTGGATTGTGGGGTAGCCTCATGGGCCATGGACGAATCTTCTTCTCTGTGGATTTGGCCCGGTCCCAATTGTTTTTCGTCAATCTGTGGGATGGGAGGTCTCCTTTCAGGTTTGTTACCTCAGGTGTCCCAACCAAAGAGGAATTCCAAAGCAGAGCCCTGGGGAAGAGTGAAGGGACAACCCAAACTATGGTTAAAATTTAGGGCCTACGGGCATGGCAGGCCCCATAGGCTGTCTCTTCATCCAGCCACTAAGAGGCCATACTTGAGGACTGGGCTCAGGCTGAGGGTCACAATGTGTGTTTGTTACCAATGTGGACCGCGACCATGGGCAGGGACTCATGGGCCACACTGGTTTCAACTACACTGAACTTTGGACAACATGCCAATCACAAGGTCTGTTGCCATGGGGAAGGAGTGCTGATTTCTGCATCATTTTCAACCCTGGGCAGTGTTTGGAGATAAGGTCTAGGTTCGTAAGCCTGAAAACCACAGTTGGGAAGAGATGATGACCTAAGGCCATGGTGGGTCTGATGTGCTCAGTGTGCGGTCAGCTGCCTGGCTGTTGGTCAGGAGTTTCGGGCTCAGGTTGTGTCAGACAGTGCATTAGTGCCCAGGTTAGGCTATATAATTTGGGTACAGTCGAGTGCCGTGTATATTGATCCTCATTTGAGGTGACTGGGCAGCTCAATAGGCAAGATATTTTTTCTAAGGGCAGGCAGAGTGCTGCATTGTGGGTCCGGAATTACCAAACTTGAGGGCTTCTGGGCTAGTAGTGTGAGGACAGAAGTCTGAGAACACAAGCTAGACTTGGGCCTCAGGCCGAGGGCAAGGCAGGTACCCCTTGCACATCTGAACCAATATCTCATGCATCTGAAGTCACGGAGAGGATCAGACGTTGGCTCAGGTTTTAGTTTCTGTGCATGACTGCCCCTTCATGAACGGAGAGGAATTTCAAGGCCAAGGAGGTTTTCCCACGTGGGAGTTGTGGTTTGCCCCCTTCAAGGATTCCTTCTGTGGGACAATTGAGACCTGTTGTGCAGCTTAAAAACTATCCATATGGAATGACTCCAGAGGACTGTTCGAGGATGGATGCCAGGGAAGCCCGCCTCGCATTCCATTTGTCTCCTAGCAACATGACAGTTGAGATCGGATGGCTCTGTGGGAGCAACCGGGGTGGCTGTGTTGAAATGGACTTTCCTGAGCATGGGGCCTAATGTGTGTTTGTGTCCATGAGGACCTTGGAATGGGGCGGTGGCACCGGGACTCTGAAGTATTCTCCTAAGATTTTGACATAGGTCCCATGCACAAGTTTCCTCCTGGTGAAGATTTTTTCTGATGGGTGCCTCAGGAAACCCCCTATGCTGATATTGGAATCCAGGCTTTTGAGGAGACATGCCTGTAAACAAAAGCAATGGATCTGATTATGGCCTAGGGTCCTGTCTGGTTCCATCTCCTTCTCTGGGGACGTCCATCTATGGTCTGAGTGGAGGTAGATGCTCAGCAGGTGTCAGACCGCCCTTGTTTGTCCACAGAGACCTACATATTGGGATGGCCTCAGGGAATTTGGAGGGTTCTCCTAATTTGTACAATTTTGGACAATGGAATGGGCAGAATTCCCATGCATGGGGTAGGCACAGTCCTAATGTGTGGCTACAGGGGCCCCAGCCTGGAGGGTGTGTGGCCCAGGAATTTGAGGACAGAAGTCAGAAAACACAAAATCAGCTTAGGTTTGGGGACATAGGTATGGCAGGCCCAATCTCAAACCATAAGAAGAACTCTTCAGGATATGAAGAAAGAGCGAATCTGAGGCGCTTGCTCAGGCTTTGGTCTCTGGATTTTGTGTCAACGATGGCCGTGGAATGTGGGGAGGCCTCATGGGACATGGACGTATCTTCCTCTCTGTGGATTTGGCCCGGTCCCAATAGTTTTTCATCAATCTGTGTGATGGGAGGTCTCCTTTCAGGTTTGTTACCTCAGGTGTACCAACCAAAGAGGAATTCCAAAGCAGAGCCCTGGGGAAGAGTGAAGGGACAACACAAATTATGGTTAAAATTTGGGGCCTAAGGGCATGGCAGGTCCCATATGCTGTCTCTTCATCCAGCCACTGAGAGGCATTCCTTGAGGACTGGGCTCAGGCTGAGGGTCACAATGTGTGTTTGTGACCAATGTGGCCTGTGAGCATGGGCGGGGCCTCATGGGCCACACTGGTTTAAACTACACTGAAGTTTGGACAACATGCCAATCACAAGGTCTCTTGCCATGGGGAAAGAGTTCTGATTTCTGCATCATTTTCAATCCTGGGCAGTGGTTGGAGATAAGGTCTGGATTCTGAATACTGAAAACCGCAGTTGGGAAGAGATGATGACCTAAGGCCATGGCGGGTCTGATGTGCTAAATGTGCGGTCAGCTGCCTGGTTGATGGTCTGGAATTTCGGGCTCAGGTTGAGTCAGACAGTGCATTAGTGCTCAGGTTAGACTATATAATTTGGGTACAGTCGAGTGCCGTATAGGTTGATCCTTATTTGAGGTGCCCGGGCAGTTCATTAGGCAAGATATTTTTTCTAGCTGGAAGGCAGAGTGCTGCATTTTGAATCCGGAATTGCCAAACGTGAGGGCTTCTGGGCCAGTAGTGTGAGGACAGAAGTCTGAGACCACAAGCTAGATTTGGGCTTCAGGCCGAGGGCAAGGCAGGTACCCCCTGCACATCTGAACCAATATCTCATGCATCTGAAGTCACGGCGAGGATCAGACGTTGGCTCAGGTTGAAGTTTCTTTGCATGACTGCCCTTCATGAAAGGAGAGGAATCTAAAGGCCATGGAGTTTTTCCCACGTTGGGAGTTGTGCGATGCCCCCTTCAAGGATTCCTTCTGCGGGACAATTGAGACCTGTTGGGCAGCTCCAAAACATCCCATATAGAATGACTCCAGAGCACCGTTCGAGGATGGATGCCAGGGAAGCCCGCCTCGCATTCCAATTGTCTCCTAGCAACAAGACAGTGGAGATCGGATGGCTCTGCGGGAGCAACCAGGGTGGCTGAGTTGAAATGGACTTTCCTGAGCATGGGGCCTAATGTGTGTTTGTGTCCATGAGGACCTTGGAATGGGGCGGTGGCACCGGGACTCTGAAGTATTCTCCTAAGATTTTGACATAGGTCCCATGCACAAGTTTCCTCGTGGAGACGAGATTTTTTCTGATGGGTGCCTCAGGAAACCCCCTATGCTGGTATTGGAATCCAGGCTTTTGAGGAGACATGCTTTTAAACCAAAGAAATGGATCCGATTATGGCATAGGGTCCTCTCTGGTTCCATCTCCTTCTCTGGGGACATCCATCTATAGTATGAGTGGAGGTAGATGCTAAGCTGGTGTCAGACCGCCCTTCTTTGACCACAGAGACCTAGATATTGGGATGGCCTCGGGGACTTTGGAGGGTTCTCATAATTTGTAAAATTTTGGACAATGGAAGGGGCAGAATTCCCATGCATGGGGTAGGCACAGTCCTAATGTGTGGCTCCAGGGGCCCCAGCCTGGAGGGTGTGTGGCCCAGGACTTGAGGACAGAAGTCTGAAAACACAGACTCAGCTTAGGTTTGGGGACGTAGGTATGGCAGGCCCAATCTACAAACCATGAGAAGAACTCTTCAGGATATGAAGAAAGAGCGATTCTGAGGCGTTGCTCAGGCTTTTGTGTCTGTATTTTGTATCAACGATGGCCGTGGAATGTGGGGAGGCCTCATGGGCCAAGGACGAATCTTCCTCTCTGTGGATTTGGCCCAGTCCCAATTGTTTTTCGTCAATCTGTGGGATGGGAGGTCTCCTTTCAGGTTTGTTACCCCAGGTGTCCCAACCAAAGAGGAATTCCAAAGCAGAGCCCTGGGGAAGAGTGAAGGGACAACCCAAATATGGTTAAAAATTGGGGCCTAGGGGCATGACAGGCCAAATAGGCTGTCTCTTAATCGAGCCACTGAGAGGCCTGGGTTCAGTCTGAGGGTCACAATGTGTGTTTGTGACCAATGTGGCCCGCGAGCATGGGCGGGGCCTCATGGGCCACACTGGTTTCAACTACACTGAACTTTGGACAACATGCCAATCATAAGGATTCTTGCCATGGGGAAGGAGTTCTGATTCTGCATCATTTTCAACCCTGGGCAGTGGTTGGTGATAAGGTCTAGGTTCTGAAGCCTGAAAAGCAATTGGGAAGAGATGACGACCTAATGCCATGGCAGGTCTGTTGTGCTCAGTGTGCGGTCAGCTGCCTGGGTTTTGGTCAGGAAGTTCGGGCTCATGTTGTGTTAGACAGTGCATTAGTGCCCAGTTTAGACTGTATAATTTGGGTACAGTCGAGTGCCTGTAGGTTGTTCCGCATTTGAGGAGCCTGGGCAGCTCATTAGGCAAGATATTTTTTCTAGAGTGCAGGCACAGTGCTGCATTGTGGGTCGGGAATTGCCAAACTTGAGGGCTTCTGAACCAGTAGTGTGAGGACAGAAATCTGAAAACACAAGCTAGACTTGGGCGTCAGGCCGAGGGCAAGGCAGGTACCCCCTGCACATCTGAACCAATATCTCATGCATCTGAAGTCACGGAGAGGATCAGACGTTGGCTCAGGTTGTAGTTTCTGTGCATGACTGCCCCTTCATGAACGGAGAGGAATCTCAAGGCCATGGAGGTTTTCCCACGTTGGGAGTTGTGGGATGCCCCCTTCAAAGATTCCTTCTGCGGCACTATTGAGACCTGTTGGGCAGCACCACCACATCCCTTATGGAATGTATCCAGAGCACCGTGCGAGGATGGATGCCAGGGAAGCCCTCCTCGCATTCCAATTGTCTCGTAGCTACAAGACAGTTGAGATTGGATGGCTCTGCGGGGGAACCGGGGTGGCTGAGTTGAAATGGAATTTCCTGAGCATGGGCCTAATGTGTGTTTGTGTCCATGAGGAACTTGGAATGGGGCGGTGGCACCAGGACTCTGAAGTATTCTCCTAAGATTTTGACATAGGTCTTATGCACAAGTTTTTCGTGGAGACGAGTATTTTTCAGATGGGTGCCTCAGGAAACCCCCTATGCTGGTATTGGAATCCAGGATTTTGAGGAGACATGCCTGTAAACCAAAGCAATGGATCCGATTATGGCCTACGGTCCTCTCTGGTAACATATCCTTTTCTTGGGACATCCATCTATGGTATGAGTGGAGGTAGATGCTAAGCTGGTGTCAGTCCGCCTTTGTTTGTCCACAGAGACCTAGATATTGGGATGGCCTCGGGGACTTTGGAGGGTTTTCCTAATTTGTACAATTTTGGACAAGGGAAGGGGCAGCATTCCCATGCATGGGGTAGACACAGTCCTAATGTGTGGCTCCAGGGTCCTCAGCCTGGAGGGTGTGTGGTTCAGGACTTTGAGGACAGAAGTCTGAAAACAGACTCAGCTAGGTTTGGGGACGTAGGTATGGCAGGCCCAATCTACAAACCATGAGAAGAACTCTTCAGGACATGAAGAAAGAGCGAGTCTCAGGTGCTTGCTCAGGCTTTGGTCTGGATTTTGTGTCAACGATGGTCGTGGAATGTGGGGAGACCTCATGGGCCATGGACGAATCTTCCTCTCTGTGGATTTGGACCGGTCCAATTGTTTTTCGTCAATCTGTGGGATGGGAGGTCTCATTTCAGGTTTGTTACCTCAGGTGTCCCAACCAAAGAGGAATTCCAAAGCAGAGCCCTGGGGAAGAGTGAAGGGACAACCCAAACTATGGTTAAAATTTGGGGCCTAGGGGCATGGCAGGCCCCATATGCTGTCTCTTCACCAGCCACTGAGAGGCCTTACTTGAGTACTGGGCTCAGGCTGAGGGTTACAATGTGTGTTTGTGACCAATGTAGCTCACGAGCATGGGCGGGGCCTCATGGGCCACACTGGTTTCATCTACACTGAACTTGGACAACATGCCATTCACAAGATCTCTTGTCATGGTGAAGGATTTTGATTTCTGCATCATTTTCAACCCTGGGCAGTGGTTGGAGATAAGGTCTAGGTTTGGAAGCCTGAAAACCGCAGTTGGGAAGAGATGATGAGCTAAGGCCATGGTGGGTCTGATGTGCTCAGTGTGCGGTCAGCTGCCCGGTTGTTGGTCAGGAGGTTCGGGCTCAGGTTGTGTCAGACAGTGCATTAGTGCCCAGGTTAGACTTTATAATTTGGGTACAGTCGAGTGCCGTGTAAGTTGATTCTCATTTGAGGTGCCCTGGCACTCATTGGGCAAGATATTTTTTTCTAGATCGCAGGCAGAGTGCTGCATTGTGGGTCCAGAATTGCCAAACGTGAGGGCTTCTGGGCCAGTAGTGTGAGGATAGAAGTCTGAGAAAAAAGCTAGACTTGGGCTTCAGGCCGAGGGCAAGGCAGGTACCCCCTGCACATCTGAAACGAAATCTCATGCATCTGAAGTCACGGCGAGGATCAGACGTTGGCTCAGGTTGAAGTTTCTTTGCATGACTGCCCCTTCATGAACGGAGAGGAATCTAAAGGCCATGGAGTTTTTCCCACGTTGGGAGTTGTGGGATGCCCCCTTCAAGGATTCCTTCTGCGGGACAATTGAGACCTGTTGGGCAGCTCCAAAACATCCCATATGGAATGACTCCAGAGCACCGTTCAAGGATGGATGCCAGGGAAGCCCGCCTCACATTCACATTGTCTCCTAGCAACAAGACAGTTGAGATCGGATGGCTCTGCAGGGGCAACCAGGGTGGCTGAGTTAAAATGGACTTTCCTGAGCATGGGGCCTAATGTGTGTTTGTGTCCATGAGGACCTTGGAATGGGGCGGTGGCACCGGGACTCTGAAGTATTCTCCTAAGATTTTGACATAGGTCCCATGCACAAGTTTCCTCGTGGAGACGAGATTTTTTCTGATGGGTGCCTCAGGAAACCCCCTATGCTGGTATTGGAATCCAGGCTTTTGAGGAGACATGTTTTTTAAACCAAAGAAATGGATCCGATTATGGCCTAGGGTCCTCTGTGGGTCCATCTCCTTCTCTGGGGACATCCATCTATAGTATGAGTGGAGGTAGATGCTCAGCTGGTGTCAGACCGCCCTTGTTTGTCCACAGAGACCTAGATATTGGGATGGCCTCGGGGACTTTGGAGGGTTCTCCTAATTTGTACAATTTTGGACAATGGAATGGGCAGAATTCCCATGCATGGGGTAGGCACAGTCCTAATGTGTGGCTCCAGGGGCCCCAGCCTGGAGGGTGTGTGGCCCAGGACTTTGAGGACAGAAGTCTGAAAACACAAACTCAGCTTAGGTTTGGGGTCGTAGGTATGGCAGGCCCAATCTACAAACCGTGAGAAGAACTCTTCAGGATATGAAGAAAGAGCGAGTCTGAGGCACTTGCTCAGGCTTTGGTCTCTGGATTTTGTGTCAGCGATGGCCGTGGAATATGGGGAGGCCTCAATAGCCATGGACGAATCTTCCTCTCTGTGGATTTGGTCCAGTCCCAATTGTTTTTCGTCAATCTGTGGGATGGGAGGTCTCCTTTCAGGTTTGTTACCTCAGGTGTCCCAACCAAAGTGGAATTCCAAAGCAGAGCCCTGGGGAAGACTGAAGGGACAACCCGAACTATGGTTAAAATTTGGGGCCTAGGGGCATAGCAGGCCCCATATGCTGTCTCTTGATCCAGCCACTGAGAGGCCTTACTTGAGGACTGGGTTCAGGCTGAGGGTCACAATGTGTGTTTGTGACCAATGTGGCTTACAAGCATGGGTGGGGCCTCATGGGCCACACTGGTTTCAACTACACTGAAGTTGGGACAACATGCCAATCACAAGGTCTCTTGCCATGGGGAAGGAGTTCTGATTTCTGCATCATTTTCAACCCTGGGCAGTGGTTGGAGATAAGGTCTAGGTTCGGAAGCCTGAAACCGCAGTTGGGAAGAGATGATGACCTAAGGCCATGGTGGGTCTGATGTGCTCCGTGTGCGGTCAGCTGCCTGGTTGTTGGTCAGCAGGTTCGGGCTCAGGTTGTGTCAGACAGTGCATTTGTGCCCAGGTTAGACTCTATAATTTGGGTACAGTCGAGTGCCTGTAGGTTGATCCTCATTTGAGGTGCCTGGGCAGCTCATTAGGCAAGATATTTTTTCTAGAGGGCAGGCACAGTGCTGCATTGTGGTTCGGGAATTGCCAAACTTGAGGGCTTCTGGGCCAGTAGTGTGAAAACAGAAGTCTGAGAACACAAGCTAGACTTGGGCTTCAGGCCGAGGGCAAGGCAGGTACCCCCTGCACATCTGAACCAATATCTCATGCATCTGAAGTCAGGGCGAAGATCAGACGTTGGCTCAGGTTGTAGTTTCTGTGCATGACTGCCCCTTCATGAACGGAGAGGAATCTGAAGGCCATGGAGATTTCCAACGTTGGGAGTTGTGGGATGCCCCCTTCAAGGATTCCTTCTGTGGGACAATTGAGACCTGTGGGCAGCTCCAAAACATCGCACATGGAATGAATCCAGAGCACCGTTTGAGGATGGATGCCAGGGAATCCCGCCTCACATTCCAATTGTCTCCTAGAAACAAGACAGTATAGATCGGATTGCTCTGCGGGAGCAACCGGGGTGTCTGAGTTGAAATGGACGTTCCCGAGAATGGGGCCTAATATGTGTTTGTGTCCATGAGGACCTTGGAATGGGGCGGTGGCACTGGGACTCTGAAGTATTCTCCTAAGATTTTGACATAGGTCCCATGCTCAAGTTTCCTCGTGGAGACGAGATTTTTTCTGATGGGTGCCTCAGGAAACCCCATATGCTGGTATTAGAATCCAGGTTTTTGAGGAGACATGCCTTTAAACCAAAGCAATGGATCCGATTATGGCCTAGGGTCCTGACTGGTTCCATCTCCTTCTCTGGGGAATTCCATGTATGGTAGGAGTGGAGGTAGATGCTCAGCTGATGTCAGACTGCCCTTGTTTGTCCACAGAGACCTAGATATTGGGATGGACTCGGGGACTTTGGAGGGTTCTCCTAAATTGTACAATTTTGGACAATGGAATGGGCGCTATTCCCATGCATGGGTAAGGCACAGTCCTTATGTGTGGCTCCAGCGGCCCCGGCCTCGAGGGTGTGTGGCCCAGGACTTTGAGGACAGATCTGAAAACACAGACTCAGCTTAGGTTTGGGGATGTAGGTATGGCAGGCCCAATCTACAAACCATGTGAAGAACTCTTCAGGATATGAAGAAAGAGCGAGTCTGAGGTCTTGCTCAGGCTTTGGTCTCTGGATTATGTGTCAACGATATCCGTGGAATGTGGGGAGACCTCTTGGGACATGGACGAATCTTCCTCTCTGTGGATTTGGCCCGGTCCCAATTGTTTTTCGTCAATCTGTGGGATGGGAGGTCTCCTTTCACGTTTGTAACCTCAGGTGTCCCAACCAAAGAGGAATTCCAAAGCAGAGCCCTGGGGAAGAGTGAAGGGACAACCCAAACTATGGTTAAAATTTGGGGCCTAGGGGCATGTCAGGCCCCATATGCTGTCTCTTCACCAGCCACTGAGAGGCCTTACTTGAGGACTGGGCTCAGGCTGAGGGTCACAATGTGTGTTTGTGACCAATGTGGCCCACGAGCATGGGCGGGGCCTCATGGGCCACACTGGTTTCATCTACACTGAACTTTGGACAACATGCCAATCACAAGGTCTCTTGCCATGGTGAAGGAGTTCTGATTTCTGCATCATTTTCAAACCTGGGCAGTCGTTGGTGATAAGGTCTAGGTTCGGAAGCCTGAAAACTCTACTTGGGAAGAGATGATGACCTAAGGCCATGGTGGGTCTGATGTGCTCAGTGTGCGGTCAGCTGCCTGGTTGTTGGTCAGGAGGTTCGGGCTCAGGTTGTGTCAGACAGTGCATTAGTGCCCAGGTTAGACTATATAATTTGGATACATTCGATTGCCGTGTAGTTTGATCCTTATTTGAGGTGCCCGGTGTGTTCCATAGACAAGATATTTTTTCTAGAGAACTGGCAGAGTGCTGCATTGTGGGCCCGGAATTGCCAAACGTGAGGGCTTTTGGGCCAGTAGTGTGAGGACCGAAGTCTGAGACCACAAGCTAGACTTGGGCTTCAGGCCGAGGACAAGGAAGGTTGCCCATACACATCTGAACCAATATCTCATGCATCTGAAATCACGGCGAGGATCAGACGTTGGCTCAGGTTGTAGTTTCTGTGCATGACTGCCCCTTCATGAACGGAAGGAATCTCAAGTCCATGGAGGTTTTCCCACGTTGAGGTTGTAGGATGCCCCCTTCAAGGATTCCTTCTACGGGACAATTGAGACCTTTTGGGCAGCTCCAAAACATCCCATATGGAATGACTCCAGAGCATCAATCGAGGATGGATTCCAGGGAAGCCCGCCTCGCATTCCAATTGTCTCCTAGCAACAAGACAGTGGAGATCGGATGGCTCTGTGGGAGCAACCTCGTTGGCTTAGTTGATATGGACTTTCCTGAGCATGGGGCCTAATGTGTGTTTGTGTCCATGAGGACTTTGGAATGGGGCGGTGGCACTGGGACTCTGAAGTATTCTCCTAAGATTTTGACATAGGTCCCATGCACAAGTTTCCTCGTGGAGATGAGATTTTTTCTGATGGGTGCCTCAGGAAACCCCCTATGCTGCTATTGGAATACAGGATTTTGAGGAGACATGCCTTTAAACCAAAGCAATGGATCCGATTAAGGCCTAGGGTCCTGTCTGGTACCATATCCTTCTCTGGGGACATCCATCTATGGTATGAGTGGATGTAGATGCTCAGCTGGTGTCAGACCACCCTTGTTTGTCCACAGAGACCTACATATTGGGATGACCTCGGGGACTTTGGAGGGTTCTCCTAATTTGTACAATTTTGGACAATGGAATGGGCAGTATTCCCATGCATGGGGTAGGCACAGTCCTAATGTGTGGTTCCAGGGGCCTCAGCCTGGATTGTGTGTGGCCCAGGACTTTGAGGACAGAAGTCTGAAAACACAAACTCAGCTTGGGTTTGGGGACGTATGTATGGCAGGCCCAATCTACAAACCATGAGAAGAAATCTTCAGGATACGAAGAAAGAGCGAGTCTGAGGCGCTTGCTCAGGCTTTGGTCTCTGGATTTTGTGTCAACGATGGCCGTGGAATGAGGGTAGGCCTCATGGGCCATGGACGAATCTTCCTCTCTGTGATTTGGCTTGGTCCCAATTGTTTTTCGTCAATCTGTGGGATGGGAGGTCTCCTTTCAGGTTTGTAACCTCAGGTGTCCCAACCAAAGAGGAATTCCAAAGCAGAGCCCTAAGGAAGATTGAAGGGACAACCCAAACTATGGTTAAAATTTGGGGCCTAGGGGCATGTCAGGCCCCATATGCTGTCTCTTCACCAGCCACTGAGAGGCCTTACTTGAGGACTGGTCTCAGGCTGAGGGTCACAATGTGTGTTTGTGACCAATGTGGCCCGTGAGCAGGGGCCGGGCCTCATGGGCCACACTGGTTTCAACTACACTGAACTTTGGACAACATGCCAATCACAAGGTCTCTTGCCATGTTGAAGGAGTTCTGATTTCTGCATCATTTTCAACCCTGGGCAGTGGTTGGAGATAAGGTCCAGGTTTGGAAGCCTGAAAACCGCAGTTGGGAAGAGATGATGACCAACGCCATGGTGGGTCTGATGTGCTCAGTGTGCGGTCAGCTGCCTGGTTGTTGGTCAGGAGGTTCAGGCTCAGGTTGTGTCAGACAGTGCATTAATGCCCAGGTTAGACTATGTAATTTGGGTACAGTCGAGTGCCTTGAAGGTTGATCCTCATTTGAGGTGCCTGGGCAGCTCATTAGGGAAGATATTTTTTCTAGAGGGCAGGCAGAGTGCTGCATTGTGGGTCCTGAATTGCCAAACGTGAGGGCTTCTGGGCCAGTAATGTGAGGACAGAAGACCGAGATCACAAGCTAGACTTGGGCTTCAGGCCGAGGGCAATTCAGGTACCCCCTGCACATCTGAACCAATATCTCATTTATCTGATGTCACGGCGAGGAAGACGTTGCCTCAGGTTGTAGTTTCTGTGCATGACTGCAACTTCATGAACGGAGAGGAATCTCAAGGCCATGGAGGTTTTCCCACGTTGGGAGCTTGATTCAAGGATTCCTTCTGCGGGACAATTGAGACCTGTTTGGCAGCTCCAAAACATCCCATATGGAATGACTCCAGAGCACCGTTCGAGAATGGATGTCAGGGAAGCCCGCCTCGCATTCCAATTGTCTCATTGCAACAAGACAGTGGAGTTCGGATGGCTCCGCGGGAGCAACCGGGGTGGCTGAGTTGAAATGGACGTTCCCGAGAATGGGGCCTAATATTTTTTTGTGTTTTTGAGGAACTTGGAATGGGGCGGTGGCACTGGGACTCTGAAGTATTCTCCTAAGATTTTGACATAGGTCCCATGCAGAAGTTTCTTCGTAGAAACGAGATTTTATCTAATGGGTGCCTCAGGAAACCCCCTATGCTGGTATTAGAATCCAGGATTTTGAGGAGACATGCCTGTAAACCAAAGCAATGGATCCGATTATGGACTAGGGTCCTGTCTGGTACCATATCCATCTCTGGGGACATCCATCTATGCTATGAGTGGAGGTAGATGCTCAGCAGGTGTCAGACTGCCCTTGTTTGTCCACAGAGACCTACATATTGGGATGGCCTCGGGGACTTGGAGGTTCTCCTAATTTGTACAATTTTGGACAATGGAATGGGCAGAATTCCCATGCATGGGGTAGGCACAGTCCTAATGTGTGGCTCCAGTGGCCCCATCCTGGAGGGTGTGTGGCCCAGAACTTTGAGGACAGAAGTCTGAAAACACAGACTCAGCTTAGGTTTGGGGATGTAGGTCTGGCAGGCCCAATCTACAAACCTTGAGAAGAACTCTTTAGGATATGAAGAAAGAGTGAGTCTGAGGCGCTTGTTCAGGCTTGGGTCTCTTGATTTTGTGTAAACGATATCCTTGGAATGTGGGGAGACCTCATGGGCCATGGACGAATCTTCCTCTCTGTGGATTTGGCCCGGTCCCAATTGTTTTTCGTCAAACTGTGGGATGGGAGGTCTCCTTTCAGGTTTGTAACCTCAGGTGTCCCAACCAAAGAGGAATTCCAAAGCAGAGCCCTGGGGAAGAGTGAAGGGACAACCCAAACTATGGTTAAAATTTGGGGCCTAGGCGCATGGCAGGCCACATATGCTGTCTCTTCACCAGCCACTGAGAGGCCTTACATGAGGACTGTGCTCAGGCTGAGGGTCACAATGTGTGTTTGTGACCAATGTGGCTCGCGAGCATGGGCGGGGCCTCATGGGTCACACTGGTTTCATCTACACTGAACTTTGGACAACATGCCAATCACAAGGTCTCTTGCCATGGTGAAGGAGTTCTGATTTCTGCATCATTTTCAACCCTGGGCAGTGGTTGGAGATAAGGTCTAGGTTCGGAAGCCTGAAAACCGCAGTTGGGAAGAGATGATGACCTAAGGCCATGGTGGGACTGATGTGCTCAGTGTGCGGTCAGCTGCCTGGTTGTTGGTCAGGATGTTCGGGCTCAGGTTGTGTCAGACAGTGCATTAGTGGCCAGGTTAGACTATATAATTTGGATACATTCGATTGCCGTGTAGTTTGATCCTTATTTGAGGTGCCCGGTGTGTTCCATAGGCAAGATATTTTTTCTAGAGAGCAGGCAGAGTGCTGCATTGTGGGTCCAGAATTGCCAAACGTGAGGGCTTCTGGGCCAGTAGTGTGAGGACAGAAGTCTGAGACCACAAGCTAGACTTGGGCTTCAGGCGGAGGTCAAGGCACGTACCCCATGCACATCTGAAACAATATCTCATGCATCTGAAGTCACGGCGAGGATCAGACGTTGGCTCAGGTTGTAATTTCGGTGCATGACTGCCCCTTCATGAACGGAGAGGAATCTCAAGGCCATGGAGGTTTTCCCACGTTGGGAGTTGTGGGATGCCCCCTTCAAGGATTCCTTCTGCGGGAAAATTGAGACCTTTTGGGCAGCTCCAAAACATCCCATATGGAATGACTCCAAAGCACCTTTCGAGGATGGACTCCAGGGAAGCCCGCCTCGCATTCCAATTGTCTCCTAGCAACAAGACAGTGCAGATCGGATGGCTCTGCGGGAGCAACCTGGTTGGCTGAGTTGATATGGACATTCCTGAGCATGGGGCCTAATGTGTGTTTGTGTCCATGAGGACCTTGGAATGGGGCGGTTGCACTGGGACTGTGAAGTATTCTCCTAAGATTTTGACATAGGTCCCAAGCACAAGTTTCCTCGTGGAGACGAGATTTTTTCTGATGGGTGTCTCAGGAAACCAACTCTGCTGGTATTGGAATCCAGGATTTTGAGGAGACATGCCTTTAAACCAAAGCAATGGATCCGATTAAGGCCTAGGGTACTGTCTGGTACCATATACTTCTCTGGGGACATCCATCTATGGTATGAGTGGAGGTAGATGCTCAGCTGGTGTCAGCCCGCCCTTGTTTGTCCACCGAGACCTACATATTGGGATGACCTCGGGGACTTTGGAGGGTTCTCCTAATTTGTACAATTTTGGACATTGGAATGGGCAGTATTCCCATGCATGGGGTAGGCACAGTCCTAATGTGTGGCTCCAGGGGCCCCAGCCTGGAGGATGTGTGGCCCAGGACTTTGAGGACAGAAGTCTGAAAACACAAACTCAGCTTGGGTTTTGGGGACGTAGGTATGGCAGGCCCAATCTACAAACCATGAGAAGAAATCTTCAGGATACGAAGAAAGAGCGAGTCTGAGGCGCTTGCTCAGGCTTTGGTCTCTGAATTTTGTGTCAACGATGGCCGTGGAATGAGGGGAGGCCTCATGGGCCATGGACGAATCTTCCTCTCTGTGGATTTTGCCCAGTCCCAATTGTTTTTCGTCAATCTGTGGGATGGGAGGTCTCCTTTCACGTTTGTAACCTCAGATGTCCAAACCAAAGAGGAATTCCAAAGCAGAGCCCTGGGGAAGAGTGAAGGGACAACCCAAACTATGGTTAAAATTTGGGGCCTAGGGGCATGGCAGGCCCCATATGCTGTCTCTTCATCCAGCCACTGAGAGGCCTTACTTGAGGACTGGGCTCAGGCTGAGGGTCACAATGTGTGTTTGTGTCCAATGTGGCCCGTGAGCAGGGGCCGGGCCTCATGGGCCACACTGGTTTCAACTACACTGAACTTTGGACAACATGCCAATCACAAGGTCTCTTGCATGGTGAAGGACTTCTGATTTCTGCATCATTTTCAACGCTAGACAGTGGTTGGAGATAAGGTCTAGGTTGGCAAGCCTGAAAACCGCAGTTGGGAAGAGATGATGACCAAGGCCATGGTGGGTTTGATGTGCTCAGTGTGCGGTCAGCCACCTGGTTGTTGGTCAGGAGCTTCGGGCTCACGTTGTGTCAGACAGTGCATTAGTGCCCAGGTTAGACTATGTAATTTGGGTACAGTCGAGTGCCGTGTAGTTTGATCCTCATTTTAGGTGCCTGTGCAGCTCATTAGGGAAGATATTTTTTCTAGAGGGCAGGCAGAGTGCTGCATTGTGGGTCCTGAATTGCCAAACGTGAGGGCTTCTGGGCCAGTAATGTGAGGACAGAAGTCTGAGACCACAAGCTAGACTTTGGCTTCAGGCCGAGGGCAATTCAGGTACCCCCTGCACATCTGAACCAATATCTCATTCATCTGATGTCACGGCGAGGAAGACGTTGGCTCAGGTTGTAGTTTCTGTGCATGACTGCAACTTCATGAATGGAGAGGAATCTCAAGGCCATGGAGGTTTTCCCACGTTGGGAGCTTGATTCAAGGATTCCTTCTGCGGGACAATTGAGACCTGTTTGGCAGCTCCAAAACATCCCATATGGAATGACTCCAGAGCACCGTTCGAGAATGGATGTCAGGGAAGCCCGCCTCGCATTCCAATTGTCTCATTGCAACAAGACAGTGGAGTTCGGATGGCTCCGCGGGAGCAACCGGGGTGGCTGAGTTGAAATGGACGTTCCCGAGAATGGGGCCTAATATTTTTTTGTGTTCATGAGGACCTTGGAATGGGGCGGTGGCACTGGGACTCTGAAGTATTCTCCTAAGATTTTGACATAGGTCCCATGCAGAATTTTCTTCGTAGAAACGAGATTTTATCTAATGGGTGCCTCAGGAAACCCCCTATGCTGGTATTAGAATCCAGGATTTTGAGGAGACATGCCTGTAAACCAAAGCAATGGATCCGATTATGGCCTAGGGTCCTGTCTGGTACCATATCCATCTCTGGGGACATCCATCTATGCTATGAGTGGAGGTAGATGCTCAGCAGGTGTCAGACCGCCCTTGTTTGTCCACAGTGACCTACATATTGGGATGGCCTCGGGGACTTGGAGGGTTCTCCTAATTTGTACAATTTTGGACAATGGAAAGGGCAGAATTCCCATGCATGGGGTAGGCACAGTCCTAATGTGTGGCTCCAGTGGCCCCATCCTGGAGGGTGTGTGGCCCAGAACTTTGAGGACAGAAGTCTGAAAACACAGACTCAGCTTAGGTTTGGGGATGTAGGTCTGGCAGGCCCAATCTACAAACCTTGAGAAGGACTCTTCAGGATATGAAGAAAGAGTGAGTCTGAGGCGCTTGTTCAGGCTTGGGTCTCTGGATTTTGTGTAAACGATATCCTTGGAATGTGGGGAGACCTCATGGGCCATGGACGAATCTTCCTCTCTGAGGATTTGGCCCGGTCCCTATTGTTTTTCGTCAATCTGTGGGATGGGAGGTCTCCTTTCAGGTTTGTACCCTCAGGTGTCCCAACCAAAGAGGAATTCCAAAGCAGAGCCCTGGGGAAGAGTGAAGGGACAACCCAAACTATGGTTGAAATTTGGGGCCTAGGTGCATGGCAGGCCACATATGCTGTCTCTTCACCAGCCACTGAGAGGCCTTACATGAGGACTGGGCTCAGGCTGAGGGTCACAATGTGTGTTTGTGACCAATGTGGCTCATGAGCAGGGGCGGGGCCTCATGGGCCACACTGGTTTCATCTACAGGGACTTTGGACAACATGCCAATCACAAGGTCTCTTGCCATGGGGAAGGAGTTCTGATTTCTGCATCATTTTCAACCCTGGGCAGTCGTTGGAGATAAGGTCTAGGTTCGGAAGCCTGAAAACCGCAGTTGGGAAGAGATGATGACCTAAGGCCATGGTGGGTCTGATGTGCTCAGTGTGCGGTCAGCTGCCTGGTTGTTGGTCAGGAGTTTCGGGCTCAGGTTGTGTCAGACAGTGCATTAGTGCCCAGGTTAGACTATATAACTTGGATACAGTCGATTGTCGTGTAGGTTGATCCTTATTTGAGGTGCCCGGGCGGTTCATTAGGCAAGATATTTTTTCTAGAGGGCAGGCAGTGTGCTGCATTGTGGGTCCGGAATTGCAAAACATGAGGACTTCGGCGCCAGTAGTGTGAGGACAGAAGTCTGAGACCACAAGTAGGCTTGTGCTTCAGGCCGAGGGCAAGGCAGGTACCCCATGCACATCTGAACCAATATCTCATGCATCTGAAGTCACGGCGAGGATCAGACGTTGGCTCAGGTTGTAGTTTCTGTGCATGACTGCCCCTTCATGAACGGAGAGGAATCTCAAGGCCATGGAGGTTTTCCCACGTTGGGAGTTGTGGAATGCCCCCTTCAAGGATTCCTTCTGCGGGACAATTGAGACCTTTTGGGCAGCTCCAAAACAATCCATATGGAATAACTCCAGAGCACCGTTCGAGGATGGATTCCAGGGAAGCACGCCTCGCATTCCAATTGTCTCCTAGCAACAAGACAGTGGAGATCGGATGGCTCTGTGGGAGCAACCTGGTTGGCTGAGTTGATATGGACTTTCCTGAGCATGGGGCCTAATGTGTGTTTGTGTCCATGAGGACCTTGGAATGGGGCGGTGGCACTGGGACTCTGAAGTATTCTCCTAAGATTTTGACATAGGTCCCATGCTCAAGTTTCCTCGTGGAGACGAGATGTTTTCTGATGGGTGACTCAGGAAACCCCCTATGCTGCTATTGGAATCCAGGATTTTGAGGAGACATGCCTTTAAAGCAAAGCAATGGATCCGATTATGGCCTAGGGTCCTGTCTGGTACCATATCCTTCTCTGGGGACATCCACCTATGGTATGAGTGGAGGTACATGCTCAGCTGGTGTCAGACCGCCCTTGTTTGTCCACAGAGAACTACATATTGGGATGGCCTCGGGGACTTTGGAGGGTTCTCCTAACTTGTACAATTTTGGACAATGGAATGGGCAGAATTCCCATGCATGGGGTAGGCACAGTCCTAATGTGTGGCTCCAGGGGCCCCAGCCTGGAGGGTGTGTGGCCCAGGACTTTGAGGACAGAAGTCTGAAAACACAAACTCAGCTTAGGTTTGGGGACGTAGGTAGGCAGGCCCAATCTACAAACCATGAGAAGAAATCTTCAGGATACGAAGAAATAGCGAGCCTGAGGCGCTTGCTCAGGCTTTGGTCTCTGGATTTTGTGTCAACGATGGCCGTGGAATGAGGGGAGGCCTCATGGGCCATGGACGAATATTCCTCTCTGAGGATTTGGCCCGGTCCCAATTGTTTTTCGTCAATCTGTGGGATGGGAGGTCTCCTTTCAGGTTTGTAACCTCAGGTGTGCCAACCAAAGATGAATTCCAAAGCAGAGCCCTGGGGAAGAGTGAAGGGACAACCCAAACTATGGTTAAAATTTGGGGCCTAGGGGCATGGCAGGCCCCATATGCTGTCTCTTCATCCAGCCACTGAGAGGCCTTACTTGAGGACTGGGCTCAGGCTGAGGGTCACAATGTGTGTTTGTGACCAATGTGGCCCGTGAGCAGGGGCCCGGCCTCATGGGCCACACTGGTTTCAACTACACTGAACTTTGGACAACATGCCAATCACATGGTCTCTTGCCATAGTGAAGGAGTTCTGATTTCTGCATCATTTTCAACCCTGGGCAGTCGTTGGAGATAAGGTCTAGGTTCTGAATCCTGAAAACCGCAGTTGGGAAGAGATGATGACCTAAGGCCATGGTGGGTTTGATGTGCTCATTGTGCGGTCAGCTGCCTGGTTGTTGGTCAGGAGGTTCGGGCTAAGGCTGTGTCACACAGTGCATTAGAGCCCAGGTTAGACTGTATAATTTGGGTAGGGTAGAATGCCGTGTACGTTGATCCTCATTGGAGTTGCCTGGTCAGCTCATTAGGCAAGATATTTTTTCTAGAGGGCAGGCAGAGTGCTGCATTGTGGGTCCGGAATTGCCAAACGTGAGGGCTTCTGGGCCAGTAGTGTGAGAACAGAAGTCTGAGAACACAAGCTACACCTGTGTTTCAGGCCGAGGGAAAGGCAGGTACCCCTGCACATCTGAACCAATATCTCATGCATCTAAAGTCACGGCGAGGATCAGACGTTGGCTCAGGTCGTAGTTTCTGTTCATGACTGCCCCTTCATGAACGGAGAGGAATCTCAAGGCCATGGAGGTTTTCCCACGTTGGGAGTTGTGGAATGCCCCCTTCAAAGATTCCTTCTGCGGGACAATTGAGACCTGTTGGGCAGCTCCAAAACATCCCATATGGAATGACTCCAGAGCACCGTTCGAGGATGGATGCCAGGGTAGCCCGCCTCGCATTCCAATTGTCTCCTAACAACAAGACAGTTGAGATCAGATGGCTCTGCGGGAGCAACCGGGATGGCTGATTTGAAATGGACAGCTCCTGAACATGGGGCATAATGTTTGTTTGTGTCCATGAGGACCATGGAATGGGGCGGTGGCACCGGGACTCTGAAGTATTCTCCTAAGATTTTGACATAGGTCCCATGCACAAGTTTCTTCGTGGAGACGAGATGTTTTCTGATGGGTGCCTCAGGAAACCCCCTATGCTAGTATTGGAATCCAGGATTTTGAGGAGACATGCCTGTAACCAAAGCAATGGATCCGATTATGGCCTAGGGTGCTGTCTGGTTCTATCTCCTTCTCTGGGGACATCCATCTATGGTATGAGTGGAGGTAGATTCTTAGCTGGTGTCAGACCGCCCTTGTTTGTCCACAGAGACCTACATATTGGGATGGCCTCGGGGACTTTTGAGGGTTACCCTAATTTGTACAATTTTGGACAATGGAATGGGCAGAATTACAATGCATGGGGTAGGCACAGTCCTAATGTGTGGCTCCAGGGGCCCTAGTCTGGAGGGTGTGTGGCCCAGGACATTGAGGACAGAAGTCTGAAAACACAAACTCAGCTTAGGTTTGGGGACGTAGGTATGGCAGTCCCGATCTACAAACCATGAGAAGAACTCCTCAGGATCAAAGACAGAGCGAGACTGAGGCGCTTGCTCAGGCATTGGTCTCTGGATTTTGTGTCAACCATGGCTGTGGAATGTTGGGAAGCCTCATGGGCCATGGACGTATATTCCTCTCTGTGGATTTGGCCCTGTCCCAATTGTTTTTCGTCAATCTGTGGGATTGGAGGTCTCCTTTCAGGTTTGTTACCTCAGGTGTCCCAACCAAAGAAGAATTCCAAAGCAGAGCCCTGGGGATGAGTGAGGGGACTACCAAAACTATGGTTAAAATTTGGGGCGTAGGGGCATGGCAGGCCCCATATGCTGTCTCTTCATCCAGCCACTGAGAGGCCTTACATGAGGACTGGGCTCAGGCTGAGGGTCACAATGTGTGTTTGTGACCAATGTGGCCCGCGAGCAAGGGCGAGGCCTCATGGGCCACACTGGTTTCAACTACACTGAACTTTGGACAACATGCCAATCACAAGGTCTCTTGCCATAGTGAAGGAGTTCTGATTTCTGCATCATTTTCAACCATTGGAAGTGGTTGGAGATAAGGTCTAGGTTGTGGATCCTGAAAACCGCAGTTGGGAAGAGATGATGACCTAAGGCCATGGTGGGTCTGATGTTCTCAGTGTGCGGTCAGCTGCCTGGTTGTTGGTCAGGAGCTTCGGGCTCAGGTTGTGTCAGACAGTGCATGAGTGCCCAGGTTAGACTTTATAATTTGGGTACAGTCGAGTGCCGTGTAGGTTGATCCTCATTTGAGGAGCCTGGGCAGCTCATTAGGCAAGATATTTTATCTAGAGGGCAGGCAGAGTGCTGCATTGTGGGTCCAGAATTGCCAAACTTGAGGGCTTCTGGTTCAGTAGTGTGAGGACAGAAGTCTGAGAACACAAGCTAGACTTGGGCTTCAGGCCGAGGGCAAGGCAGGTACCCTCTGCACATCTGAACCAATATCTCATGCATCTGAAGTCACGGCGAGGATCAGACGTTGGCTCAGGTTGTAGTTTCTGTGCATGACTGCCCCTTCATGAACGGAGAGGAATCTCAAGGCCATGGAGGTTTTCCCACGTTGGGAGTTTTGGGATGCCCCCTTAATGGATTCCTTCTGCGGGACAATTGAGACCTTTTGGGCAGCTCCAAAACATCCCATATGGAATGACTCCAGAGCACCGTTCAAGGATGGATTCCAGGGAAGCCTGCCTCGCATTCCAATTGTCTCCTAGCAACAAGATAGTGGAGATGGGATGGCTCTGCGGGAGCAACCTGGGTGGTTGATTTGAAATGGACAGCTCCTGAATATGGGGCCTAATGTGTGGTTGTGTCCATTAGGACCTTGGAATGGGGCGGTGGCACCGGGACTCTGAAGTATTCTCCTAAGATTTTGACATAGGTCCCATGCACAAGTTTCCTCGTGGAGACCAGATGTTTTCTGATTGGTACTTCAGGAAACCCCCTATGCTGGTATTGGAATCCAGGATTTTGAGGAGACATGCCTTTAAACCAAAGCAATGGATCCGATTATGGCCTAGGGTCCTGTCTGGTTCCATCTCTTTCTCTGGGGACATCCATCTATGGTTTGAGTGGAGCTAGTTGCTCAGCTGGTGTCAGACTGCCCTTGTTTGTCAAAAGAGACCTACATATTGGGATGGCCTCGGGGACTTTGGAGGGATCTCCTAATTTGTACAATTTTGAACAATGGAATGGGCAGAATTCCCATGCATGAAGTAGGCACAGTCCTAATGTGTGGCTCCAGGGGCGCCAGCCTGGAGGGTGTGTGGCCCAGGACTTTGAGGACAGAAGTCGGAAAACACAAACTCAGCTTAGGTTTGGGGACAGAGGTATGGCAGGCCCCATCTACAAACCATGAGAAGAACTCTTCAGGATATGAAGAAAGAGCGAGTCTGAGGCGCTTGCTCAGGCTTTGGTCTCTGGATTTTGTATCAACGATGGCCGTGGAATGTGGGGAAGCCTCATGGGTCATGAACGAAACTTCCTCTCTTGGGATTTGGCCTGGTCCCAATTGTTTATCGTCAATCTGTGGGACGGGAGGTCTCCTTTCAGGTTTGTTACCTCAGGTGTCCCAACCAAAGAGGAATTCCAAAGCAGAGCCCTGGGGAAGAGTGAAGGGACAACCCAATCTATGGTTAAAATTTGGGTCCTAGAGGCATGGCAGGCCCCATATGCTGTCTCTTCTTCCAGCCCCTGAGAGGCCTTACTTGGGGACTGGGCTCAGGCTGAGGGTCACAATATGTGTTTGTGACCAATGTGGCCCGCGAGCATCGGCGGGGCCTCATGGGCCATACTGGTTTAAACTACACTGAACTTTGGACAACATGCCAATCACAAGGTCTCTTGCCATGGGGAAGGAGTTCTGATTTCTGCATTATTTTCAACCATTGGCAGTGGTTGGAGATAAGGTCTAGGTTCTGAATCCTGAAAACCGCAGTTGAGAAGAGATGATGACCTAAGGCCATGGTTGGTCTCATGTGCTCAGTGTGTGGTCAGCTGCCTGGTTGTTGGTCAGGAGGTTCGGGCTCAGGTTGTGTCAGTCAGTGCATTAGTGCCCAGGTTAGACTATATAATTTGGGTACAGTCGAGTGCCGTGTAGTTTGATCCTCATTTGAGGAGCCTGGGCAGCTCATTAGGCAAGATATTTTTTTCTAGAGAGCAGGCAGATTGCTGCATTGTGGGCCCGGAATTGCCAAACTGAGGGCTTTTGGTTCAATAGTGTGAGGAAAGAAGTCTGAGTACACAAGCTAGACTGGGCGTCACCGAGGGCAAGGCAGGTACCCCCTGCATATCTGAACCCATATCTCATGCATCTGAAGTCACGGCAGGATCAGACGTTGACTCAGGTTGTAGTTTCTGTGCATGACTGCCCTTCATGAACGGAGAGGAATCTCGAGGCCATGCAGGTTTTTCCTCGTTGGGAGTTGTGGGATGCCCCCTTCAAGGATTCCTTCTGTGGGACATGAGACCTGTTGGGCAGCTCCAAAACATCCCATATGGAATGACTCCAGAGCACCGTTCGAGGATGTATGCCAGGGAAGCCCGCCTCGCATTCCAATTGTCTCCTCTCAACAAGATAGTGGAGATCGGATGGCTCTGCGGGAGCAAACGGGGTGGCTGAGTTGAAATGGACTTTCCTGAGCATGGGGCCTAATGTGTGTTTGTGTCCATGAGGACCTTGGAATGGGGCGGTGGCACCGGGACTCTGAAGTATTCTCCTAAGATTTTGACATAGGTCCCATGCACAAGTTTCCTCATGGAGACGAGATGTTTTCTGATGGGTGACTCAGGAAACCCCCTATGCTGCTATTGGAATCCAGGATTTTGCGGACACATGCGTGTAAACCAAAGCAATGGATCCGATTATGGCACGGGTCTTGTCTGGTTCCATCTCCTTCTCTGGGGACATCCATCTATGGTTTGAGTGGAGCTAGTTGCTCAGCTGGTGTCAGACCGCCCTTGTTTGTCCAAAGAAACCTACATATTGGGATGGCCTCGGGGACTTTGGAGGGATCTCCTAATTTGTACAATTTTGGACAATGGAATGGGCAGAATTCCCATGCATGAATTAGGCACAGTCCAAATGTGTGGCTCCAGGGTCCCCAGCCTGGAGGGTGTGTGGCCCAGGACTTTGAGGACAGAAGTCGGAAAACACAGAATCAGTTTAGGTTTGGGGACATAGGTATGGCAGGCCCAATCTACAAACCATGAGAAGAACTCTTCAGGATATGAAGAAAGAGCGAGTCTGAGGCGCTTGCTCAGGCTTTGGTCTCTGGATTTTGTATCAACGATGGCTGTGGAATGTGGGGAAGCCTCATGGGCCATGGACAAAACATCCTCTCTTGGGATTTGGCCCGGTCCCAATTGTTTTTCGTCAATCTGTGGGACGGGAGGTCTCCTTTCAGGTTTGTTACCTCAGGTGTCCCAACCAAAGAGGAATACTTAAGCAGAGCCCTGGGGAAGAGTGAGGGGACAACCAAAACTATGGTTAAAATTTGGGGCCTAGCGACATGGAAGGCCCCATATGCCAATCACAAGGTCTCTTGCCATGGGGAAGGAGTTCTGATTTCTGCATCACTTTCAACCCTGGGCAGTGGTTGGAGATAAGGTCTAGGTACGGAAACCAAAAAACCGCAGTTGGGAAGAGATGATGACCTAAGGCCATGGTGGGTCTGATGTGCTCAGTGTGCGGTCAGCTGCCTGGTTGTTGGTCAGGAGGTTCGGGCTCAGGTTGTGTCAGACAGTGCATTAGTGCCCAGGTTAGACTATATAATTTGGGTAAAGTCGAGTGCTGTATAGGTTTATCCTCATTTAAGGTGCCTGGGTAGCTCATTAAAATGATATTTTTTCTAGAGGGCAGGCAGAGTGCTGCATTGTGGGTCCGGAATTGCCAAACTTGAGGGCTTCTGGTTCAGTAGTGTGAGGACATAAGTCTGAGAACACAAGCTAGACTTGGGCTTCAGGCCGAGGGCAAGGCAGGTACCCCATGCACATCTGAACCAATATCTCATGCATCTCAAGCCACAGCGAGGATCAGACGTTGGCTCAGGTTGTAGTTTCTGTGCATGACTGCCCCTTCATGAACGGAGAGGAATCTCAAGGCCATGGAGGTTTTCCCACGTTGGGAGTTGTGGGATACCCCCTTCAAGGATTCCTTCTGCGGCACAATTGAGACCTGTTGGGCAGCTCCAAAACATCCCATATGGAATGACTCCAGAGCACCGTTCGAGGATGGAAGCCAGGGAAGCCCGCCTCGCATTCCAATTGTCTCCTAGCAACAAGACAATGGAGATCGGATGGCTCTGCGGGAGCAACCGGGGTGGTTCATTTGAAATGGACATCTCCTGAGCATGGGGCCTAATGTGTGTTTGTGTCCATGAGGACCTTGGAATGGGGCGGTGGCACCGGTACTTCAAGTATTCCCCTAAGATTTTGACATAGGTCCCATGTACAAGTTTCCTCGTGGAGACGAGATGTTTTCTGATGGGTGCCTCAGGAAACCCCCTATGCTGGTATTGGAATCCAGGATTTTGAGGAGACATGCCTGTAAACCAAAGCAATGGATCCGCTTATGGCCTAGGGTCCTGTCTGGTTCCATCTCCTTCTCTGGGGACATCCATCTATGGTATGAGTGGAGGTAGATGCTCAGCTGGTGTCAGACCGCCCTTGTTTGTCCAAGGAGACCTACATATTGGGATGGCCTCGGGGACTTTGAGGGCTCTCCTAATTTGTACAATTTTGGACAATGGAATGGGCAGAATTCCCATTCGTGAACTAGGCACAGTCCTAATGTGTGGCTACAGCTGCCGCAGCCAGGAGCGTTTGTTGCCCATGACTTTGAGGACAGAAGTCAAAAAACACAAACTTAGCTAGGTTCTGAATACTGAAAACCGCATTTGGGAAGAGATGATGACCTAAGGCCTTGGGGGGTCTGATGTGCTCAGTGTGCGGTCAGCTGCCTGGTTGTTGGTCAGGAGGTTCGGGCTAAGGTTGTAGATTCTGTGCATGACTGCCCCTTCATGACCTACATAGGTCCCATGCACAAGATTCTTCGTGGAGACGAGATTATTTCTGATGGGTGCCTCAGGAAACCCCCTATGCTGGTATTGGAATCCAGGATTTTGAGGAGACATGCCTATAAACCAAAGCAATGGATCCAATTATGGTGTCAGACCGCACTTGTTTGTCCACAGAGACCTACACTATTGGGATGGCCTCGGGACTTTGGAGGGTTCTCCTAATTTGTACGAAATTGTACAATGGAATGGGCATGGGGTAGGCACAGTCCTAATGTGTGGCTCCATTGTCCCCAGCCTGGAGTGTGTGTGGCCCAGTACTTTGAGGACAGATGTCTGAAAACACAAACTCAGCTTGGTTTGGTGACGTAGGTATATCAGGCCCCATCTACAAACCATGAGAAGAACTCTTCAGGATATGAAGAAAGAGCGAGTCTGAGGCGCTTGCTCAGGCTATGGTCTCTGTATTTTGTATCAACAAAGGCCGTCGAATGTGGGGAGGCCTCATGGGCCATGGACGAATCTTCCTCGCTGTGAATTTTGCCCGGTCCCAATTGTTTTTCGTAAATCTGTGGGCTGGGAGGTCTCCTTTCAGGTATGTTACCTCAGGTGTCCCAACCAAAGAGGAATTCCAAAGCAGTGACCTGGGGAAGAGTGAAGGGACAACCCAAACTATGGTTAAAAATTGGGGCCTAGTGGCAATGCAGGCCCCATATGCTGTCTCTTCATCCAGCCACTGAGAGGCCTTACTTGAGGACTGGGCTCAGGCTGAGGGTCACAATGTGTGTTTGTGACCAATGTGGCCCGCGAGCATGGGCGGGGCTTCCTGTGCCACACTGGTTTCAACTACACTGAACTATGGACAACATGCCAATCACAAGGTTTCTTGCCATGGGGAAGGAGTTCTGCTTTCTGCATCATTTTCAAACCTGGGCAGTGGTTGGAGATAAGGTCTAGGTTCTTGATCCTGAAAACCGCAGTTGGGAAGAGATCACGACCTAAGTCCATGGCGGGTCTGATGTGCTCAGTGTGCGGTCAGCTACCTGGGTGTTGGTCAGGAGGTTCGGGCTCAGGTTGTGTCAGACAGTGCATTAGTGCCCAGGTTAGACTATATAATTTGGGTACAGTCGAGTGCCTTGTAGTTTTATCCTCCTTTAAGATGCCTGGGCACCTCATTAGGCAATATATTTTTTTCTAGAGGGCAGGCAGAGTGCTGCATTGTGGGTCCAGAATTGCCAAACTTGAGGGCTTCTGGGCCAGGAGTGTGAGGACAGAAGTCTGAGAACACAAGCTAGACTTGAGCTTCAGGCCGATGGCAGGGCAGGTACCCCCTGAAGTTCTGAACCAATATCTCATGCATCTGAAGTCACAGTGAGGATCAGATGTTGGCTCAGTTTGGAGTTTCTGTGCATGACTGCACCTTCATGAACATGGCTGAATCTCAAGACCATGGAGGTTTTCCCACGTTGGGAGTTGTGGGATGCCCCCTTCCAGGATTTCTTCTGCGGGACAATTGAGAACTTTTGGGCAGCTCCAGGACGTCCCATATGGAATGACTCCAGAGCACAGTTCGAATATGGATGCCAGGGAAGCCCGCCTCACATTCCAATTGTCTCCTTGCAACAAGACATTTGATATCGGATGGCTCTGCGGGAGCAACCGGGGTGGCTGAGTTGAAATGGACTTTCCTGAGGATGGGGCCTAATGTGTGTTTGTGTCCATGAGGACCTTGGACTGGGCGGTGGCACTGGGACCCTGAAGTATTCTCCTAAGCTTTTGACATAGCTTCCATGCACAAGTTTCCTCATGGAGACGAGAATTGTTCTTATGGGTGCCTCAGGAAATCCCCTATCTTGGTATTGGAATCCAGGCTTTTGAGGAGACATGCCTGTAAACCAAAGCAATGGATCCGATTATGGCCTAGTGTCCTGTCTGGTTCAATCTTCTTCTCTGGGGACATATATCTATGGTATGAGTGGAGGTAGATGCTCAGCTGGTGTCATACCACCCTTGTTTGTCCCGGGAGACCACACAATTGTGATGTCCTCGGGGACTTTGGAGGGTTCTCCTAATTTGTACAATTTTGCACAATGGAATGGGCAGAATTCCCATGTATTGTGTAGGCACAGTCCTAATATGTGGCTCCAGGTGCCCAACCTGGAGGGTGTGTGGCCCAGGACTTCTCGGACAGAAGTCTGAAAACACAAACTCAGCCAAGGTTTGGGACGTAGGTATAGCAGGCCCAATCTACAAACCATGAGAAGAACTCTTCAGGATATGAAGAAAGTGCGAGTCTGAGGCGCCTACTCAGGCTATTTCTTGATTTTGTATCAATATGGCCGTGGAATGTGGGGAGGCGTCATGGGCCATGGATGAATCTTCCTCTCTGTGGATTTGGCGCGGTCCCCATTGTTATTCGTCAATCTGTGGGATGGGAATTTACCTTTCAGGTTTGTTACCTCAGGTGTCCCAACCAAAGTGGAATTCCAAAGCAGAGCCCTGGGGAAGAGTGAAGGGACAACCCAAACTGAACTAATATCTCATGCATCTGAAGTCACGGCGATGATTAGACGTTGGCTCATGTTGGAGTTTCTGTGCATGACTGTCCCTTCAGGAACGGAGCGGAAACTCAAGGCCATGGTGGTTTTCCCACGTTGGAAGTTGTGGGATGCCCCCTTCAAGGATTTTTTCCGCGGGACAATTCAGAGCTGTTGGGCAGCTCCAGGACATCCCATATGGAATGACTCCAGAGCACCATTCGAGGATGGATGCCAGGAAAGCCCGCTTCGCATTCCAATAGTCTGCTAGCACCAAGACAGTTTAGAGTGGATGGTTCTGCGGGAGCTACCGGTGTGACTGAGTTTAATGGGACTTTCGTGGGGCTCCTGGGTGGCTCAGTGTGTTAAGCCACTTCTTTCGACTCAGGTCATGATCTCAGAGTCCTAGGATTGAGCCTCACATCAGGCACTCTGCTCAGCAGGGAGCCTGCTTCCTACTCTCTCTCTGCCTGCTTGTGATCTATGACTGTCAAATAAATAAATAAAATCTTAAAAAAAAAAGTAATGGACTTCCTGAGGTTGGGGTCTAAGGTGTGTTTGTGTCCATGAGGGCCTTGGAATGGGGCGGGGGCACCCAGACCCTGAAGTATTCTCCTAATATTTGGACATAGCTCCCATGCACAAGTTTCCTTGTGGAGATGAGATTTGTTCTAATGGGTGCCTCAGGAAACCCCCTACGCTGGTATTGGAATCCAAGCTTTTGAGGAGACATGCCTGTAAATCAAAGCAATGGATACGATTATGGCCTAGCGTCCTGTCTGGTTCAATTTTCTTCTCTGGGGACATCCATCTGTGGTATGAGTGGAGGTAGATGCTCAGCTGGTGTGAGACCGCCCTTGTTTGTCCTGGGAGACCTACACAATTGGGATGGCCTCGGGGACTATAGAGGGTTCTCCTAATTTGTGCGATTTTGGACAATGGAATGGGCAGAATTCCCATAGATTGGGTAGACACATTGCTCATGTGTGGCTCCAGTGGCCCTAGCCTAGAGGGTGTGTGGCCCAGGACTTTGAGGACAGAAGTCTGAAAACACAAACTCAGCTTAGGTTTGGGGACGTAGGTATGGCAGGCCCAATCTACAAACCGTAGGAAGAACTCTTCAGGATATGAAGAAAGAGCGAGTCTGAGGCGCTTGCTCAGGCATTTGTCTCTGGATTTTGTATCAACGATGGCCGTGGAATGTGGGGAGGCCACATGGGCCATGGATGAATCTTCCTCTCTGTGGATTAGGCCCGATCCCAATTGTTTTTCGTCAATCTGTGGGATGGGAGGTCTCCTTTCAGGTTTGTTACCTCAGGTGTCCCAACCAAAGAGGAATCCTAAGAAGAGGCCTGGGAAAGAGTGAAGGGACAACCCAAACTATGGTTAAAAATTGGGGCCTATGGGCAGGGCAGGCCCAATATGCTATCTCATCATCCAGCCGCTGATAGGCCTTACTTGAGGACTGGACTTAGGCTGAGGGACAGAATGTGTGTTTGTGACCAATGTGGCCCTCGAGATTGGGCGGGGCCTCATTGGCCTCACTGGTTTCAACTACACTGAACTTTGGACAACATGCCAATCACAAGGTTTCTTTCCATGGGGATGGAGTTCTGATTTCTGCATCATTTTCAACCCCGGGCAGTGGTTGGAGATAAAGTCTAGGTCCTGAAGCCTGAACCGCAGTTGGGAAGAGATGATGACCTAAGGCCATGGTGGGTCGGATGTGCTCAGTGTGCGGTCAGCTGTCTTGGTGTTGGTCAGGAGGTTCGGGCTCAGGTTGTGTCAGACAGTGCATTAGTGTTCTGGTTAGACTATATAATTTGGGTATAGTCGGAGCCGTGTGGGTTTATCCTCATTAAGGTGCCTAGGAGGCTCATTACGCAAAATATTTTTTCGAGAGGGCTGTCAGAGTGCTGCATTGAGGTTCGGGAATTGCCAGAGTTGAGGGCTTCTGGGCCAGGAGTGTGAGGACAGAAGTCTTAGAAAACAAGCTAGACTTGGGCTTCAGGCCGTGGGCACGGCAGGTACCCCCTGCAGATCTGAACCAATATATCATGCATCGGAAGTCACTGCGAGGATCAGACGTTGGCTCAGTTTGGAGTTTCTGTCCTTGACTGCACCTTCATGAATGGAGCGGAATCTCAAGGCCATGGAGTTTCTCCCATGTTGGGAGTTGTGGGATGCCCCCTTCAAGGATTCCTTCTGCGGGACAATTGAGAACTGTTGGGCAGCTCCAGGACTTCCCATATGGAATGACTCCAGAGCACCTTTTGAGGATGAATGCCAGGGAAGCCCACCTCGCATTCCAATTGTCTCCTCGCAACAAGACAGTGGAGATCGGATGGCTCTGCGGGAGCAACCGGGGTGGCTGAGTTGAAATGGTCTTTCCTGAGGATGGGGCCTAATGTGTGTTTGTGTCCATGAGGGCCTTGGAATGGGGCGGTGGACCGGGAACCTGAAGTATGTGGCCCTCGAGCATGAACGGGGCCTCATGGGCCACACTGTTTTCAAGTACACTGAACTTTGGACAACATGCCAATCACAAGGTTTCTTGCCATGGGGAAGGAGTTCTGCTTTCTGCATCGTTATCAACCCTGGGCAGTGGTTGGAGATAAGGTCTAGGTTCTGAAGCCTGATAACCGCAGTTGGGAAGAGATGACGACCTAAGGCCATGGAATGTTGATGTGCTCAGTATGCGGTCAGCTGCCTGGGTGTTGGTCAGGAGGTTCGGGCTCAGGTGGTGAGAGACAGTGCATTAGTGCCCAGCTTAGACTATATAATTTGGGTACAGTGGAGTGCCGTTTAGGTTTATCCTCATTTAAGGTGCCTGGGCAGCTCATTAGGCAATAAAATTTTTTGTAGAGGTCAGGCAGAGTGTTGCCTTGTGGGTCCGGAATTGCAAAACTTGAGGGATTCATGGCTAGGAGTGTGAGGACAGAAGTCTGAGAACACAAGCTAGACTTGGGCTTCAGGCCGAGGGGAAGGCTGGTACCCCCTGCAGATCTGAACCTATATCTCATGCATCTGAAGTCAGGGCGAGGATCAGACGTTGGCTCAGGTTGGAGTTTCTGTGCATGACAGCCCCTTCATGAACGGTGCGGAATCTCAAGGCCATGGAGGTTTTCCCACGTTGGGAGTTGTGGGATGCCCCCTTCAAGGATTCCTTGTGCGGGACAATTAAGACCTGTTGGGCAGCTCCAGGACATCACATATGGATGACTCCAGAGCACTGTTCGGGGATGGATGCCAGGGAAGCCCGCCTCGCATTCCAATTTTCTCCTAGCACAAAGACAGTTGAGAATGGATGGCTCTGCGGGAGCAACCGGGGTGGCTGAGTTGAAATGGACTTTCCTGAGAATGGGGCCTAAGGTGTTTTTTTGTCCATGAGGGCCTTGGAATGGGGGGGTGGCACCGGGACCCTGAAGTATTCTCCTAAGCTTTTGACTAGCTCCCATGCAGAAGTTTCCTAGTGGAGACGAGATTTTTTCTGATGGGTGCCTTAGGAAACCCCCTTTGCTGGTGTTGGTTTCCAGGGTTTTGAGGATACATGCCTGTAAACCAAAGCAATGGATCCGATTATGGCCTATGTCCTGTCTGGTTCAATCTTCTTCCCATGGATTGGGTAGTCACAGTCCTAATGTGTGCCTCCAGGGGCCCCAGCCTGGAGGGTTTTTGGCCCAGGACTTTGGGGACATAAGTCTTTTAACACAAACTCATCTTAGGTTGTGGGAGGTAGGTATGGCAGGCCCAATCTACAAACCATGAGAAGAATTCTTCAGGATATGAAGAAAGAGCTAGTCTGAGGTGCTTGTTCAGACATTTGTCTCTGGATATTGTATCAACGATGGCCGTGGAAAGTGGGGAGGCCTCATGGGCCATGGACGAATCTTCCTCTTTGTGGATTTGGCCCGGTCCCAAATATTTTTCGTCAATCTGTGGGATGGGAGGCCTCTTTCAGGTTTGCTACTACAGGTGTCCCAACCAAAGAGGAATTCCAAAGCAGAGCCCTGGGGAAGAGTGAAGGGAAAACCCAAACTATGGTTAAAAATTGGGGCCTAGGGTCATGGCAGGCCCAATATGCTGTCACTTCATCCAGACACTGAGAGGCCTTACTTGAGGACTGGGCTCAGGCTGAGGGTCACAATGTGTGTTTGTGTCCAATGTGCCCCGCGAGCATGGGCGGGGCCTAATTGGCCACACTGATTTCAACTACACTGAACTTTGGACAATATGCCAATTACAAGGTTTCTTACCACGGGGAAAGAGTTCTGATTTCTTGATCATTTTTACCCTGGGCAGTGGTTTGAGATAAGGTCTAGGTTCTGAAGCCTGAAAACCGCAGTAGGGAAGAGATGACGACCTCAGTGTGTGTGTGACCTATGTGGCCCGCGAGCATGGGCGGGGCAACATTGGCAACACTGCTTTCAACTACACTGACCTAAGGCCATGGCGGTTCTGATGTGCTCAGTGTGCGGTCAGCTGCCTGGGTTTTGGTCAGGAGGTTCGTGCTCAGGTGGTGCTGATGGTGCATTAGTGCCCAGGTTAGACTATATAATTTGGGTACAGTCGAGTGCCGTGTAGGTTTATACTCATTTAAGGTGCTTGGGCAGCTCATTAGGCAAGATATTTTTTTTTAGAGGGCTGGCAGAGTGCTGCATTGTGGGTCCGGAATTGACATACTTGAGGGATTCTAGGCCAGGAGTGTGAGGACAGAAATCTGAGAACACAAGCTAGACTTGGACTTCAGGCCGAGGCCACGGCAGGTACCCCCTGCAGATCTGACCCAATGTCTCATGCGTATGAAGTCACGGCGAAGATCAGACGTTGGCTCTGTTTGGAGTTTCTGTGCATGACTGCCTCTTCATGAACGGAGCAGAATCTAAAGGCCATGGAGGTTTTCCCACGTTGGGAGTTGTGGGCTGCCCCCTTCAAGGATTTCTTCTGCAGGACAATTGAGACCTTTTGGGCAGCTCCAGCACATCCCATATGGAATGACTCCAGAGCACCGTTCGAGGATTGATGCCAGGGAAGCCCGCCTCGCATTCCAATTGTCTCCTAGGAACAAGATAGTTTAGGTCGGATGGCTCTGCGGGGGCAAATGGGGTGGCTGAGTTAAAATGGACTTTCCTGGGGCTCCTGGGTGGCTCAGTGGATTAAGCCGCTGCCTTAGGCTCAGGTCATGATCTCAGAGTCCTGGTTTCGAGCCTCATATCGGGCCTGCTTCCTTCTCTCTCTCTGCCTGCCTCTCTGCCTGCTTGTGATCTCTGTCTGTCTTATAAATAAATAAAATCTTTAAACAAAAAAAAAAGAAATGGACTTCCTGAGGATGGTGCCTAATGTGTGTTTGTGTCCTTGAGGGCCTTGGAATTGGGCGGTGGCACCGGGACCCTGAAGTATTCCCCTAAGCTTTTGACATAGCTCCCATGCACAACTTTCTTTGTGGAGACGAGATTTGTACTGATGGGTGCCACAGGAAGCCCCCTATTCTGGTATTGTAATCCAGGCTTTTGAGGAGAAATGACTGTAAACCAAAGCAATGGATCCGATTATGGCCTAGGATCCTGTGTGGTTCAATCTTCTTCTCTGGGGACATCCATCTATGGTATAATTGGAGGTAGATGCTCAGCTGGTGTCAGACCGCCCTTGTTTGTCCCCGGAGACCTACATTATTGGGATGGCCTCGGGGACTTTGGAGTGTTCTCCTAATGTGTACGATTTTGGACAATGGAATGCGCAGATTCCCATGGATTGGGTAGGCACAGTCCTAATGTATGGCTCCAGGGGCCCCAGCCTGGAGGGTGTGTGGCCCAGGACTTTGAGGACAGAAGTCTGAAAACACAAACTCAGCTTAGTTTTGGGGACGTAGGTATGGCAGGCCCAGTCTATAAACCATGTAAAGAATTCTTCAGGATATGAAGAAAGAGCGAGTCTGAGGCACTTGATCAGGCTTTGTCTCTGGATTTTGTATCAACGATGGCCGTGGAATGTGGGGAGGCCTCATGGGGCGTGGAAAAATCTTCCTCTCTGCGGATTTGACCCATTCCCAATTGTTTGTCGTCAAGCTGTGGGATGGGAGGTCTCCTTTCAGGTTTGTTACCTCAGTGTCCCAACCAAAGAGGAATTCCAAAGCAGAGCCCCGGGGAAGAGTGAATGGACAACCCAAACTATGGTTAAAAATTGAGGCCTAGGATCATGGCAGGCCCAATATGCTGTCTCTTCATCCAGCCGCTGAGAGGCCTTACTTGAGGACTCTGCTCAGGCTGATGGTCACAATATATATATTTTTTTCTAGAGGGCAGGCTGAGTCCTGCATTGTGGGTCCGGATTTGCCAAACTTGAGGGCTTCTGGGCCAGGAGTGTGAGGAGAGAAGTCTGAGCGGGACAATTGAGACCTGTTTGGCAGCTCCAGACATCCCATATGGAATGACTCCAGAGCACCGTTCAAGATGGATGCCAGGGAAGCCCGCCTCGCATTCCAATTGTCTCCTAGCACCAAGACAGTTTAGATTGGATGGCTCTGCGGGAGGAACCGGGGTGGCTGAGTTGATATGGATTTTCCTGAGGGTGGGGCCTAATGTGTGATTGTGTCCATGAGGCCTTGGAATGGGGCGGTGGCACCGGGATCCTGAAGTATGCTCCTAAGCTTTTGACATAGGTCCCATGCACAAGTTTCCTTGTGGAGACGAGATTTGTTCTGATGGGTGCCTCAGGAAACCCCCTATGCTGGTATTGGAATAAAGGCTTTTGAGGAGACATGCCTGTAAACCAAAGCAATGGATCCGATTATGGCCTAGGGTCCTGTCTGGTTCAATTCTTATATGGGGACATCCATCTATGGTATGAGTGGAGGTAGATGCTCAGCTGGTGTCAGACCGCCCTAGTTTGTCCCGGGAGACCTAAACTATTGGGATGGCCTCTGAGACTTGGGAGGGTCCTCCTAATATGTACGATTTTAGACAATGGAATGGGCAGAATTACCATGCATGGGGTAAGCACAGTCCTAATGTGTGGCTCCAGAAGCCCCAGCCTGGAGGGTGTGCGGCCCAGGACTTTGAGGACAGAAGTCTGAAAACACAAACTCAGCTTAGGTTTGGGGATGTAGGTATGGCAGGCCCAATCTACGAACCATGAGAAGAACTCTTCAAGATATGAAGAAAGAGTGAGTCTGAGGCGCATGCTCAGGCTTTTGTCTCTGGATTTTGTATCAACGATGGCCGTGGAATGTGGGGGGCCTCATGGACCATGGATAAATCTTCCTCTCTGTGGATATGGTCTGGTCCCAATGGTTTTCCGTCAATCTGTGGGATGGGAGGTCACCTTTCAGGTTTGTTACCTCAGGTGTCCCAACCAAAGAGGAATTCCAAAGCAGAGACCTGGGAAAGAGTGAAGGGACAACCCAAACTATGGTTAAAAATTGGGGCCTAGGGGCATGGCAGGCCCAATATGCTGTCTCTTCCTCCAGCCACTGAGAGGCCTTACTTGAGGACTGGGCTCAGGCTGAGGGTCACAATGTGTGTTTGTGACCAATGTGGCCCGCGAGCATGGGCGGGGCCTCATGGGCCACACTGGTTTCAACTACACTGAACTTTGGACAACATGCCAATCACAAGGTTTCTTGCCATGGGGAATGAGTTATGATTTCTGCATCATTTTCAACCCTGGGCAGTGGTTGCAGAGAAGGTCTAGGTTCTGAAGGTTGAAAACCACAGTTGGGAAGAGATGACGACCTAAGGCTATGGCGGGTCTTTTGTGCTCATTGTGCGATCAGCAGCCAGGGTGTTGGTCAGGAGGTTCGGGCACAGGTTGTGTCAGACAGTGCATTAGTGCTTAGGTTAGACTATTTTATTTGGGTACAGTCGAGTGCCGTGTAGGTTTATCCTCATTTGAGGTGCCTGGGCAGCTAAGTAGTTAAGATATTTTTTCTATAGGGCAGGCAGAGTGCTGCATTGTGGGTCCGGAATAGCCAAACTTGAGGGCTTCTGGGCTAGGAGTGTGAGGACAGAAGTCTGAGAACACAACCTAAACTTGGGCTTCAGGCCGAGGGAACTGCAGGTGTCCCTTGCAGATCTGAACCAATATCTCAAGCATAGGAAGTCATGGCGAGGAACAGACGTTGTCTCAGGTTGGAGTTTCTGTGCATTACTGCCCCTTCATGAACGAAGCGGAGTCTCAAGGCCATGGAGGTTTTCCCAAGTTGGGAGTTGGGGGATGTTCCCTTCATGATTCCTTCTACGGACAATTGAGACCTGTTGGGCAGCTCCAGGACCTCCCATATGGAAAGACTCCAGAGCATCGTTCGAGGATGGATGCCAGGGAAGCCCGCCTCGCTTTCCAATTATCTCCTAGCAACAAGACAGTTGAGATCTTATGGCTCTTTGGGAGCAACCAGGTTGGCTGAGTTGAAATGGACTTTCCTGAGGATGTGGCCTAATGTGTGTTTGTGTCCACGAGGGCCTTGGAATGGGGCGGTGGCATCGGGACCATGAAGTATTCTCCTAAGCTTTTGACATAGCTCCCATGCACAAGTTTCCCCGTGGAGACGAGATTTAACCTGATGGGTGCCTCAGGAAACCCCCTATGCTGGTATTGGAGTCCAGGCTTTTGAGGATACATGCCTGTAAACCAAAGCAACAGATCCGATTATGGCCTAGGGTCCTGTCTGGTTCAATCTTCTTCTCTGGGGCATCCATGTATGGTATGAGTGGAGGTAGATGCTCAGCTGGTGTCAGACTGCCCTTGTTTGTCCCGGGAGACCTTCACTATTGGGATGGCCTCGGGGAATTGGAGGGTTCTCCTAATATGTACGATTTTGGACAATGGAATGGGCAGAATTCCCATGAATGGGGTAAGCAAAGTCCTAATGTGAGGCTCCAGGGGCCCCAGACTGGAGGGTGTGTGGCCCTGGAATTTGAGGACAGAAGTCTGAAAACACAAACTCAGCTTAGGTTTGGGGACGTAGGCATGGCAGGCCCAATCTACAAACCATGAGAAGAAAACTTCAGGATATGAAGAAAGAGCGAGTCTGAGGCGCATGCTCAGGCTTTGTTCTCTGGATTTTGTATCAACGATGACCGTGGAATGTGGGGAGGCCTCAAGGGTCATGGACGAATCTTCCTCTCTGTGGATATGGCCCGGTCCCAATGGTTTTTCGTCAATCTGTGGGATGGGAGGTCTCCTTTCAGGTTTGATACCTCAGGTGCCCCAAACAAAGAGGAATTCCAAAGCAGAGCCCTGGGGAAGAGTGAAGGGACTAGACAGTTGAGATCTGATGTCTCTGCGGGAGAAACCGGGGTGGTTGAGTTGAAATGGACTTTCTTGAAAATGGGGCCTAATGTGTGTTTGTGTCCATGAGTGCCTTGGAATGGAGGCTAGCCTGGAGGTTGTGTGGGTCCAGGCTGCGGGCACAGATGTCTGGAAACACAAACTCAGCTTATGAGTGGCGCCTAGGGTATGGCAGGCCGGATGTACAGCCCAAGAGGGAGCTCCTGGGCCTCTGAAACAAGGGCGAGTGGGAGGCGTTCCTTCAGGCTTTTGTCTCTGGATGTTGTGTCCCGGTAGCCGTGGATTGGATGGGTGGCCTCAGGGACTATGAACGAGTATCCCTCTCTGGGTATTTGTCCCAGCTCCCAAGATTTGGGGTCATTTTGTGGGAAGGGTGCAGTCCTGTTGTCTGGCTCATGTGTCTCTCCAAGAAAGGGATTCGAGAGCAGAGCCCCCGGTACGGGCGGGGCGACTGGAAAGCTCAAACACTGGTGAGGATTGGGTGCATAGCGGCCTGGCAAGCCCCATATGTGGGCTCTTGGTCCAGGCCCTGACAGGCCTTTCTTTGACATGGGGCTCACGCTGAGGGTCACAGTGTGAATTTGTTCTGCTGCACTCACGGTTGGGCGTTTGAATCAGGGGCCATGAAGGTTTCTCTCACCCTGAAGGTGTTTCCTTCTGCACGACAGTCGAGTCCTATTGGATGGTTCCAGGAGGTCCCATATGGAAAGACTCGAGAGCAGGTGTCTAAGCATGGATGCCTGGGAACGCCACCTCATAGTCCCACTCTTTAGTCAGGACAAGACAGGCTCAATCTGCAGGCTCCTGTGTGAGCTACCCAGAGGGGAGAGTTGAAATGGACTCTCCTGAAGATGAGTCCTACTGTGGGTTGGTGGCCTGGGAGACCTTGGAATGTGGAGGTGGCTCAGGGACTCTGCAGGATTCTCCAACCTGAGGTGTTTGACACGGCTCCAACAAGGGAGCTTCCCATGTGGAGTCGAGAGGAGTTCTGTTTAGTGTCTCAGGAAAGTCCCATATCCTGTTCTTCGAACCAAAGCCTCTGAAAAGTGACTCCTGGACAACAAAGAAAGAGTTGAGATTAGGGCCTAAGGGCCTGGCCGGCTCAACCTTCTATCTCTGTTGAAATCTGTATGCATGCCTTCGTGGAGGTAGCTGCTCAGCTTGTGTCTGAATGCCCCTGTGTGTCCAGGGAGGCTCCCAGTAGTGGGATGACCACGGGGGCCTTGAGATTTCTCATAATCTGGAGGTGTGTGGCCAAAGGAATGGACACAGTTACCCAGGAGAGAGCAGGCACGGACCTGTGGTATGGCTCCAGAGGACCCAGCCTAGAGGCTGTGTTTGCCCGGACTTTGGGGACAGATGTCTGAAAAAGCAAACTTGGCTCAGCTAGGGGCCAAGGTAATGGCAGGCCTGATCTCCAGTCCGTGAGGGGAGATCCTCTGGATATCAAAGGAGGGCAAGTGGGAGGCAGTCGCTCAGGCTTTTGTCTCTGGGTGCTGCCTTCACAGTGGCCGTTCAGGGTAGGGGTTGCTTCAGGGGCCGAGGAAGAGCCTTCCTCTCGGGGGATTGTCCAAGCTCCCAAGTGTTTGGGTTCATTCTGTGGGAAGGGAAGAGTACTGTTTTCTGCCACAGGGGACCCCCCAGGAGAGGGACTCTAGAGCACAGCAGTGGCCTCCCTCAACTGGAATACACACCATCTCGTTAGTCCTGGGTGCCTAGGGGCATGGCAAGCCACATATGCGGGATTTTGGTCCAGTCACTGAGTGGCGTTACTTGAATTAGGTACTCACGCTGAGGGTCACCATGTGTGTTTGGGCCCTAGGCGGCCCTTACGCATGGGCGTGGCCTCATGGATCATGCCGTTTTCTCCTACACTGAAGGTTTGACTCACTGCCAGCAGCAAGGTTTCTTGCCATGGGGAAGGAGGGGTTCTGTCTTGTGCATCAGGTTCCCCCCTGTGCAGGGATTGGAGATAAGGTCCAGGTTCCGATGACTGAAAACCCAGGTTGGGAATGGATGGTGGCCTAAGGCAGTGGCGGCTCCAAAATGCTTGGTGTGTAGCCAGCTGTGTCATGAGGCCAAGGAAGTTTTCCCACACTGAGTTTGGAGACCTTGGAATGTGCTGGTTGTTCAGTGGCCCTGCGGAACTCTCCTACCTGAAGGGTTTGATACATCCCCTGTAAGAAAGCTCCCCATGTGGAGATAAGAGAGGTTTCGTTTGGTGCCTCAGAAAAGCCCCTAGTGCTGGTCTACGAGAACAATCCTCTGAGGACAGACACATGGAAACCAAAGCTAAGGTTCATATTAGGGCCTGGGGGCCTGTCCATTTCAACCTTCTGTCTCTGGGGACAATGTCTGAGAGTCTAAGTGGAGATAGTTGCACCGCTGGTGTCAGAGAGCCCCTCTTAGTCCAGGGTGGCCTACACTATTGATGGCCTCAGGGGCCTTGGGGCTTTTCCCTAACCTGTAGGGTTGTTGTCAATGGATTGGGCACACTTTCCTTGGAGAGGGCAGGCACAATCGTTCGCTGTGGCTACAGAGGCCCTAGCCTGGAGGTTGTGTGGGTCCAGGCTGTGGACACAGAAGTCTTAAAACACAAACACAGCTCATGAGTGGCGCCTAGGGTATGGCAGGCCGGATGTACAGCCCGAGAGGGAGCTCCTGGGCCTCTGAAACAAGGGCGAGTGGGAGGCGTTCCTTCAGGCTTTTGTCTCTGGATGTTGTGTCCGGGATAGCTGTGGATAGGAGGGGTGGCCTCAGGGACTTTGGACGAGTATCTCTCTCTGGGGATTTGTCCCAGGTCCCAAGAGTTTGGGGTCATTTTGTTGAAAGGGTGGAGTCATGTTGTCTGGCTCATGTGTCTCTTCAAGAAAGGGATTCCAGATCAGAGCCCCAGGTACGGGCTGGGCGACTGGTAAAATCAATCACTGGTGAGGATTGGGTGCATAGTTGCTTGGCAAGTCAATATGCGGGCTCTTGGTCCAGGCCCTGACAGGCCTTTCTTTGACATGGGGCTCATGCTGAGGGTCACTGTTTGAATTTGTGCCCAACAGCACTCACGTTTGGGCGTGGCATCAGGGGCCATGAAGGTTTCTCCCACCCTGAAGGTGTGACTCCATGCCAAGAGCAAGCTGTACAGCCATGGGGAAGGAAGAGTTCTGTTTTTTGCTTGCGATACCCAGCTGTATGGAGAATTGATATAATGTCTAGGTTCAGATATCTGAAAACCAAGGTTAGGAAGAAGTGACGGGATAAGACCATGGCGTGTCCGAAGTGCGGGGTGTGCGGACAGCTGTCTCCTTGTCTGTCTGGACGTCTGGCTTCAGGCTGTATCAGACAGAGCATGAGTGCCCAGTGCAGCCTATCCAGTTCGGGTACCGTCGAGGCCCGAGCAGGTTGATCCTCATCTGGGTTTTATGGAGAGCCCCACAGGGAAACGTATTTCTTCTGTTGGGCAGACACTGGGCTGGGTTGTGGTTCTGGAATTCCTAGTCCGGAGGGCTTGTTTGCCAGGAGTGTGAGGAAGGAAGTCTGAAAACACAAGCTAGCGTGAGGTTTGTGACCGAAGGCATGGCAGGCCCACTCTGCAGAGGCTGAATCGAGATCTCCTGCTCTGAGGTCATGTCAACTATGAGACGAGCCTAAGGCTAGAATTTTTGTCCAGCATGGCCTCACCTGAAGGGTGTGGGGCCTTCATGAGGCCATGGAGGTTTGCCTACGATGAGATTTGTGAACTACTCCAAACCTCAATGTTTCCTTCTGCACGACTGTCGAGTCCTATTGGATGGTTCCAGGAGACCCCATACGGAAAGACTCGAGAGCAGGTGTCTAAGCATGGATGCCTGGGAACGCCACCTCATATTCCCACTCTTTAGTCAGGACAAGGCTGGCTCAATCTGTGGCCTCCTGGGTGAGCTACCCAGAGGGGAGAGTTGAAATGGACTCTACTGAAGATGAGTCCTACTGTGGCTTGGTGGCCTGGGAGACCTTGGAATGTGGAGGTGGCTCAGGGACTCTGCAGAATTCTCCAACGTGAGGTGTCTGACACGGCTCCAACAAGGAAGCTTCCCATGTGGAGACGAGAGGAGTTCTGTTCAGTGCCTAGGAAAGCCCCATATCCTGTTCTTCGAACCAAAGCCTCTGAGGAGTGACACCTGGAAACCAAAGCAATAGTTGAGATTATGGCCTAAGGGCCTGTCCGGCTCTACCTTCTATCTCTGTTGACATTGTGTGCATGCCTTCGTGGAGGTAGCTGCTCAGCTTGTGTCCAAATGCCCCTGTGTGTCCAGGGAGGCTCCCAGTAGTGGGATGTCCTTGAGGTTTCTCATATTCTGGAGGTGTGTGGCCAAAGAAATGGACACAGCTTTCCAGGAGAGAGCAGGCACGGTCCTGTGGTATGGCTCCAGAGGACCCAGCCTAGAGGCTGTGTTTGCCAGGGCTGTGGGGACAGATGTCTGAAAAAGCAAACTTGGCTCAGTTAGGGGCCAAGGTAATGGCAGGCCTGATCTCCAGTCCGTGAGGGAGATCCTCTGGATATCAAAGGAGGGCAAGTGGGACGCAGTCGCTCAGGATTTGTCTCTGGGTGTTGCGTTCACACTGGCCGTTCAGGGTAGGGGTTGCTTCAGGGGCCGAGGAAGAGCCTTCCTCTTGGGGGATTGTCCAAGCTCCCAAGTGTTTGGGTTCATTCTGTGGGAAGGGAAGAGTACTGTTTTCTGCCACAGGGGACCCCCCAGGAGAGGGACTCTGGATCACAGCATTGGCTTCCCTTAACTGGAATACACACCATCTAGTTAGTCCTGGGTGCCTATGGGCATGGCAGTCCACATATGTGGGCTCTTGGTCCAGTCACTGAGTGGCGTTACTTGAATAAGGTACTCACGCTGAGGGTTACAAGGTGTTTTTGTGCCCAAGCTGGCCCTCACGCATGGGCGTGGTCTCATGGGCCATGCCGTTTTCTCCTACACTGAAGGTTTGACTCACTGCCAGCAGCAAGGTTTCTTGCCATGGGAAAGGAAGGGTTCTGACTTGCGCATCCGGTTACCCCTGTGCAGGGATTGAAGATAAGGTCTATGTTCCGATGACTGAAAACCCAGGTTGGGAATGGATGGTGGCCTAAGGCAGTGGCGGGTCCAATGTGCTGGGGGTGCAGCCAGATGTGTCGGTGTCTGTAGGAAGTTCTGGGCTCAGGCTATTTGCGACAGACCATCAGTGTTTAAGGTAGCCTATGCAATTGGGGTGTTGCCGACGGCCAAGCTGTTTGGTCTTCATTTGGGGTTCTGGGCAGCACCATAGACAATGTTTTTCTCCTGGGAGGCAGTCAGAGTGCTTCATTGTGGCCCCAGAATTCCCAGGAGGGTGGGTTTTCGGGCCCGGAATGTGAGGACAGAAGTCTGAAAACACAAGCTTGGGTGTGGATTGGAGCCAAGGGCAGAGCAGGCCCACTCTGCAGAGGCTGAATCCAAATCTCCTGCATCTGAAGTCAGGCTGAGGATCAGACGTTGGCTGAGGCTGGCGTATGTGTCCATGATGGCACCTTCATGAAGCGGGGGCCTCATGAGGCCAAGGAACTTTTCCCACGCTGAGTTTGGAGGTTACCCCAACCACAAGGTTTCCTTCTGCGGGACATTTGAGTCCTGTTGCATGGCTCCAGGACATAGGATACAGAAGGACTGGAGACCAGGGTTCGAAGGATGGATCCCTGTACAGCATGCCTCGCATTCCCATTAGCCATTAGCCACAAGATTTGTTTGATCTGCTAGCTCTGGGGCATGCTACCCAGGGGGCTGAGTTGAAATGGCCTCTCCTGAGGATGCGTCGTAATGTGCGTTTGAGTCCATGGAGACCTTGGAATGTGCTGGTTGTTCAGGGGCCCTGCGGAACACTCCTATCTGAAGGGTTTGATACGTCCCCAGTAAGAAAGCTCCCCATGTGGAGACGAGAGAGGTTTGGTTTGGTGCCTCAGAAATGCCCCGTGTGCTGGTCTACGAAAACAGTCCTCTGAGGACGGACACATGGAAACCAAAGCTAAGGTTCAGATTAGGGCCTGGGAGCCTGTCCATTTCAACCTTCTGTCTCTGGGGACACTGGCTGAGAGTCTAAGTGGAGATAAATGCTCCGCTGGTGTCAGAGAGCCCTTCTTAGTCCAGGGTGGCCTACACTATTGATGGCCTCAGGGGCCTTGGAGCTTTTCCCTAACCTGTAGGGTTGTAGTCAATGGATTGGGCACAATTTCCTTGGAGAGGGCAGGCACAATCTTTCGCTGTGGCTCCAGAGGCCCTAGCCTGGAGGTTGTGTGGGTCCAGGCTGTGGGCACAGAAGGCTGAAAACACAAACTCAGCTTATGAGTGGCGCCTAGGGTATGGCAGGCCGGATGTACAGCCCGAGAGGGAGCTCCTGGGCCTCTGAAAGAAGGGCGGGTGGGAGGCGTTCCTTCAGGCTTTTGTCTCTGGATGTTGTGTCCGGGATAGCCGTGGATTGGAGGGGTGGCCTCAGGGACTGTGGACGAGTATCCCTCTCTGGGGATTTGTCCCAGGTCCCAAGAGTTTGGGGTCATTTTGTGGTAAGGGTGGAGTCGTGTTTTCTGGCTCATGTGTCTCTCCAAGAAAGGGATTCCAGAGCAGAGCCCCAGGTACGGGCGGGGCGACTGGAAAACTCAAACACTGGTGAGGATTGGGTGCATAGGGGCTTGGCAAGCCCCATATGTGGGCTCTTGGTCCAGGCCCTGACAGGCCTTTCTTTGACATGGGGCTCATGTTGAGGGTCACAGTGTGAATTTGTGTCCAAGCAGCACTCAAGTTTGGGCGTGGCATCAGGGGCCATAAAGGTTTCTCCCACCTTGAAATTGTGACTCCATGCCAAGAGCAACCTTTACAGCCATGGAGAAGGAGGAGTTTTGTTTTGTGCCTGCGATACCCAGTTGTGTGGAGAATTGATAAAATGTCTCGGTTCAGATATTGAAAGCCAAGGTTAGGAAGAATTGACGGCATAAGACCATGGTGTGCCCGAAGAGCTGGGTGTGTGGACAGCTGTCTCCTTGTCTGTCTGGACGTCTGGCTTCAGGCTGTGTCAGACAGAGCATGAGTGCCCAGAGCAGCCGATCCAGTTAAGGGACCGTCGAGGCCCGAGCAGGTTGATCCTCATCTGGGTTTTCTGGAGAGCCCCATAGGGAAACGTTTTTCTTCCGTTGGGCAGACACTGGGCTGGGTTGTGGTTCTGGAGTTCCTAGTCCGGAGGGCTTGTTTGCCAGGAGTGTGAGGAAGGAAGTCAGAAAACACAAGCTAGCCTGAGGTTTGGGACCGAGGGCATGGCAGGCCCACACTGCAGAGGCTGAATCGAAATCTCCTGCTCTGAGGTCATGTCAAGTATGATACGTACCTCAGCCTAGAGGTTTTGTCCAGCATGGCCTCTTCCTGAAGGGTGTGGGGTCTTCATGAGGCCAGGGAGGATTGCCTACGATGGGATTTGTGAACTACTCCAAACCTCAACGTTTCCTTCTGCACGACTGTCGAGTCCTATTGGATGGTTCCAGGAGGCCCCATACGGAAAGACTCGAGAGCAGGTGTCTAAGCATGGATGCCTGGGAACGCCACCTCATATTCCCACTCTTTAGTCAGGACAAGGCTGGCTCAATCTGTGGGCTCCTTGGTGAGCTACCCAGAGGGCAGAGTTGAAATGGACTCTCCTGAAGATGAGTCCTACTGTGGGTTGGTGGCCTGGGAGACCTTGGAATGTGGAGGTGGCTCAGGGACTCTGCAGGATTCTCCAACCTGATGTGTTTGACACGGCTCCAACAAGGAAGCTTCCCATGTGGAGACGAGAGGAGTTCTGTTCAGCGCCTCAGGAAAGCCCCATATACTGTTCTTTGAACCAAAGCCTCTGAGGAGTGACACCTGGAAACCAAAGCAAGAGTTGAGATTAGGGCCTAAGGGCCTGTCCGGCTCAACCTTCTATCTCTGTTGACATCTGTATGCATGCCTTCGTGGAGGTAGCTGCTCAGCTTGTGTCTGAATGCCCCTGTGTGTCCAGGGAGGCTCCCAGTAGTGGGATGTCCTCGGGGGCCTTGAGGTTTCTCATATTCTGAAGGTGTGTGGCCAAAGGAATGGAGAGAGTTTTCCAGGAGAGAGCAGGCACGGTCCTGTGGTATGGCTCCAGAGGACCCATCCTAGAGGCTGTGTTTGCCAGGGCTGTGGGGACAGATGTCTGAAAAAGCAAACTTGGCTCAGCTAGGGGCCAAGGTAATGGCAGGCCTGATCTCCAGTCCGTGAGGGGAGATCCTCTGGATATCAAAGGAGGGCAAGTGGGAGGCAGTTGCTCAGGCTTTTGTCTCTGGGTGTTACGTTCACAGTGGCCGTTCAGGGTAGGGGTTGCTTCAGGGGCCGAGGAAAGCCTTCCTCTCGGGGAATTGTCCAAGCTCCCAAATGTTTTGGTTCATTTGTGGGAAGGGAAGAGTACTGTTTTCTGCCACAGGGGACCCCCCAAGAGAGGGACTCTAGAGCTAAGCAATGGGATCCCTCAACTGGAATACACACCATCTAGTTAGTCCTGGGTCCCTATGTGCATGGCAAGCCACATATGCAGGCTCTTGGTCCAGTCACTGAGAGGCGTTACTTGAATAAGGAACTCACGCTGAGGGTTACAATGTGTGTTGGTGCCCAAGGCGGCGCTCACGCATGGTCGTGGCCTCATGGGCATTGCCGTTTTCTCCTACACTGAAGGTTTGACTCACTGCCAGCAGCAAGGTTTCTTGCCATGGGGAAGGAGGGGTTCTGACTTGTGCATCAGGTTCCCCCCTGTGCAGGGATTGGAGATAAGGTCTAGGTTCCGATGACTGAAAACCCAAGTTGGGAATGGATGGTGGCCTAAGGCAGTGGCGGGTCCAATGTGCTGGGTGTGCAGCCAGCTGTGTCGGTGTCTGTTGGAAGGTCTGGGCTCAGGCTATTTTCGAAAGAGCATCAGTGTTTAAGGTAGCCTATGCAATTGGGGTGTTGACGAGGGCCAAACTGTTTGATCCTCATTTGGGGTTTCTGGGCAGCACCATAGACAATGTTTTTCTCCTGGGTGGCAGGCAGAGTGCTTCATTGTGGCCCCAGAATTCCCAGTAGGGAGGGTTTGTGGTACAGGAGTGTGAGGACAGATGTCTGAAAACACAAGCTAGGGTGAGGATTGGAGCCAAGGGTAGAGCAGGCCCACTCTGCAGAGGCTGAATCAAAATCTCCTGCATCTGAAGTCAGGCTGAGGATCAGATGTTGGCTGAGGCTGGCGTATGTGTCTATGATGGCACCTTCATGAAGCAGGGGCCTCATGAGGCCAAGGAAGTTTTCCCACGCTGAGTTTGGAGGTTGCCCCAAACCACAAGGTTTCCTTCTGCGGGACATTCAAGTCCTGCTGCATGGCTCCAGGACATACCCTACGGAAGGACTGGAGAGCAGGGTTCGAAGGATGGATCCCTGTACTGCAGGCATATTATTCCTATTGGCCATTAGCCACAAGGTATGTTTGATCTGCTGCCTCTGGGGCACGCTACCCATGGGGCTGAGTTGAAATGGCCTCTCCTGAGGATGCATCATAATGTGCGTTTGGGTCCATGGAGACCTTGGAATGTGCTGGTTGTTCAGGGGCCCTGCGGAACTCTCCTACCTGAAGGGTTTGATACATCCCCAGTAAGAAAGCTCCCCATGTGGAGACGAGAGAGTTTTGGTTTGGTGCCTCAGAAAAGCCCTGTGTGCTGGTCTACGAAAACAGTCCTTGAGGTCGGACAAATGGAAACCAAATCTAAGGTTCAGATTAGGGCCTTGGGGCCTGTCCATTTCAACCTTCTGTCTCTGGGGACACTGGCTGAGAGTCTAAGTGGAGATAGTTGCTCCGCTGGTGTCAGAGAGCCCATCTTAGTCCAGGGTGGCCTACACTATTGATGGCCTGAGGGGCCTTGGAGCTTTTCCCTAACCTGTAGGGATGTGGTCAATGGATTGGGCACACTTTCCTTGGAGAGGGCAGGCACAATCTTTCGCTGTGGCTCCAGAGGCCCTAGCCTGGAGGTTGTGTGGGTCCAGGTTGTGGGCGCAGGAGTCTGAAAACACAAACTCAGCTTATGAGTGGCGCCTAGGGTATGGCAGGCGGATGTACTGCCCGAGAGGGAGCTCCTGGGCTTCTGAAACAAGGGCGAGTGGGAGGCGTTCCTTCAGGCTTTGTCTCTGGATGTTGTGTCCAGGATAGCCGTGGATTGGAAAGGTGGCCTCAGGGACTACGGACGAGTATCCCTCTCTGGGTATTTGTCCCAGCTCCCAAGAGTTTGGGGTCATTTTGTGGGAAGGGTGGAGTCGTGTTTTCTGGCTCATGTGTCTCTCCAAGAAAGGGATTCCATAGGAGAGCCCCAGGTACGGGCGGGGTGACCGGAAAACTCAAACACTGGTGAGAATTGGGTGTATGGGGGCTTGGAAAGCAAGCATGAGCGGGGCCTCATGTGCCACACTGGTTTCAACTACACTGAACGTTGGACAACATGCCAACCACAAGGTTTCTTGCACTGGGGAAGGAATTCTGATTTCTGCATTACGTTCAGGCCTGGGCAGTGAATAGAGATAAGGTCTAGGTTCTGAAGCCTGAAAACCGAGGTGGAAAGAGATGACGTCCTAAGGCCATGGTGGCTCGATGTGCTCAGTGTGCGGCCAGCTGTCTTGGTGGGGCCAGGAGGTCTAGGCTCAGGCTGTGTCACAAAGGGCATTAGTGCCCTGGTCAGCCTATGTATTTGGGGTACAGCCAAGGTAGGTGCAGGTTGATCCTCACTTGGGGTTACTTGGTAGCCCCAGAGGGCAATGTTTTTCTTCTGGAGGGCAGGCAGAGTGCTGCTTTGTAGTTCTGGATTGCCAAATTGGAGGGCTTCTGGGTCAGTAGTCTGAGGACAGAAGTCTGAGAACACAAGCTAGGCTTAGGTTTCTGGGTGAGGACATGGCAGGCACAATCTACAGACCTGAATCGAGATCTCGTGCATCTGAAGTAAGGGCGAGGATCAGACGATCGCTCAGGTTGGAGTTTTTGACACTGATAGGCCCTTCATGAAGGGGGGCATCACGAGGCCATGGCGGTTTTCCCACAATGGGAATTGTGAGAAGCTCCAAACTGCAAAGTGTCTTCTCCAGGACAATTGAGACCTGTTGTTGGCTCCAGGCTAATGATTCTGAGCAGAGTTCTAAGGATGGATGGCTGGGTAGCCCAACTCGCATTCCAATTGTCTCCTAGCAACAAGACAGTTTAGTTCTGCTGGATCTAGGGGAGAAAAAGAGGAGGCTGAGTTGAAAATGACTCTCCTGTGGAAGGGTCCTAATGTGCTTTTGTGTCTATGGAGACCTTGGAATGAAGCGTTGGCACTGGGGCCCTGAAGGGTTCTCCTAAACAGAGCCTTTGAAAACAGCTCCAACGTGCAAGTTTCCCATGTGTAGATGAGAGGTTTTCTGATGGGTGAGTCAAGAAACAGCCATTGCTGGTTTTGAAATCCAGGCCTCTGAGGAGAGATGCCTGGAAACCAAAGCAATGGATATGATTAGTGATTAGGGGCCTGTTCTTTCCTTTTTACATGGGGACATCTGTCTATGGGTCTGAGTACAGGTAGGTGCTCAGATGGGCTCAGATTCCCCCGGTTTTACCTGGGAAGCCACCACTAATGAGATGGATCAAGGACTTTGGAGGTTTATCCTATTAGAAGGGATGTGGCCATTGGAATGGGCACACACAATTCCCTTGGAGGGAACAAGTACAGTCCTCAGGTTTGGCTCCAGGGGCCTGAGCCTGTAGGTTGTGTAGGCCAGGGCTGTTTGGACAGTTGTCTGAAAACACAAACTTGGCTTATGTTTCAGGTCATAGGTATGGCAGGACTTATCTACACCATGAGGAGAACTTTTCGGGATTTAAGAAAATGGCGAGTGTGAGGCGTTTGCTCAAGTTTTTGTCTCTGGATATCGTGTCACTCATGGTCGTGAAATTTCTGGGTGACTTCATGGGAAATGGACAAGTCTTACTCCCTGGTGCTTTGGCCCAGTCCAAAGCGTTTGGGGTCACTCTGTGGGATGGAAGAAGTCCGTTTTTTTTTTTTTTTGATGTTGTTTTCTTTTTAACCTCAGGTGTCCCACCAAATGAGGGATTCCAGAGTAGAGCCCTGAGGGGGTGGTGATTGACAATCAGAAATCTGGTTAAAAATTGAGGCCTAGGGACATATCAAGCCCATTATGACATCTAATGGTCCAGTCACTGAGAGGACTTAGTAGAGGACAGGACACATGCTGAGGGTCACAATGCGTGTTTATACCCTTGTCGCATTCAAGAATGGGCAGGGCCTCAGGGTGAATGCTGGTTTCTCATACACTGAAGGTTGGACAACGTGCCAACCACAAGGTTTTTACCATGGGTAAGGAGGTGTTCTGATTTCTGCATCACACTCACCCCTGGGCAGTGATTGGAGATAATGTCTCGGTTCTGAGGCCTGAAAACTGAGGTAGGGAAGAGATGATGACCTAAGGCCATGGCGGGTCTTATGTGCTCAGTGTGCGGTCTGCTATCCGGGTGTTGGTCAGGAGGTCCGGGCTCAGGATGTGTCCGACAGTGCATTAGTGCCCAGGTTAGACTATATAATTTGGGTGAAGTCGAGTGCTGTGGAGGTTTATCCTCATTGAAGGTGCCTGGGCAGCTCATGAGGCACTAATTTTTTTCTAGAAGGCAGGCAGTGTGCTGCATTGTGGGTCCGGAATTGCCAAACTTGAGGGCTTCGGGGCCAGGAGTGTGAGGACGGAAGTCTGAGAAGACAAGCTAGACTTGGGTTTCAGGGCGAGGGCACGGCAGGTACCCCCTGCAGATCTGAGCCAATACTCATGCATCTGAAGTCAGGGCGAGGATCAGATGTTGGCTCAGGTTGGAGTTTCCGTGCATGACGGCCGCTTCATGAAGGGAGCGGAATCTCGAGGCCATTGAGGTTTTCCCACGTTGGGAGTTGTGGGATGCCCCTTTCAAGGATTCCTTCTGCGGGACAATTGAGACCTGTTGGACAGCTCCAGGACATCCCATATGGAATGACTCCAGAGCACCGTTCGAGGATGGATGCCTGGGAAGCCCGCCTCGCATTCCAATTGTCTCCTAGCAACAAGACAGTTTAGATCTGATGGCTCTGCGGGAGCAACCGGGGTGGCTGAGTTGAAATGGACTTTCCTGAGGATGGGTCCTAATGTGTTTTTGTGTCCATGAGGTCCTTGGAATTGGACGGTGGCACCGGGACCCAGAAGTACTCTCCTATGCTTTGGACATGGCTCCCATGCACAGGTTTCCTTGTGAATACGAGATGAGTTCTGCTGGGTGCCTCACCAAAATCCCTATGCTCGTATTGGAATCAGGCTTTTGAGGAGACATGCCTGTAAACCAAGGCAATGGATCCTATCATGGCCTAGGGTCCTGTCTGGTTCAATCTTCTCCTCTGGGGACATCCATTTATGGTATGAGTGGAGGTAGATTATCAGCTGGTGTCAGACAGCCCTTGATTGTTCCGGGCGACCTACACGATTGGGATGGCCTCAGGGACTTTGGAGCTTTCTCCTAATTTGTACGATTTTGGACAATGGAATGGGCAGAATTCCCATGGATTGGTAGGCACAGTCCTAATGTGTGGCTCCAGGGGCCCCAGCCTGGAGGGTGTGTGGCCCTGGACTTTGAGGACAGAAGTCTGAAAACACAAACTCAGCTTAGGATTGGGGATGTAGGTATGGCAGGCCCGATCTACACCATGAGAAGAACTCTTCAGGATATGAAGAAAGTGCGCGTCTGAGGCGCTTGCTCAGGTTTTTGTCTCTGGATTTTGTATCAGCGATGGCACAATCTACGGACCTGAATCGAGATCTCGTGCATCTGAAGTCAGGGCGAGGATCAGACGATCTCTCAAGTTGGTGTTTCTGTCCCTGATGGCCCCTTCACGAAGGGGGGGGGGCATCACGAGGCTTTGGGGGTTTTCCCACGATGGGATTTGTGAGAAGATCCAAACTGCAAAGTGTCTTCTGCAGGACAATTGAGATCTGTTGTTTGGCTCCAGGCCAATGATTCTGAGCAGGGTTCTAAGGATGCATGGCTGGGTAGCCCACCTCGCATTCCAATTGTCTGTTGACACAAGACAGGTTAGATCTGCTGGATCTGGGGGAGCAACCGAGGAGGCTGAGTTGAAATGGACTCTCCTATGGATGGGTCCTAATGTGCTTTTGTGTCTATGGAGACCTTGGAATGAAGCGGTGGCACTGGGGCCCTGAAGGGTTCTCCTAAACAGAGGCTTTGACACAGCTCCAACGTGCAAGTTTCCCATGGGTAGATGAGATGTTTTCTGATGGGTGAGTCAAGAAACAGCCATATGCTGGTTTTGAAATCCAGGCCTCTGAGGAGAGATGCCTGGAAACCAAAGCAATGGATATGATTAGTGCCTAGGGGCCTGTTCTTTCCTTTTTATCTCTGGGGACATCTGTCTATGGGTATGAGTACAGGTAGGTGCTCAGATGGGCTCAGATTGCCCCTGTTTTACCTGGGAAGCCACCACTAATGAGATGGATCAGGGACTTTGGAGGTTTATCCTTTTAGAAGGGATGTGTCCATTGGAATGGGCACACACAATTCCCTTGGAGATGGCAAGTACAGTCCTCAGGTTTGGCTCCAGGGGCCTGAGCCTGTAGGTTGTGTAGGCCAGGGCTGTTTGGACAGTTGTCTGAAAACACAAACTTGGCTTATGTTTCAGGTAATAGGTATGGCAGGACTTATCCACAGACCATGAGGAGAACTTTTCGGAATTTGAGAAAAGGACGAGTGTGAGGCTCTTGCTCAAGTTTTTGTCTCTGGATATCGTGTCACTCATGGTCGTGAAATTTCTGGGTGACTTCATGGGAAATGGACGAGTCTTACTCCCTGGTGGTTTGGCCCAGTTCAAAGCGTTTGGGGTCACTCTGTGGGATGGAAGAAGTACGTTTTTTTTTTTTTGATGTTGTTTTCTTTTTAACCTCAGGTGTCCCACCAAATGAGGGATTCCAGAGTAGAGCCCTGGGGGGGGTGTGATTGGACAATCCGAAATCTGGTTAAAAATTGGGGCCTAGTGACATATCAAGCCCCTTAAGACATCTAATCGTCCAGTCACTGAGAGGACTTACTAGAGGACAGGACTCATGCTGAGGGTCACAATGCGTGTTTATGCCCTTGTCGCACTCAAAATGGGCGTGGCCTCAGGGTGAATGCTAGTTTCTCCTACACTGAAGGTTGGACAACGTGCCAACCACATGGTTTCTTAACATGGGTAAGGAGGTGTTCTAATTTCTGCATCAAACTCACCCCTGGGCAGTGATTGGAGATAATGTCTCGGTTCTGAAGCCTGAAAACTGAGGTAGGGAAGAGATGATGACCTAAGGCCATGGCGGGTCTTATGTGCTCAGTGTGTGGTCTGCTTTCCGGGTTTTGGTCAGGAGGTCCGGGCTCAGGTTGTGTCTGACAGTGCATTAGTGCCCAGGTTAGACTATATAATTTGGGTGAAGTCGAGTGCTGTGGAGGTTTATCCTCATTGAAGGTGCCTGGGCAGCTCATGAGGCAATAATTTTTTTCTAGAAGGCAGGCAGTGTGCTGCATTGTGGCCCCAGAATTCCCAGGAGGGTGGGTTTTCGGGCCCGGAATGTGAGGACAGAAGTCTGAAAACACAAGCTTGGGTGTGGATTGGAGCCAAGGGCAGAGCAGGCCCACTCTGCAGAGGCTGAATCCAAATCTCCTGCATCTGAAGTCAGGCTGAGGATCAGACGTTGGCTGAGGCTGGCGTATGTGTCCATGATGGCACCTTCATGAAGCGGGGGCCTCATGAGGCCAAGGAACTTTTCCCACGCTGAGTTTGGAGGTTACCCCAACCACAAGGTTTCCTTCTGCGGGACATTTGAGTCCTGTTGCATGGCTCCAGGACATAGGATACAGAAGGACTGGAGACCAGGGTTCGAAGGATGGATCCCTGTACAGCATGCCTCGCATTCCCATTAGCCATTAGCCACAAGATTTGTTTGATCTGCTAGCTCTGGGGCATGCTACCCAGGGGGCTGAGTTGAAATGGCCTCTCCTGAGGATGCGTCGTAATGTGCGTTTGAGTCCATGGAGACCTTGGAATGTGCTGGTTGTTCAGGGGCCCTGCGGAACACTCCTATCTGAAGGGTTTGATACGTCCCCAGTAAGAAAGCTCCCCATGTGGAGACGAGAGAGGTTTGGTTTGGTGCCTCAGAAATGCCCCGTGTGCTGGTCTACGAAAACAGTCCTCTGAGGACGGACACATGGAAACCAAAGCTAAGGTTCAGATTAGGGCCTGGGAGCCTGTCCATTTCAACCTTCTGTCTCTGGGGACACTGGCTGAGAGTCTAAGTGGAGATAAATGCTCCGCTGGTGTCAGAGAGCCCTTCTTAGTCCAGGGTGGCCTACACTATTGATGGCCTCAGGGGCCTTGGAGCTTTTCCCTAACCTGTAGGGTTGTAGTCAATGGATTGGGCACAATTTCCTTGGAGAGGGCAGGCACAATCTTTCGCTGTGGCTCCAGAGGCCCTAGCCTGGAGGTTGTGTGGGTCCAGGCTGTGGGCACAGAAGGCTGAAAACACAAACTCAGCTTATGAGTGGCGCCTAGGGTATGGCAGGCCGGATGTACAGCCCGAGAGGGAGCTCCTGGGCCTCTGAAAGAAGGGCGGGTGGGAGGCGTTCCTTCAGGCTTTTGTCTCTGGATGTTGTGTCCGGGATAGCCGTGGATTGGAGGGGTGGCCTCAGGGACTGTGGACGAGTATCCCTCTCTGGGGATTTGTCCCAGGTCCCAAGAGTTTGGGGTCATTTTGTGGTAAGGGTGGAGTCGTGTTTTCTGGCTCATGTGTCTCTCCAAGAAAGGGATTCCAGAGCAGAGCCCCAGGTACGGGCGGGGCGACTGGAAAACTCAAACACTGGTGAGGATTGGGTGCATAGGGGCTTGGCAAGCCCCATATGTGGGCTCTTGGTCCAGGCCCTGACAGGCCTTTCTTTGACATGGGGCTCATGTTGAGGGTCACAGTGTGAATTTGTGTCCAAGCAGCACTCAAGTTTGGGCGTGGCATCAGGGGCCATAAAGGTTTCTCCCACCTTGAAATTGTGACTCCATGCCAAGAGCAACCTTTACAGCCATGGAGAAGGAGGAGTTTTGTTTTGTGCCTGCGATACCCAGTTGTGTGGAGAATTGATAAAATGTCTAGGTTCAGATATTGAAAGCCAAGGTTAGGAAGAATTGACGGCATAAGACCATGGTGTGCCCGAAGAGCTGGGTGTGTGGACAGCTGTCTCCTTGTCTGTCTGGACGTCTGGCTTCAGGCTGTGTCAGACAGAGCATGAGTGCCCAGAGCAGCCGATCCAGTTAAGGGACCGTCGAGGCCCGAGCAGGTTGATCCTCATCTGGGTTTTCTGGAGAGCCCCATAGGGAAACGTTTTTCTTCCGTTGGGCAGACACTGGGCTGGGTTGTGGTTCTGGAGTTCCTAGTCCGGAGGGCTTGTTTGCCAGGAGTGTGAGGAAGGAAGTCAGAAAACACAAGCTAGCCTGAGGTTTGGGACCGAGGGCATGGCAGGCCCACACTGCAGAGGCTGAATCGAAATCTCCTGCTCTGAGGTCATGTCAAGTATGATACGTACCTCAGCCTAGAGTTTTTGTCCAGCATGGCCTCTTCCTGAAGGGTGTGGGGTCTTCATGAGGCCAGGGAGGATTGCCTACGATGGGATTTGTGAACTACTCCAAACCTCAACGTTTCCTTCTGCACGACTGTCGAGTCCTATTGGATGGTTCCAGGAGGCCCCATACGGAAAGACTCGAGAGCAGGTGTCTAAGCATGGATGCCTGGGAACGCCACCTCATATTCCCACTCTTTAGTCAGGACAAGGCTGGCTCAATCTGTGGGCTCCTTGGTGAGCTACCCAGAGGGCAGAGTTGAAATGGACTCTCCTGAAGATGAGTCCTACTGTGGCTTGGTGGCCTGGGAGACCTTGGAATGTGGAGGTGGCTCAGGGACTCTGCAGGATTCTCCAACCTGATGTGTTTGACACGGCTCCAACAAGGAAGCTTCCCATGTGGAGACGAGAGGAGTTCTGTTCAGCGCCTCAGGAAAGCCCCATATCCTGTTCTTTGAACCAAAGCCTCTGAGGAGTGACACCTGGAAACCAAAGCAAGAGTTGAGATTAGGGCCTAAGGGCCTGTCCGGCTCAACCTTCTATCTCTGTTGACATCTGTATGCATGCCTTCGTGGAGGTAGCTGCTCAGCTTGTGTCTGAATGCCCCTGTGTGTCCAGGGAGGCTCCCAGTAGTGGGATGTCCTCGGGGGCCTTGAGGTTTCTCATATTCTGAAGGTGTGTGGCCAAAGGAATGGAGAGAGTTTTCCAGGAGAGAGCAGGCACGGTCCTGTGGTATGGCTCCAGAGGACCCATCCTAGAGGCTGTGTTTGCCAGGGCTGTGGGGACAGATGTCTGAAAAAGCAAACTTGGCTCAGCTAGGGGCCAAGGTAATGGCAGGCCTGATCTCCAGTCCGTGAGGGGAGATCCTCTGGATATCAAAGGAGGGCAAGTGGGAGGCAGTTGCTCAGGCTTTTGTCTCTGGGTGTTACGTTCACAGTGGCCGTTCAGGGTAGGGGTTGCTTCAGGGGCCGAGGAAAGCCTTCCTCTCGGGGAATTGTCCAAGCTCCCAAATGTTTTGGTTCATTTGTGGGAAGGGAAGAGTACTGTTTTCTGCCACAGGGGACCCCCCAAGAGAGGGACTCTAGAGCTAAGCAATGGGATCCCTCAACTGGAATACACACCATCTAGTTAGTCCTGGGTCCCTATGTGCATGGCAAGCCACATATGCAGGCTCTTGGTCCAGTCACTGAGAGGCGTTACTTGAATAAGGAACTCACGCTGAGGGTTACAATGTGTGTTGGTGCCCAAGGCGGCGCTCACGCATGGTCGTGGCCTCATGGGCATTGCCGTTTTCTCCTACACTGAAGGTTTGACTCACTGCCAGCAGCAAGGTTTCTTGCCATGGGGAAGGAGGGGTTCTGACTTGTGCATCAGGTTCCCCCCTGTGCAGGGATTGGAGATAAGGTCTAGGTTCCGATGACTGAAAACCCAAGTTGGGAATGGATGGTGGCCTAAGGCAGTGGCGGGTCCAATGTGCTGGGTGTGCAGCCAGCTGTGTCGGTGTCTGTTGGAAGGTCTGGGCTCAGGCTATTTTCGAAAGAGCATCAGTGTTTAAGGTAGCCTATGCAATTGGGGTGTTGACGAGGGCCAAACTGTTTGATCCTCATTTGGGGTTTCTGGGCAGCACCATAGACAATGTTTTTCTCCTGGGTGGCAGGCAGAGTGCTTCATTGTGGCCCCAGAATTCCCAGTAGGGAGGGTTTGTGGTACAGGAGTGTGAGGACAGATGTCTGAAAACACAAGCTAGGGTGAGGATTGGAGCCAAGGGTAGAGCAGGCCCACTCTGCAGAGGCTGAATCAAAATCTCCTGCATCTGAAGTCAGGCTGAGGATCAGATGTTGGCTGAGGCTGGCGTATGTGTCTATGATGGCACCTTCATGAAGCAGGGGCCTCATGAGGCCAAGGAAGTTTTCCCACGCTGAGTTTGGAGGTTGCCCCAAACCACAAGGTTTCCTTCTGCGGGACATTCAAGTCCTGCTGCATGGCTCCAGGACATACCCTACGGAAGGACTGGAGAGCAGGGTTCGAAGGATGGATCCCTGTACTGCAGGCATATTATTCCTATTGGCCATTAGCCACAAGGTATGTTTGATCTGCTGCCTCTGGGGCACGCTACCCATGGGGCTGAGTTGAAATGGCCTCTCCTGAGGATGCATCATAATGTGCGTTTGGGTCCATGGAGACCTTGGAATGTGCTGGTTGTTCAGGGGCCCTGCGGAACTCTCCTACCTGAAGGGTTTGATACATCCCCAGTAAGAAAGCTCCCCATGTGGAGACGAGAGAGTTTTGGTTTGGTGCCTCAGAAAAGCCCTGTGTGCTGGTCTACGAAAACAGTCCTTGAGGTCGGACAAATGGAAACCAAATCTAAGGTTCAGATTAGGGCCTTGGGGCCTGTCCATTTCAACCTTCTGTCTCTGGGGACACTGGCTGAGAGTCTAAGTGGAGATAGTTGCTCCGCTGGTGTCAGAGAGCCCATCTTAGTCCAGGGTGGCCTACACTATTGATGGCCTGAGGGGCCTTGGAGCTTTTCCCTAACCTGTAGGGATGTGGTCAATGGATTGGGCACACTTTCCTTGGAGAGAGCAGGCACAATCTTTCGCTGTGGCTCCAGAGGCCCTAGCCTGGAGGTTGTGTGGGTCCAGGTTGTGGGCGCAGGAGTCTGAAAACACAAACTCAGCTTATGAGTGGCGCCTAGGGTATGGCAGGCGGATGTACTGCCCGAGAGGGAGCTCCTGGGCTTCTGAAACAAGGGCGAGTGGGAGGCGTTCCTTCAGGCTTTGTCTCTGGATGTTGTGTCCAGGATAGCCGTGGATTGGAAAGGTGGCCTCAGGGACTATGGACGAGTATCCCTCTCTGGGTATTTGTCCCAGCTCCCAAGAGTTTGGGGTCATTTTGTGGGAAGGGTGGAGTCGTGTTTTCTGGCTCATGTGTCTCTCCAAGAAAGGGATTCCATAGGAGAGCCCCAGGTACGGGCGGGGTGACCGGAAAACTCAAACACTGGTGAGAATTGGGTGTATGGGGGCTTGGAAAGCAAGCATGAGCGGGGCCTCATGTGCCACACTGGATTCAACTACACTGAACGTTGGACAACATGCCAACCACAAGGTTTCTTGCACTGGGGAAGGAATTCTGATTTCTGCATTACGTTCAGGCCTGGGCAGTGAATAGAGATAAGGTCTAGGTTCTGAAGCCTGAAAACCGAGGTGGAAAGAGATGACGTCCTAAGGCCATGGTGGCTCGATGTGCTCAGTGTGCGGCCAGCTGTCTTGGTGGGGCCAGGAGGTCTAGGCTCAGGCTGTGTCAGAAAGGGCATTAGTGCCCTGGTCAGCCTATGTATTTGGGGTACAGCCAAGGTAGGTGCAGGTTGATCCTCACTTGGGGTTACTTGGTAGCCCCAGAGGGCAATGTTTTTCTTCTGGAGGGCAGGCAGAGTGCTGCTTTGTAGTTCTGGATTGCCAAATTGGAGGGCTTCTGGGTCAGTAGTCTGAGGACAGAAGTCTGAGAACACAAGCTAGGCTTAGGTTTCTGGGTGAGGACATGGCAGGCACAATCTACAGACCTGAATCGAGATCTCGTGCATCTGAAGTAAGGGCGAGGATCAGACGATCGCTCAGGTTGGAGTTTTTGACACTGATAGGCCCTTCATGAAGGGGGGCATCACGAGGCCATGGCGGTTTTCCCACAATGGGAATTGTGAGAAGCTCCAAACTGCAAAGTGTCTTCTGCAGGACAATTGAGACCTGTTGTTGGCTCCAGGCTAATGATTCTGAGCAGAGTTCTAAGGATGGATGGCTGGGTAGCCCAACTCGCATTCCAATTGTCTCCTAGCAACAAGACAGTTTAGTTCTGCTGGATCTAGGGGAGAAAACGAGGAGGCTGAGTTGAAAATGACTCTCCTGTGGAAGGGTCCTAATGTGCTTTTGTGTCTATGGAGACCTTGGAATGAAGCGTTGGCACTGGGGCCCTGAAGGGTTCTCCTAAACAGAGCCTTTGAAAACAGCTCCAACGTGCAAGTTTCCCATGTGTAGATGAGAGGTTTTCTGATGGGTGAGTCAAGAAACAGCCATTGCTGGTTTTGAAATCCAGGCCTCTGAGGAGAGATGCCTGGAAACCAAAGCAATGGATATGATTAGTGATTAGGGGCCTGTTCTTTCCTTTTTACATGGGGACATCTGTCTATGGGTCTGAGTACAGGTAGGTGCTCAGATGGGCTCAGATTCCCCCGGTTTTACCTGGGAAGCCACCACTAATGAGATGGATCAAGGACTTTGGAGGTTTATCCTATTAGAAGGGATGTGGCCATTGGAATGGGCACACACAATTCCCTTGGAGGGAACAAGTACAGTCCTCAGGTTTGGCTCCAGGGGCCTGAGCCTGTAGGTTGTGTAGGCCAGGGCTGTTTGGACAGTTGTCTGAAAACACAAACTTGGCTTATGTTTCAGGTCATAGGTATGGCAGGACTTATCTACACCATGAGGAGAACTTTTCGGGATTTAAGAAAATGGCGAGTGTGAGGCGTTTGCTCAAGTTTTTGTCTCTGGATATCGTGTCACTCATGGTCGTGAAATTTCTGGGTGACTTCATGGGAAATGGACAAGTCTTACTCCCTGGTGCTTTGGCCCAGTCCAAAGCGTTTGGGGTCACTCTGTGGGATGGAAGAAGTCCGTTTTTTTTTTTTTTTTTTGATGTTGTTTTCTTTTTAACCTCAGGTGTCCCACCAAATGAGGGATTCCAGAGTAGAGCCCTGAGGGGGTGGTGATTGACAATCAGAAATCTGGTTAAAAATTGAGGCCTAGGGACATATCAAGCCCATTATGACATCTAATGGTCCAGTCACTGAGAGGACTTAGTAGAGGACAGGACACATGCTGAGGGTCACAATGCGTGTTTATACCCTTGTCGCATTCAAGAATGGGCAGGGCCTCAGGGTGAATGCTGGTTTCTAATACACTGAACGTTGGACAACGTGCCAACCACAAGGTTTTTACCATGGGTAAGGAGGTGTTCTGATTTCTGCATCACACTCACCCCTGGGCAGTGATTGGAGATAATGTCTCGGTTCTGAGGCCTGAAAACTGAGGTAGGGAAGAGATGATGACCTAAGGCCATGGCGGGTCTTATGTGCTCAGTGTGCGGTCTGCTATCCGGGTGTTGGTCAGGAGGTCCGGGCTCAGGATGTGTCCGACAGTGCATTAGTGCCCAGGTTAGACTATATAATTTGGGTGAAGTCGAGTGCTGTGGAGGTTTATCCTCATTGAAGGTGCCTGGGCAGCTCATGAGGCACTAATTTTTTTCTAGAAGGCAGGCAGTGTGCTGCATTGTGGGTCCGGAATTGCCAAACTTGAGGGCTTCGGGGCCAGGAGTGTGAGGACGGAAGTCTGAGAAGACAAGCTAGACTTGGGTTTCAGGGCGAGGGCACGGCAGGTACCCCCTGCAGATCTGAGCCAATACTCATGCATCTGAAGTCAGGGCGAGGATCAGATGTTGGCTCAGGTTGGAGTTTCCGTTCATGACGGCCGCTTCATGAAGGGAGCGGAATCTCGAGGCCATTGAGGTTTTCCCACGTTGGGAGTTGTGGGATGCCCCTTTCAAGGATTCCTTCTGCGGGACAATTGAGACCTGTTGGACAGCTCCAGGACATCCCATATGGAATGACTCCAGAGCACCGTTCGAGGATGGATGCCTGGGAAGCCCGCCTCGCATTCCAATTGTCTCCTAGCAACAAGACAGTTTAGATCTGATGGCTCTGCGGGAGCAACCGGGGTGGCTGAGTTGAAATGGACTTTCCTGAGGATGGGTCCTAATGTGTTTTTGTGTCCATGAGGTCCTTGGAATTGGACGGTGGCACCGGGACCCAGAAGTACTCTCCTATGCTTTGGACATGGCTCCCATGCACAGGTTTCCTTGTGAATACGAGATGAGTTCTGCTGGGTGCCTCACCAAAATCCCTATGCTCGTATTGGAATCAGGCTTTTGAGGAGACATGCCTGTAAACCAAGGCAATGGATCCTATCATGGCCTAGGGTCCTGTCTGGTTCAATCTTCTCCTCTGGGGACATCCATTTATGGTATGAGTGGAGGTAGATTATCAGCTGGTGTCAGACAGCCCTTGATTGTTCCGGGCGACCTACACGATTGGGATGGCCTCAGGGACTTTGGAGCTTTCTCCTAATTTGTACGATTTTGGACAATGGAATGGGCAGAATTCCCATGGATTGGTAGGCACAGTCCTAATGTGTGGCTCCAGGGGCCCCAGCCTGGAGGGTGTGTGGCCCTGGACTTTGAGGACAGAAGTCTGAAAACACAAACTCAGCTTAGGATTGGGGATGTAGGTATGGCAGGCCCGATCTACACCATGAGAAGAACTCTTCAGGATATGAAGAAAGTGCGCGTCTGAGGCGCTTGCTCAGGTTTTTGTCTCTGGATTTTGTATCAGCGATGGCACAATCTACGGACCTGAATCGAGATCTCGTGCATCTGAAGTCAGGGCGAGGATCAGACGATCTCTCAAGTTGGTGTTTCTGTCCCTGATGGCCCCTTCACGAAGGGGGGGGGGGCATCACGAGGCTTTGGGGGTTTTCCCACGATGGGATTTGTGAGAAGATCCAAACTGCAAAGTGTCTTCTGCAGGACAATTGAGATCTGTTGTTTGGCTCCAGGCCAATGATTCTGAGCAGGGTTCTAAGGATGCATGGCTGGGTAGCCCACCTCGCATTCCAATTGTCTGTTGACACAAGACAGGTTAGATCTGCTGGATCTGGGGGAGCAACCGAGGAGGCTGAGTTGAAATGGACTCTCCTATGGATGGGTCCTAATGTGCTTTTGTGTCTATGGAGACCTTGGAATGAAGCGGTGGCACTGGGGCCCTGAAGGGTTCTCCTAAACAGAGGCTTTGACACAGCTCCAACGTGCAAGTTTCCCATGGGTAGATGAGATGTTTTCTGATGGGTGAGTCAAGAAACAGCCATATGCTGGTTTTGAAATCCAGGCCTCTGAGGAGAGATGCCTGGAAACCAAAGCAATGGATATGATTAGTGCCTAGGGGCCTGTTCTTTCCTTTTTATCTCTGGGGACATCTGTCTATGGGTATGAGTACAGGTAGGTGCTCAGATGGGCTCAGATTGCCCCTGTTTTACCTGGGAAGCCACCACTAATGAGATGGATCAGGGACTTTGGAGGTTTATCCTTTTAGAAGGGATGTGTCCATTGGAATGGGCACACACAATTCCCTTGGAGATGGCAAGTACAGTCCTCAGGTTTGGCTCCAGGGGCCTGAGCCTGTAGGTTGTGTAGGCCAGGGCTGTTTGGACAGTTGTCTGAAAACACAAACTTGGCTTATGTTTCAGGTCATAGGTATGGCAGGACTTATCTACAGACCATGAGGAGAACTTTTCGGAATTTGAGAAAAGGACGAGTGTGAGGCTCTTGCTCAAGTTTTTGTCTCTGGATATCGTGTCACTCATGGTCGTGAAATTTCTGGGTGACTTCATGGGAAATGGACGAGTCTTACTCCCTGGTGGTTTGGCCCAGTTCAAAGCGTTTGGGGTCACTCTGTGGGATGGAAGAAGTACGTTTTTTTTTTTTTGATGTTGTTTTCTTTTTAACCTCAAGTGTCCCACCAAATGAGGGATTCCAGAGTAGAGCCCTGGGGGGGGTGTGATTGGACAATCCGAAATCTGGTTAAAAATTGAGGCCTAGTGACATATCAAGCCCCTTAAGACATCTAATCGTCCAGTCACTGAGAGGACTTACTAGAGGACAGGACTCATGCTGAGGGTCACAATGCGTGTTTATGCCCTTGTCGCACTCAAAATGGGCGTGGCCTCAGGGTGAATGCTAGTTTCTCCTACACTGAAGGTTGGACAACGTGCCAACCACATGGTTTCTTAACATGGGTAAGGAGGTGTTCTAATTTCTGCATCAAACTCACCCCTGGGCAGTGATTGGAGATAATGTCTCGGTTCTGAAGCCTGAAAACTGAGGTAGGGAAGAGATGATGACCTAAGGCCATGGCGGGTCTTATGTGCTCAGTGTGTGGTCTGCTTTCCAAGTTTTGGTCAGGAGGTCCGGGCTCAGGTTGTGTCTGACAGTGCATTAGTGCCCAGGTTAGACTATATAATTTGGGTGAAGTCGAGTGCTGTGGAGGTTTATCCTCATTGAAGGTGCCTGGGCAGCTCATGAGGCAATAATTTTTTTCTAGAGGGCAGGCAGAGCGCTGATTTGTGGGTCCGGAATTGCCAAAATGAGGGCTTCGGGGCCAGGAATTGAGGACGGAAGTCTGAGAAGAAAAGCTAGACTTGGGTATCAGGGCGAGGGCACGGCAGGTACCCCCTGCAGATCTGAACCAATAATCATGCATCTGAAGTCAGGGCGAGGATCAGACGTTGGCTCAGGTTGGAGTTTCCGTGCATGACAGCCGCTTCATGAAGGGAGCGGAATCTCGAGGCCATTGAGGTTTTCCCACGTTGGGAGTTGTGGGATGCCCCTTTCAAGGATTCCTTCTGCGGGACAATTGAGACCTGTTGGACAGCTCCAGGACATCCCATATGGAATGATTCCAGAGCACCGTTCGCGGATGGATGCCTGGGAAGCCCGCCTCGCATTCCAATTGTCTCCTAGCAACAATACAGTTTAGATCTGATGGCTCTGCGGGAGCAACCGAGGTGGCAGAGTTGAAATGGACTTTCCTGAGGATGGGTCCTAATGTGTTTTTGTGTCCATGAGAGCCTTGGAATGGGCGGTGGCACCGGGACCCAGAAGTACTCTCCTATGCTTTGGACATGGCTCCCATGCACAGGTTTCCTTGTGAATACGAGATGAGTTCTGCTGGGTGCCTCAGCAAAACCCCTATGCTCGTATTGGAATCAGGCTTTTGAGGAGACATGCCTGTAAACCAAGGCAATGGATCCTATTATGGCCTAGGGTCCTGTCTGGTTCAATCTTCTCCTCTGGGGACATCCATTTATGGTATGAGTGGAGGTAGATTATCAGCTTGTGTCAGACAGCCCTTGTTTGTTCCGGGCGACCTACACGATTGGGATGGCCTCAGGGACTTTGGAGGTTTCTCCTAATTTGTACGATTTTGGACAATAGAATGGGCAGAATTCCCATGGATTGGTAGGCTCAGTCCTAATGTGTGGCTCCAGGGGCCCCAGCCTGAAGGGTGTGGGGCCCTGGACTTTGAGGACAGAAGTCCGAAAACACAAACTCAGCTTAGGTTTGGGGACGTAGGTATGGCAGGCCCGATCTACAATCCATGAGAAGAACTCTTCAGGTTATGAAGAAAGTGCGAGTCTAATGCGCTTGCTCAGGTTTTTGTCTCTGGGTTTTGTATCAGCGATGGCACAATCTACAGACCTGAATTGAGATCTCGTGCATCTGAAGTCACGGCGCAGATCAGACGATCGCTCAAGTTGGTGTTTCTGTCCCTGATGGACCTTTCACGGAGGGTGGCATCACGAGGCCAAAGGGGTTTTCCCACGATGGGACTTGTGAGAAGATCCAAACTGCAAAGTGTCTTCTGCAGGACAATTGAGACCTGTTGTTTGGCTCCAGGCCAATGATTCTGAGCAGGGTTCTAAGGATGCATGGCTGGGTTGCCCACCTCGCATTCCAATTGTCTCCTAGAAACAAGACAGGTTAGATCTGCTGGATCTGGGGGAGCAACCGAGGAGGCTGAGTTGAAATGGACTCTCCTATGGATAGGTCCTAATGTGCTTTTGTGTCGATGGAGACGTTGGAATAAAGCGGTGGCACTGGGGCCCTGAAGGGTTCTCCTAAACAGAGGCTTTGACACAGCTCCAACATGCAAGTTTCCCATGGGTAGATGAGATGTTTTCTTATGGGTGAGTCAAGAAACAGCCATATGCTGGTTTTGAAATCCAGGCCTCTGAGGAGAGATGCCTGGAAACCAAAGAAATGGATATGATTAGTGCCTAGGGGCCTGTTCTTTCCTTTTTACCTCTGGGGACATCTGTCTATGGGTCTGAGTACAGGTAGGTGCTCAGATGGGCTCAGATTGCCCCTGTTTTACCTGGGAAGCCACCACTAATGAGATGGATCAGGGACTTTGGAGGTTTATCCTATTAGAAGGGATGTGGCCCTTGGAATGGGCACACACAATTCCCTTGGAGAGGGCAAGTACAGTCCTCAGGTTTGGCTCCAGGGGCCTGAGCCTGTAGGTTGTGTAGGCCAGGGCTGTTTGGCCAGTTGTCTGAAAACACAAACTTGGCTTATGTTTCAGGTCATAGGTATGGCAGGACTTATCTACAGACCATGAGGAGAACTTTTCGAGATTTGAGAAAAGGGCGAGTGTGAGGCTCTTGCTCAAGTTTTTGTCTGTGGATATCGTGTCACTCATGGTCGTGAAATTTCTGGGTGACTTCATGGGAAATGGACGAGTCTTACTCCCTGGTGGTTTGGCCCAGTCCAAAGCTTTTGGGGTCACTCTGTGGGATGGAAGAAGTCCGTTTTTTTTTTTTTTTGATGTTGTTTTCTTTTTAACCTCAAGTGTCCCACCAAATGAGGGATTCCAGAGTAGAGCCCTGGGGGGGTGGTGATTGGACAATCCGAAATCTGGTTAAAAATTGAGGCCTAGGGACATATCAAGCCCATTATGACATCTAATGGTCCAGTCACTGAGAGGACTTACTAGAGGACAGGACTCATGTTGAGAGTCACAATGCGTGTTTATGCCCTTGTCGCACTCAAGAATGGGCGGGGCCTCGAGGTGAATGCTGGTTTCTCCTACACTGAACGTTGGACAACGTGCCAACCACAAGGTTTCTTACCATGGGTTAGGGGGTGTTCTGATTTCTGCATCACACTCACCCCTGGGCAGTGATTGGAGATAATGTCTTGGTTCTGAGGCCTGAAAACTGAGGTAGGGAAGAGATGATGACCTAAGGCCATGGCGGGTCTTATGTGCTCAGTGTGCGGTCTGCTTTCCGGGTGTTGGTCAGGAGGTCCGGGCTCAGGTTGTGTCCGACAGTGCATTAGTGCCCAGGTTAGACTATATAATTTGGGTGAATTCGAGTGCTGTGGAGGTATATCCTCATTGAAGATGCCTGGGCAGCTCATGAGGCAATAATTTTTTTTCTAGAGTGCAGGCAGAGTGCTGATTTGTGGGTCCGGAATTGCCAAACTTGAGGGATTCGGGGTCAGGAGTGTGAGGACGGAAGTCTGAGAAGACAAGCTACACTTGGGTTTCAGGGCGAGGGCACGGCAGGTACCCCCTGCAGCTCTGAACCAATACTCATGCATCTGAAGTCAGGGCGAGGATCAGACGTTGGCTCAGGTTGGAGTTTCCGTGCATGACGGCCGCTTCATGAAGGGAGCGGAATCTCGAGGCCATTGAGGTTTTCCCACGTTGGGAGTTGTGGGATGCCCCCTACAAAGATTCCTTCTGCGGGACAATTGAGACCTGTTGGACAGCTTCAGGACATCCCATATGGAATGACTCCAGAGCATCGTTCGAGGATGGATGCCTGGGAGGCCAGCCTCGCATTCCAATTGTCTCCTAGCAACAAGACAGTTTAGATCTGATGGTTCTGCGGGAGCAACCGGGGTGGCTGAGTTGAAATGGACTTTCCTGAGGATGGGTTCTAATGTGTTTTTGTGTCCATGAGGGCCTTGGAATGGGGCGGTGGCACCGGGAACATGAAGTACTCTCTTATGCTTTGGACATGGCTCCCATGCATAGGTTTCCTTGTGGAGACGAGATGAGTTCTGCTAGGTGGCTCAGCAAAACACCTATGCTCGTATTGGAATCAGGCTTTTGAGGAGACATGTCTGTAAACCAAGGCAATGGATCCTATTATGGCCTAGGGTCCTGTCTGGTTCAATCTTCTCCTCTGGGGACATCCATTTATGGTATGAGTGGAGGTAGATTATCAGCTGGTGTCAGACAGACCTTGTTTGTTCCGGGGGACCTACACTATTGGGATGGCCTCAGGGACTTTGGAGGTTTCTCCTAATATGTACGATTATGGACAATGGAATGGGCAGAATTCCCATGGATTGGTAGGCACAGTCCTAATGTGTGGCTCCAGGGGCCCCAGCCTGAAGGGTGTGGGGCCCTGGACTTTGAGGACAGAAGTCTGAAAACAAAAACTCAGCTAAGGTTTGGGGACGTAGGTATGGCAGGCCCGATCTACAGACCATGAGAAGAACTCTTCAGGTTATGAAGAAAGTGCGAGTCTGAGGTGCTTGCTCAGGTTTTTGTCTCTGGATTTGTATCAGCGATGGCACAATCTACAGACCTGAATCGAGATCTCGTGCATCTGAAGTCAGGGCGAGGATCAGACGATCGCTCAACTTGGTGTTTCTGTCCATGATGGCCCCTTCACGAAGGGGGGGCATCCCGATGCCATGGGGGTTTTCCCACGATGGGATTTGTGAGAAGCTCCAAACTGCAAAGTGTCTTCTGCAGGACAATTGAGACCTGTTGTTTGGCTCCAGGCCACTGATTCTGAGCAGGGTTCTAAGGATGCATGGCTGGGTAGCCCACCTCGCATTCCAATTGTCTCCTAGAAACAAGACAGGTTAGATCTGCTGGATCTGGGGGAGCAACCGAGGAGGCTGAGTTGAAATGGACTCTCCTATGGATAGGTCCTAATGTGCTTATGTGTCGATGGAGACGTTGGAATGAAGCGGTGGCACTGGGGCCCTGAAGGGTTCTCCTAAACAGAGGCTTTGACACAGCTCCAACGTGCAAGTTTCCCATGGGTAGATGAGATGTTTTCTGATGGGTGAGTCAAGAAACAGCCATATGCTGGTTTTGAAATCCAGGCCTCTGAGGAGAGATGCCTGGAAACCAAAGAAATGGATATGATTAGTGCCTAGGGGCCTGTTCTTTCCTTTTTACCTCTGGGGACATCTGTCTATGGGTCTGAGTACAGGTAGGTGCTCAGATGGGCTCAGATTGCCCCTGTTTTACCTGGGAAGCCACCACTAATGAGATGGATCAGGGACTTTGGAGGTTTATCCTATTAGAAGGGATGTGGCCCTTGGAATGGGCACACACAATTCCCTTGGAGAGGGCAAGTACAGTCCTCAGGTTTGGCTCCAGGGGCCTGAGCCTGTAGGTTGTGTAGGCCAGGGCTGTTTGGCCAGTTGTCTGAAAACACAAACTTGGCTTATGTTTCAGGTCATAGGTATGGCAGGACTTATCTACAGACCATGAGGAGAACTTTTCGAGATTTGAGAAAAGGGCGAGTGTGAGGCTCTTGCTCAAGTTTTTGTCTCTGGATATCGTGTCACTCATGGTCGTGAAATTTCTGGGTGACTTCATGGGAAATGGACGAGTCTTACTCCCTGGTGGTTTGGCCCAGTCCAAAGCTTTTGGGGTCACTCTGTGGGATGGAAGAAGTCCGTTTTTTTTTTTTTTTTGATGTTGTTTTCTTTTTAACCTCAAGTGTCCCACCAAATGAGGGATTCCAGAGTAGAGCCCTGGGGGGGTGGTGATTGGACAATCCGAAATCTGGTTAAAAATTGAGGCCTAGGGACATATCAAGCCCATTATGACATCTAATGGTCCAGTCACTGAGAGGACTTACTAGAGGACAGGACTCATGTTGAGAGTCACAATGCGTGTTTATGCCCTTGTCGCACTCAAGAATGGGCGGGGCCTCGAGGTGAATGCTGGTTTCTCCTACACTGAACGTTGGACAACGTGCCAACCACAAGGTTTCTTACCATGGGTTAGGGGGTGTTCTGATTTCTGCATCACACTCACCCCTGGGCAGTGATTGGAGATAATGTCTTGGTTCTGAGGCCTGAAAACTGAGGTAGGGAAGAGATGATGACCTAAGGCCATGGCGGGTCTTATGTGCTCAGTGTGCGGTCTGCTTTCCGGGTGTTGGTCAGGAGGTCCGGGCTCAGGTTGTGTCCGACAGTGCATTAGTGCCCAGGTTAGACTATATAATTTGGGTGAATTCGAGTGCTGTGGAGGTATATCCTCATTGAAGATGCCTGGGCAGCTCATGAGGCAATAATTTTTTTTCTAGAGTGCAGGCAGAGTGCTGATTTGTGGGTCCGGAATTGCCAAACTTGAGGGATTCGGGGTCAGGAGTGTGAGGACGGAAGTCTGAGAAGACAAGCTACACTTGGGTTTCAGGGCGAGGGCACGGCAGGTACCCCCTGCAGCTCTGAACCAATACTCATGCATCTGAAGTCAGGGCGAGGATCAGACGTTGGCTCAGGTTGGAGTTTCCGTGCATGACGGCCGCTTCATGAAGGGAGCGGAATCTCGAGGCCATTGAGGTTTTCCCACGTTGGGAGTTGTGGGATGCCCCCTACAAAGATTCCTTCTGCGGGACAATTGAGACCTGTTGGACAGCTTCAGGACATCCCATATGGAATGACTCCAGAGCATCGTTCGAGGATGGATGCCTGGGAGGCCAGCCTCGCATTCCAATTGTCTCCTAGCAACAAGACAGTTTAGATCTGATGGTTCTGCGGGAGCAACCGGGGTGGCTGAGTTGAAATGGACTTTCCTGAGGATGGGTTCTAATGTGTTTTTGTGTCCATGAGGGCCTTGGAATGGGGCGGTGGCACCGGGAACATGAAGTACTCTCTTATGCTTTGGACATGGCTCCCATGCATAGGTTTCCTTGTGGAGACGAGATGAGTTCTGCTAGGTGGCTCAGCAAAACACCTATGCTCGTATTGGAATCAGGCTTTTGAGGAGACATGTCTGTAAACCAAGGCAATGGATCCTATTATGGCCTAGGGTCCTGTCTGGTTCAATCTTCTCCTCTGGGGACATCCATTTATGGTATGAGTGGAGGTAGATTATCAGCTGGTGTCAGACAGACCTTGTTTGTTCCGGGGGACCTACACTATTGGGATGGCCTCAGGGACTTTGGAGGTTTCTCCTAATATGTACGATTATGGACAATGGAATGGGCAGAATTCCCATGGATTGGTAGGCACAGTCCTAATGTGTGGCTCCAGGGGCCCCAGCCTGAAGGGTGTGGGGCCCTGGACTTTGAGGACAGAAGTCTGAAAACAAAAACTCAGCTAAGGTTTGGGGACGTAGGTATGGCAGGCCCGATCTACAGACCATGAGAAGAACTCTTCAGGTTATGAAGAAAGTGCGAGTCTGAGGTGCTTGCTCAGGTTTTTGTCTCTGGATTTGTATCAGCGATGGCACAATCTACAGACCTGAATCGAGATCTCGTGCATCTGAAGTCAGGGCGAGGATCAGACGATCGCTCAACTTGGTGTTTCTGTCCATGATGGCCCCTTCACGAAGGGGGGGCATCCCGATGCCATGGGGGTTTTCCCACGATGGGATTTGTGAGAAGCTCCAAACTGCAAAGTGTCTTCTGCAGGACAATTGAGACCTGTTGTTTGGCTCCAGGCCACTGATTCTGAGCAGGGTTCTAAGGATGCATGGCTGGGTAGCCCACCTCGCATTCCAATTGTCTCCTAGAAACAAGACAGGTTAGATCTGCTGGATCTGGGGGAGCAACCGAGGAGGCTGAGTTGAAATGGACTCTCCTATGGATAGGTCCTAATGTGCTTATGTGTCGATGGAGACGTTGGAATGAAGCGGTGGCACTGGGGCCCTGAAGGGTTCTCCTAAACAGAGGCTTTGACACAGCTCCAACGTGCAAGTTTCCCATGGGTAGATGAGATGTTTTCTGATGGGTGAGTCAAGAAACAGCCATATGCTGGTTTTGAAATCCAGGCCTCTGAGGAGAGATGCCTGGAAACCAAAGAAATGGATATGATTAGTGCCTAGGGGCCTGTTCTTTCCTTTTTACCTCTGGGGACATCTGTCTATGGGTCTGAGTACAGGTAGGTGCTCAGATGGGCTCAGATTGCCCCTGTTTTACCTGGGAAGCCACCACTAATGAGATGGATCAGGGACTTTGGAGGTTTATCCTATTAGAAGGGATGTGGCCCTTGGAATGGGCACACACAATTCCCTTGGAGAGGGCAAGTACAGTCCTCAGGTTTGGCTCCAGGGGCCTGAGCCTGTAGGTTGTGTAGGCCAGGGCTGTTTGGCCAGTTGTCTGAAAACACAAACTTGGCTTATGTTTCAGGTCATAGGTATGGCAGGACTTATCTACAGACCATGAGGAGAACTTTTCGAGATTTGAGAAAAGGGCGAGTGTGAGGCTCTTGCTCAAGTTTTTGTCTGTGGATATCGTGTCACTCATGGTCGTGAAATTTCTGGGTGACTTCATGGGAAATGGACGAGTCTTACTCCCTGGTGGTTTGGCCCAGTCCAAAGCTTTTGGGGTCACTCTGTGGGATGGAAGAAGTCCGTTTTTTTTTTTTTTTGATGTTGTTTTCTTTTTAACCTCAAGTGTCCCACCAAATGAGGGATTCCAGAGTAGAGCCCTGGGGGGGTGGTGATTGGACAATCCGAAATCTGGTTAAAAATTGAGGCCTAGGGACATATCAAGCCCATTATGACATCTAATGGTCCAGTCACTGAGAGGACTTACTAGAGGACAGGACTCATGTTGAGAGTCACAATGCGTGTTTATGCCCTTGTCGCACTCAAGAATGGGCGGGGCCTCGAGGTGAATGCTGGTTTCTCCTACACTGAACGTTGGACAACGTGCCAACCACAAGGTTTCTTACCATGGGTTAGGGGGTGTTCTGATTTCTGCATCACACTCACCCCTGGGCAGTGATTGGAGATAATGTCTTGGTTCTGAGGCCTGAAAACTGAGGTAGGGAAGAGATGATGACCTAAGGCCATGGCGGGTCTTATGTGCTCAGTGTGCGGTCTGCTTTCCGGGTGTTGGTCAGGAGGTCCGGGCTCAGGTTGTGTCCGACAGTGCATTAGTGCCCAGGTTAGACTATATAATTTGGGTGAATTCGAGTGCTGTGGAGGTATATCCTCATTGAAGATGCCTGGGCAGCTCATGAGGCAATAATTTTTTTTCTAGAGTGCAGGCAGAGTGCTGATTTGTGGGTCCGGAATTGCCAAACTTGAGGGATTCGGGGTCAGGAGTGTGAGGACGGAAGTCTGAGAAGACAAGCTACACTTGGGTTTCAGGGCGAGGGCACGGCAGGTACCCCCTGCAGCTCTGAACCAATACTCATGCATCTGAAGTCAGGGCGAGGATCAGACGTTGGCTCAGGTTGGAGTTTCCGTGCATGACGGCCGCTTCATGAAGGGAGCGGAATCTCGAGGCCATTGAGGTTTTCCCACGTTGGGAGTTGTGGGATGCCCCCTACAAAGATTCCTTCTGCGGGACAATTGAGACCTGTTGGACAGCTTCAGGACATCCCATATGGAATGACTCCAGAGCATCGTTCGAGGATGGATGCCTGGGAGGCCAGCCTCGCATTCCAATTGTCTCCTAGCAACAAGACAGTTTAGATCTGATGGTTCTGCGGGAGCAACCGGGGTGGCTGAGTTGAAATGGACTTTCCTGAGGATGGGTTCTAATGTGTTTTTGTGTCCATGAGGGCCTTGGAATGGGGCGGTGGCACCGGGAACATGAAGTACTCTCTTATGCTTTGGACATGGCTCCCATGCATAGGTTTCCTTGTGGAGACGAGATGAGTTCTGCTAGGTGGCTCAGCAAAACACCTATGCTCGTATTGGAATCAGGCTTTTGAGGAGACATGTCTGTAAACCAAGGCAATGGATCCTATTATGGCCTAGGGTCCTGTCTGGTTCAATCTTCTCCTCTGGGGACATCCATTTATGGTATGAGTGGAGGTAGATTATCAGCTGGTGTCAGACAGACCTTGTTTGTTCCGGGGGACCTACACTATTGGGATGGCCTCAGGGACTTTGGAGGTTTCTCCTAATATGTACGATTATGGACAATGGAATGGGCAGAATTCCCATGGATTGGTAGGCACAGTCCTAATGTGTGGCTCCAGGGGCCCCAGCCTGAAGGGTGTGGGGCCCTGGACTTTGAGGACAGAAGTCTGAAAACAAAAACTCAGCTAAGGTTTGGGGACGTAGGTATGGCAGGCCCGATCTACAGACCATGAGAAGAACTCTTCAGGTTATGAAGAAAGTGCGAGTCTGAGGTGCTTGCTCAGGTTTTTGTCTCTGGATTTGTATCAGCGATGGCACAATCTACAGACCTGAATCGAGATCTTGTGCATCTGAAGTCAGGGCGAGGATCAGACGATCGCTCAACTTGGTGTTTCTGTCCATGATGGCCCCTTCACGAAGGGGGGGCATCCCGATGCCATGGGGGTTTTCCCACGATGGGATTTGTGAGAAGCTCCAAACTGCAAAGTGTCTTCTGCAGGACAATTGAGACCTGTTGTTTGGCTCCAGGCCACTGATTCTGAGCAGGGTTCTAAGGATGCATGGCTGGGTAGCCCACCTCGCATTCCAATTGTCTCCTAGAAACAAGACAGGTTAGATCTGCTGGATCTGGGGGAGCAACCGAGGAGGCTGAGTTGAAATGGACTCTCCTATGGATAGGTCCTAATGTGCTTATGTGTCGATGGAGACGTTGGAATGAAGCGGTGGCACTGGGGCCCTGAAGGGTTCTCCTAAACAGAGGCTTTGACACAGCTCCAACGTGCAAGTTTCCCATGGGTAGATGAGATGTTTTCTGATGGGTGAGTCAAGAAACAGCCATATGCTGGTTTTGAAATCCAGGCCTCTGAGGAGAGATGCCTGGAAACCAAAGAAATGGATATGATTAGTGCCTAGGGGCCTGTTCTTTCCTTTTTACCTCTGGGGACATCTGTCTATGGGTCTGAGTACAGGTAGGTGCTCAGATGGGCTCAGATTGCCCCTGTTTTACCTGGGAAGCCACCACTAATGAGATGGATCAGGGACTTTGGAGGTTTATCCTATTAGAAGGGATGTGGCCCTTGGAATGGGCACACACAATTCCCTTGGAGAGGGCAAGTACAGTCCTCAGGTTTGGCTCCAGGGGCCTGAGCCTGTAGGTTGTGTAGGCCAGGGCTGTTTGGCCAGTTGTCTGAAAACACAAACTTGGCTTATGTTTCAGGTCATAGGTATGGCAGGACTTATCTACAGACCATGAGGAGAACTTTTCGAGATTTGAGAAAAGGGCGAGTGTGAGGCTCTTGCTCAAGTTTTTGTCTCTGGATATCGTGTCACTAATGTTCGTGAAATTTCTGGGTGACTTCATGGGAAATGGACGAGTCTTACTCCCTGGTGGTTTGGCCCAGTCCAAAGCTTTTGGGGTCACTCTGTGGGATGGAAGAAGTCCGTTTTTTTTTTTTTTGATGTTGTTTTCTTTTTAACCTTAGGTGTCCCACCAAATGAGGGATTCCAGAGTAGAGCCCTGGGGGGCGGGGTGACTGGACAATCAGAAATCTGGTAAAATATTGGGGCTTAGGGAAATATCAAGCCCATTATGACATCTAATTGTCCAGTCACTGAGAGGACTTACTAGAGGACAGGACTCATGCTGAGGGTCACAATGCGTGTTTATGCCCTTGTCGCACTCAAGAATGGGCGGGGCCTCAGGGTGAATGCTGGTTTCTCATACACTGAACGTTGGACAACGTGCCAACCACAAGGTTTCTTACCATGGGTAAGGAGGTGTTCTGATTTCTGCATCACACTCACCCCTGGGCAGTGATTGGAGATAATGTTTCGGTTCTGAGGCCTGAAAACTGAGGTAGGGAAGAGATGATGACCTAAGGCCATGGCGGGTCTTATGGGCTCAGTGTGCGGTCTGCTTTCCGGGTGTTGGTCAGGAGGTCCGGGCTCAGGTTGTGTCCAACAGTGCATTAGTGCCCGGGTTAGACTATATAATTTGGGTGAAGTTAGTGCTGTGGAGGTTTATCCTCATTGAAGGTGCCTGGGCAGCTCATGAGGCAATAATTTTTTTCTAGAGGGCAGGCAGACTGCTGCATTGTGGGTCTGGAATTGCCAAACTTGAGGGCTTCGGGGTCAGGAGTGTAAGGACAAAAGTCTGAGAAGACAAGCTAGACTTGGGTTTCAGGGCGAGGGCACGGCAGGTACACCCTGCAGATCTGAACCAATACTCATGCATCTGAAGTCAGGGCGAAGATCTGACGTTGGCTCAGGTTGGAGTTTCCGTGCATGACGGCCGCTTCATGAAGGAAGCGGAATCTCGAGGCCATTGAGGTTTTCCCACGTTGGGAGTGGCGGGATGCCCCCTTCAAGGATTCCTTCTGCGCGACAATTGAGACCTGTTGGACAGCTCCAGGACATCCCATATGGAATGACTCCAGAGCACCGTTCGAGGATGGATGCCTGGGATGCCCGCCTCGCAATCCAATTGTCTCCTAACAACAAGACAGTTAGATCTGATGGCTCTGCGGGGACAACCGGGGTGGCTGAGTTGAAGTGGACTTTCCTGAGGATGTGTCCTAATGTGTTTTTGTGTCCATTTGGGCCTTGGAATGGGGCGGTGGCACCGGGACCCTGAAGTACTCTCTTATGCTTTGGACATGGCTCCCATGCACAGGTTTCCTTGTGGAGATGAGATGAGTTCTGATGGGTGCCTCAGCAAAACCCCTATGATCGTATTGGAATCAGGCTTTTGTGGAGACATGCCTGTAAACCAAGGCAAAGGATCCTATTATGGCCTAGGGTCCTGTCTGGTTCAATCTCCTCCTCTGGGGACATCCATTTATGGTATGAGTGGAGGTAGATTATCAGCTGGTGTCAGACAGCCCTTGTTTGTTCCGGGCGACTTACACTATTGGGATGGCCTCAGGGACTTTGGAGGTTTCTCCTAATTTGTACGATTTTGGACAATGGAATGGGCAGAATTCCCATGGATTGGTAGGCACAGTCCTAATGTGTGGCTCCAGGGGCCCCAGCCTGGAGGGTGTGTGGCCCAGGACTTTGAGGACAGAAGTCGAAAACACAAACTCAGCTTAGGTTTGGGGACGTAGGTGTGGCAGGCCCGGTCTACAGACCATGAGAAGAACTCTTCAGGATATGAAGAAAGTGCGAGTCTAATGCGCTTGCTCAGGTTTTTGTCTCTGGGTTTTGTATCAGCGATGGCACAATCTAAAGACCTGAATCGAGATCTTGTGCATCTGAAGTCACGGCGAGGATTAGACGATCGCTCAGGTTGGTGTTTCTGTCCCTGATGGACCCTTCACGAAGGGGGGGCATCACGAGGCAAAAGGGGTTTTCCCACAATGGGATTTGTGAGAAGATCCAAACTGCAAAGTGTCTTCTGCAGGACAATTGAGACCTGTTGTTTGGCTCCAGGCCAATGATTCTGAGCAGGGTTCTCAGGATGCATGGCTGGGTAGCCCACCTCGCATTCCAATTGTCTCCTAGCAACAAGACAGGTTAGATCTGCTGGATCTGGGGGAGCAACCGAGGAGGCTGAGTTCAAATGGACTCTCCTATGGATGGGACCTAATGTGCTTTTGTGTTGATGGAGACCTTGGAATGAAGCGGTGGCACTGGGGCCCTGAAGGGTTCTCCTAAACAGAGGCTTTGACACAGTTCCAACGTGCAAGTTTCCCATGTGTAGATGAGATGTTTTCTGATGGGTGAGTAAAGAAACAGCCATATGCTGGTTTTGAAATCCAGGCCTCTGAGGAGAGATGCCTGGAAACCAAACAATGGATATGATTTGTGCCTAGGGGCCTGTTCTTTCCTTTTTACCTCTGGGGACATCTGTCTATGGGTCTGAGTACAGGTAGGTGCTCAGATGGGCTCAGATTGCCCCTGTTTTACCTGGGTAGCCACCACTAATGAGATGGATCAGGGACTTTGGAGGTTTATCCTATTAGAAGGGATGTGGCCATTGGAATGGGCACACACAATTCCCTTGGAGAGGGCAAGTATAGTCCTCAGGTTTGGCTCCAGGAGCCTGAGCCTGTAGGTTGTGTAGGCCAGGGCTGTTTGGACAGTTGTCTGAAAACACAAACTTGGCTTATGTTTCAGGTCATAGGTATGGCAAGACTTATCTACAGACCATGAGGAGAACTTTTCGGGATTTGAGAAAAGGGCGAGTGTGAGGCTCTTGCTCAAGTTTTTGTCTGTGGATATCGTGTCACTCATGGTCGTGAAATTTCTGGGTGACTTCATGGGAAATGGACGAGTCTTACTCCCTGGTGGTTTGGCCCAGTCCAAAGGGTTTGGGGTCACTGTGGGATGGAAGAATTCCGTTTTTTTTTTTGATGTTGTTTTCTTTTTAACCTCAGGTGTCCCACCAAATGAGGGATTGCAGAGTAGAGCCCTGGGGGGGGTGACTGGACAATCAGAAATCTGGTTAAAAATTGGGGCTTAGGGACTTATCAAGCCCATTATGACATCTAATTGTCCAGTCACTGAGAGGACTTACTAGAGGACAGGACTCATGCTGAGGGTCACAATGCGTGTTTATGCCCTTGTCGAACTCAAGAATGGGCGGGGCCTCAGGGTGAATGCTGGTTTCTCATACACTGAACGTTGGACAACCTGCCAACCACAAGGTTTCTTACCATGGGTAAGGAGGTGTTCTGATTTCTGCATCACACTCACCCCTGGCAGGGAAAGAGATGATGACATAAGGCCATCGCGGGTCTTATGTGCTCAGTGTGCGTTCTGCTTTCCGGGAGTTGGTCAGGAGGTCCGGGCTCAGGTTGTGTCCGACAGTGCATTAGTGCCCAGTTTAGACTATATAATATGCGTGAAGTCGAGTGCTGTGGAGGTTTATCCTCATTGAAGGTGCCTGGGCACCTCATTAGGCCAAACTGGTTTCAACTACACTGGACCTTGGACAACATGCCAATCACAAAGTCTCTTGCCATGGGTATCGTGTTCGGATTTCTGCATCATTTTCAATCGTGAGCTGTGATTGGACATAAGGTATAGGTTCTGAAGCCTGAAAAATCGCAGTTGGGAAGAGATGACGACCTAAGGCCATGGCGCGTCTGATATGCTCAGTGTGCGGTCAGCTACCTGGGTGTTGGTCAGGAGTTTCTGGGTCAGATTGTGTCAGACAGTGCATTAGTGCCCAGGTTAGACTATATAATTTGGGTACAGTCTAGTGCCATGTAGGTTTATCCTCATTTGAGGTGCCTAGGCACCTCATTAGGCAAGATATTTTTTCTAGAGGGCAGGCAGAGTGCTGCATTGTGGGTCCGGAATTGCCAAACTTTTGGGCTTCTGAGCCAGGAGTGTGAGGAAAGAAGTCTGAGAACACAAGCTAGACTTGAGTTTCAGGCCGAAGGCACGGCTGGTACCCCCTGCAGTCGCAACCAAAATCTCAAGCATCTGAAGTCACGGCGAGGATCAGACGTTGGCTCAGGTTGTAGTTTCTGCTCATGACTGCCCCTTCATGAACGGAGCGGAATCTCAAAGCCATGGAGGTTTTCCGACGTGGGAGTGGTGGGATGCCCCCTTCAATGATTCCTTCTGTGTGACAATTGAGACCTGTTGAGCAGCTCCATGACATCCCATATGGAATGTCTCCAGAGCACCCTTGGAGGATGGATGCCAGGGAAGCCCGCTTCGCAATCCAATTGTCTACTAGCCACAATAGAGTTCAGATCGGATCCCTCTACGGAGCAACCGGTGTGGCTGAGTTGAAATGGACTTTAGTGAGGATGGGTCCTAAAGTGTGTTTGTGTCCATGAGGGCCTTGAAATGGGGCGGTGGCACTGGGACCCTGAAGTATTCTCCTAAGCTTTTGACATAGCTCCCATGCACAAGTTTCCTTGTGGAGAGGAGATTTGTTCTGATGGGTGCCTCAGGAAACCCATTATGCTGGTATTGGAATCCAGACTTTTGAAGAGACATGCCTGTAAACCAAAGCAATGTATTCGATTATGGCCTAGGGTCCTGTCTTGTTGATTCTTCTTCTCTGGGGATATTCATCTATGGAATGAGTGGAGGTAGATGCTCGCCTGGAGTCAGACCGCCGTTGTTTGTCCCCGGAGACCTACACTATTGGGATGGCCTCGGGGACTTTGGAGGTTTCTCCTAATTTGTACCATTTTGGACAATGGAATGGGCATAATTCCCATGGATTGGGTAGGCACAGTCCTAATGTGTGGCTCAGGGGCCCCAGCCTGAGGGTGTGTGGCCCAGGACTTTGAGGACAGAAGTTTGAAAACACAAACTCAGCTTAGGTTTGGGGATGTAGGTATGGCAGGCCCAATCTACAAATCATGAGAAGAAATCTTCAGGATATGAAGAAAGAGCGAGTCTGAGGCACCTGCTCAGGCTTTTGCATTTGGATTTTATATCAACGATGGCCGTGGGATGTGGGGAGGACTCATGGGCCATGTACGAATCTTCCTCTCTGTGGATTTGGCCGAATCCCAATTTTTTTCGTCAAATGTGGGATGGGAGGTCTCCTTTCAGGTTTATTACCTCAGGTGTCTGAACAAAAGAGGAATTCCAAAGCAGAGCCCTGGGGAAGAGTGAAGGGAAAACCCAAACTATGGTTAAAAATTGGGGCCTAGGGGTATGAAAGGCACAATAAGCTGTCTCTTCATACAGCCACTGAGAGGCCTTACTTGAGGGCTGGGCTCCGGCTGAGGGTCACAGTGTGTGTTTGTGACCAACGTGGCACGCGAGCATGGGCGGGGCCTCATGGGCCACACTGGTTTCAACTACACTGGACCTTGGACAACATGCCAATCACAAGGTCTCTTGCCATGGGAAAGGTGTTTTGATTTCTGCATCATTTTCAACCCTGGGCAGTGCTTGGAGATATGGTCTAGGTTCTGAAGCCTGAAAAATCGCAGTTGGGAAGAGATGACGATATAAGGCGATGGCGCGTCTGATATGCTCAGTGTGCGGTCAACTGCCTGGGTGTTTGGTCAGGAGGTTGTGGCTCAGGTTGTGTCAGACAGTGCACTAGTGCCCAAGTTAGACTATATAATTTGGATACAGTCGAGTTCCCTGTAGGTTTATCCTCATTTGAGGTGCCTGGGCAGCTCATTAGGCAAGATATTTTTTCTAGAGGGCAGGCAGAGTGCTGCATTTGGGTCCGGAATTGCCAAACTGGAGGATTCTGGGCCAGGAGTGTGAGGACAGAAGTCTGAGAACAAAAGCTAGACTTGCGCTTCAGGCCGAGGGCACGGCAGGTACCCCCTGGAGATTGGAAACAATATCTCAAGCATCTGAAGTCACGGCGAGGATCAGACGTTGGCTCAGGTTGGAGTTTCTGTGCATGACTGCCCCTTCATGAACGGAGCGGAATCTAAAGGCCATGGAGATTTTCCCACGTTGGGAGTTGTGGGATGCCGCCTTCAAGGATTCCTTCTGCAGGACAATTGAGACCTGTTGGGCAGCTCCAGGACATCCCATATGGAATGACTCCAGAGCACCATTGAAGGATGGATGCCAGGGAAGCCCGTCTCGCATTCTAATTGTCTCCTAGCAACAATACAGTTGAGATCAGATGGCTCTGCGGGAGCAACCGGTGTGGCTGAGTTGAAATGGACTTTCCTGAGGATGGGGCCTAATGTGTGTTTGAGTCCATGAGGGCCTCGGAATGGGGCGGTGGCACCGGGACCCTGAAGTATTCTCCTAAGCTTTTGACATAGCTCCCATGCTCAAGTTTCCTTGTGGAGGCGAGATATGTTCTGATGGGTGCCTCAGGAAACCCTTTATGCTGTTTTTGGAATCCAGGCTTTTGAGGAGACATGCCTGTAAACCAAAGCAATGGATCCGATTATGGCCTAGGGTCCTGTTTGGTTCAATCTTCTTATCTGGGGATATCTATCTATGGAATGAGTGCAGGTAGATGCTCACCTGGTGTCAGACCGCCCTTGTTTGTCCCCGGAGACCTACACAATTAGGATGGCCTCGGGGACTTTGGAGAATTCTCCTAATTTGTACGATTTTGGACAATGGAATGGGCAGAATTCCCATGGATTGGGTAGGCACAGTCCTAATGTGTGGCTCAAGGGGCCCAAGCGTGGAGGGAGTGTGGCCCAAAACTTTGAGGACAGAAGTCTGAAAAAACAAACTCAGCTTAGGTTTGGGGACGTAGGTATGGCAGGCCCATTCTACAAACCATGAGATGAACTCTTCAGGATATGAAGAAAGAGCGAGTCAGACACTTGCTCAGGCTTTTGTCTCTGGATTTTGTATCAGCGATGGCTGTGGAATGTGGGGAGGCCTTATGGACCATGGACGAATCTTCCTCTCTGTGGATTTGGCCCTGTCCCAATTGTTTTTCGTCAATATGTGGTTGGGAGGTCTCCATTCAGGTTTATTACCACAGGTGTCCGCACAAAAGAGGAATTCCAAAGCAGAGCCCTGGGGAAGAGTGAAGGGACAACCCAAACTATGGTTAAAAATTGGGGCCTAGGGGCATGGCAGGCCCAATATGCTGTCTCTTCATCCAGCCACTGAGAGGCCTTACTTGAGGGCTGGGCTCCGGCTGAGGGTCACAGTGTGTGTTTGTGACCAACGTGGCACGCGAGCATGGGCGGGGCCTCATGGGCCACACTGGTTTCAACTACACTGGACCTTGGACAACATGCCAATCACAAGGTCTCTTGCCATGGGAAAGGTGTTTTGATTTCTGCATCATTTTCAACCCTGGGCAGTGCTTGGAGATATGGTCTAGGTTCTGAAGCCTGAAAAATCGCAGTTGGGAAGAGATGACGATATAAGGCGATGGCGCGTCTGATATGCTCAGTGTGCGGTCAACTGCCTGGGTGTTTGGTCAGGAGGTTGTGGCTCAGGTTGTGTCAGACAGTGCACTAGTGCCCAAGTTAGACTATATAATTTGGATACAGTCGAGTTCCCTGTAGGTTTATCCTCATTTGAGGTGCCTGGGCAGCTCATTAGGCAAGATATTTTTTCTAGAGGGCAGGCAGAGTGCTGCATTTGGGTCCGGAATTGCCAAACTGGAGGATTCTGGGCCAGGAGTGTGAGGACAGAAGTCTGAGAACAAAAGCTAGACTTGCGCTTCAGGCCGAGGGCACGGCAGGTACCCCCTGGAGATTGGAAACAATATCTCAAGCATCTGAAGTCACGGCGAGGATCAGACGTTGGCTCAGGTTGGAGTTTCTGTGCATGACTGCCCCTTCATGAACGGAGCGGAATCTAAAGGCCATGGAGATTTTCCCACGTTGGGAGTTGTGGGATGCCGCCTTCAAGGATTCCTTCTGCAGGACAATTGAGACCTGTTGGGCAGCTCCAGGACATCCCATATGGAATGACTCCAGAGCACCATTGAAGGATGGATGCCAGGGAAGCCCGTCTCGCATTCTAATTGTCTCCTAGCAACAATACAGTTGAGATCAGATGGCTCTGCGGGAGCAACCGGTGTGGCTGAGTTGAAATGGACTTTCCTGAGGATGGGGCCTAATGTGTGTTTGAGTCCATGAGGGCCTCGGAATGGGGCGGTGGCACCGGGACCCTGAAGTATTCTCCTAAGCTTTTGACATAGCTCCCATGCTCAAGTTTCCTTGTGGAGGCGAGATATGTTCTGATGGGTGCCTCAGGAAACCCTTTATGCTGTTTTTGGAATCCAGGCTTTTGAGGAGACATGCCTGTAAACCAAAGCAATGGATCCGATTATGGCCTAGGGTCCTGTTTGGTTCAATCTTCTTATCTGGGGATATCTATCTATGGAATGAGTGCAGGTAGATGCTCACCTGGTGTCAGACCGCCCTTGTTTGTCCCCGGAGACCTACACAATTAGGATGGCCTCGGGGACTTTGGAGAATTCTCCTAATTTGTACGATTTTGGACAATGGAATGGGCAGAATTCCCATGGATTGGGTAGGCACAGTCCTAATGTGTGGCTCAAGGGGCCCAAGCGTGGAGGGAGTGTGGCCCAAAACTTTGAGGACAGAAGTCTGAAAAAACAAACTCAGCTTAGGTTTGGGGACGTAGGTATGGCAGGCCCATTCTACAAACCATGAGATGAACTCTTCAGGATATGAAGAAAGAGCGAGTCAGACACTTGCTCAGGCTTTTGTCTCTGGATTTTGTATCAGCGATGGCTGTGGAATGTGGGGAGGCCTTATGGACCATGGACGAATCTTCCTCTCTGTGGATTTGGCCCTGTCCCAATTGTTTTTCGTCAATATGTGGTTGGGAGGTCTCCATTCAGGTTTATTACCACAGGTGTCCGCACAAAAGAGGAATTCCAAAGCAGAGCCCTGGGGAAGAGTGAAGGGACAACCCAAACTATGGTTAAAAATTGGGGCCTAGGGGCATGGCAGGCCCAATATGCTGTCTCTTCATCCAGCCACTGAGAGGCCTTACTTGAGGACTGGGCTCAGGCTGAGGGTCACAATGTGTGTTTGTGACCAATGTGGCCCACGAGCATGGGCGGGGCCTCATGGGCCACACTGGTTTCAACTACACTGGACCTTGGACAACATGCCAATTACAAGGACTCTGCCATGGGGAAGGTGTTCTGATCTGCATCATTTTCAACCCGGGGCAGGGGTTGGAGATAAGGTCTAGGTTCTGAAGCCTGAAAAACCGCAGTTGGGAAGAGAAGAGGACCTAAGTCCATGGCGGGTGTGATATTCTCAGTGTGCGGTCAGCTGCCTGTGTGTTGGTAAGGAGGTTCTGGCTCAGGTTGTGTCAGACAGTGCACTAGTGCCCAGGTTACACTATATAATTTGGGTACAGTCGAGTGCCGTGTAGGTTGATCCTCATTTGAGGTGCCTGGGCAGCTCATTAGGCAAGATATTTTTTCTAGAGGGCAGGCAGAGTGCTGCATTGTGGGTCCGGAATTGCCAAACATGAGGGCTTCTGGGCCAGGAGTGTGAGGACAGAAGTCTGAGAACACAAGCTAGACTTGGGCTTCAAGCCGTGGGCATGGCAGGTACCCCCTGCGGAACTGAACCAATATCTCTAGCATCTGAACACATGGCTAGGATCAGACTTTGGCTCAGGTTGGAGTTTCTGTGCATGACTGCCGCTTCATGAACGGAGCGGAATCTCAAGGCCATGGAGGTTTTCCCACGTTGGGAGTTTTGGGATGCCCCCTTCAAGGATTCCTTCTGCGGGATATTTGAGACCTTTTGGGAAGCTCCAGGACATTCCATATGGAATGACTCCAGAGCACCGTTGGAGTATGAATGCCAGGGAAGCCTGCCTCGCATTCCATTTGTCCTCTCACAAAAATTCAGTTGAGATCGGATGGCTCCTCGGGAGCAACGGGGTGGCTGAGTTGAAATGGACTTTCCTGAGGATGGGGCCTAATGTGTGTTTGTGTCAATGAGGGCCTTGGAATGGGGCGGTGGCACCGGGACACTGGAGTATTCTCCTAAGCTTTTGACATAGCCTCCAGCACAAGTTTCCTTGTGGAGACGAGATTTGTTCTGATGGGTGTCTCAGAAAACGCCTTATGCTTGTATTGGAAACCAGGCTTTTGAGGAGACATGCCTGTAAACCAAAGCAATGGATCCGATTATGGCCTAGGGTCCTGTCTGGTTCAATCTTCTTCTCTCGGTATATCCATCTATGGAATGAGTGGAGGTAGATGCTCACCTGGTGTCAGACCGCCCTTGTTTTTCCCCGGAGACCTACACTATTGGGATGGCCTCGGGTACGTTGGAGAGTTCTCCTAATTTGTACGATTTTGGACAATGGAATGAGCAGAATTCCCATGGATTGGGTAGGCACAGTCCTAATGTGTGGCTCCAGGGGCCCAAGCCTGGAGGGAGTGTGGCCCAGGACTTTGAGGACAGAAGTCTGAAAACACAAACTCATCTTAGGTTTGGGGACTTAGGTATGGCAGGCCCAATCTACAAACCATGAGAAGAACTCTTCAGGAAATGAAGAAAGAGCGAGTCTCAGGCACTTGCTCAGGCTTTTGTCTCTGGATTTTGTATCAAAGATGGCGGAGAATGTGCGGAGGCCTCATGGGCCATGGACGAATCTTCCGCTCTGTGTGTTTGGCCCGGTCCCAATTGTTTTTCGCCAATCTGTGGGATGGGAGGTCTCCTTTCAGGTTTATTATCTCACGTGTCCGAACAAATAGGAATTCCAAAGCAGAGCCCTGGGGAAGAGTGAAGGGACAACCCAAAATATGGTTAAAAATTGGGGCCTAGGTTCATGGCAGGCCCAATATGCTGTCTCTTCATTCAGCCACTGAGAGACCTTACTTGAGCACTGGGCTCAGGCTGAGGGTTACAATGTGTGTTGGTGACCAATGTGTCCGCGAGCATGGGCGGGGCCTCATGGGACACACTGGTTTCAACTACACTGGACTTTGGACAACATGCCAAACACAAGGTCTCTTGCCATGGGTAAGGTGTTCTGATATATGCATCATTTTCAACCCTGGGCAGTCGTTGAAGATAAGGTCTCGGTTCTGAAGCCTGAAAAATCGCAGTTGGCAAGAGATGACGACCTAAGGCCATGGCGGGTGATATGCTCAGTGGGCGGTCAGCTGCCTTGGTGTTGGTCAGGAGGTTCTGGCTCAGGTTGTGTCAGTGCATTAGTGCCCAGGGTAGACTATATAATTTGGGTACAGTCGAGTGCCGTGTAGGTTGATCCTCATTTGAGGTGCCTGGGCAGCTCATTAGGCAAGATATTTTTTCTAGAGGGCAGGCAGAGTGCTGCATTTTGGGTCCGGAATTGCCAAACTTGAGGGCTTCTGGGCCAGGAGTGTGAGGACAGAAGTCTGAGAACACAAGCTAGACTTGGGCTTCAGGCCGAGGGCACGGCAGGTACCCCCTGCAGATCTGAACCAATATCTCAAATCTGAAGTCAAGGCGAGGATCAGGCTGTGGCCTATGTTGGAGTTTTTGTGCATGAATGCCCCTTCATGAACGGAGTGGAAACTCAGGGCCATGGAGGTTTTTTCACGTTGGGAGTTGTGGGATGCCCCCTTAAAGGATTCCTTCTGCGGGACAATTGAGACCTGTTGGGCAGCTCCAGGACATCCCATATGGAATGACTCCTGAGCACCGTTGGAGGTTGGAAGCCAGGGAAGCGAGCATCGCATTCCAATTGTCTCCTAGCAACAAGACAGTTGAGATCGGATGGCTCTGCGGGAGCAGCCAGGGTGGCTGATTTGAAATGGACTTTCCTGAGGATGGGGCCTAATGTGTGTTTGTGTCCATGAGGACCTTGGAATGGGGCGGTGGCACCGGGACCCTGAAGTATTCTCCTAAGCTTTTGACATAGCTCCCATGCACAAGTTTCCTTGTGGAGACGAGATTTGTTCTGATGGGTGCCTCAGGAAACGCCTTATCCTGGTATTGGAATGCAGGCTTTTGAGGAGACATGCCTGTAAACCAAAGCAATGGATCCGATTATGGCCTAGGGTCCTGTCTGAGCAATCTTCTTCTCTGGGGATATCCATCTATGGAATGAGTGGAGGTAGATGCTCACCTGGAGTCAGACCGCCCTTGTATGTCCCCGGAGACCTACACTCTTGGGATGGCCTCGGGGACTTTGGAGATTTCTCCTAATTTGTACGACTTTGGACAATGGAATGGGCAGAATTCCCATGGATTGGGTAGGCACAGTCCTAATGTGTGGCTCCAGGGGCCCCAGCCTGAGGGTGTGTGGCCCAGGACTTTGAGGACAGAAGTCTGAAAACACAAACTCAGCTTAGGTTTGGGGCGTAGGTATGGCAGACCCAATCTACAAATCATGAGAAGAAATCTTTAGGATATGAAGAAAGAGCGAGTCTGAGGCTTTTGCTCAGGCTTTTGCATTTGGATTTTATATCAACGATGGCCGTGGAATGTGGGGAGGACTCATGGGCCATGGACGAATCTTCCTCTCTGTGGATTTGGCTGATCCCAATTGTTTTTCGTCAATCTGTGGGATGGGAGGTCTCCTTTCAGGTTTATTAACTCAGGTGTTTGAACAAAAGAGGAATTCCAAAGCAGAGCCCTGGGGAAGAGTGAAGGGACAACCCAAACTATAGTTAAAATTTGGGGCCTAGGGGCATGGCAGGCACAATAAGCTGTCTCTTCATCCAGCCACTGAGAGGCCTTACTTGAGGGCTGGGCTCAGGCTGAGGGTCACAGTGTGTGTTTGCGACCAACGTGGCACGCGAGCATGGGCGGGGCCTCATGGGCCACACTGGTTTCAACTACACTGGACCTTGGACAACATGCCACACAAGGTCTCTTGCCATGGGGAAGGTGTTCTGATTTCTGCATCATTTTCAACCCTGGGCAGTGGTTGGAGATAAGGTCTAGGTTCTGAAGCCTGAAAAATCGCAGTTGGGAAGAGATGATGATCTAAGGCGATGACGCGTCTGATATGCTCAGTGTGCGGTCAGCTGCCTGCGTGGTGGTCAGGAGGTTTGGCCAGGTTGTGTCAGACTGTGCACTAGTGCTCAAGTTAGACTATATAATTTGGGTACAGTCGAGTGCCCTGTAGGTTTATCCTCATTTGAGGTGCCTGGGCACCCCATTAGGCAAGATATGTTTTCTAGAGGGCAGGTAGAGTGCTGCATTGTGGGTCCAGAATTGCCAAACTGGAGGACTTCTGGGCCAGGAGTTTGAGGACAGAAGTCTGAGAACACAAGCTAGACTTGGGCTTCAGGCCGAGGGCACGGTAGGTACCCCCTGCAGATCGGAAACAATATGTCAAGCATCTGAAGTCACGGCGAGGATCAGACGGTGGCTCAGGTTGGAGTTTCTGTGCATGACTGCCCCTTCATGAAAGGAGCGGTATCTCAAGGCCATGGAGCTTTTCCCACGTTGGGAGTTGTGTGATGCCCTCTTCAAGGATTCCTTCTGCGGGACAATTGAGACCTGTTGAGCAGCTCCAGGACATCCCATATGGAATGACTCCAGAGCACTGTTGTAGGATGGATGCCAGGGAAGCCCGCCTCTCATTCCAATTGTCTCCTAGCAACAATACAGTTGAGATCGGATGGCTCTGCGGGAGCAACCGGGGTGGCTGATTTGAAATGGACTTTCCTGAGGATGGGGCCTAAAGTGTGTTTGTGTCCATGAAGGCCTTGGAATGGGGCGGTGGCACCGGGACCCTGAAGTATTCTCCTAAGCTTTTGACATAGCTCCCTTGCACAAGTTTCCTTGTGGACAGGAGATTTGTTCTGATGGGTGCCTAAGGAAACCCCTTATGCTGATCTTGGAATCCAGGCTCTTGAGGAGACATGCCTGTAAACCAAAGCAATAGATCCGATAATGGCCTAGGGTCCTGTCTGGTTCAATCTTCTTTTCTGGGGATATCCGTCTTTGAATGAGTGGAGTTAGATGCTCACCTGGTGTTAGACCGCCCTTGTTTGTCCCTGGAGACTTACACTTTTGGAATTGCCTCGGGGACTTTGGAGAGTTCTCCTAATTTGTAAGATTTTGGACAATGGAATGGGCAGAATTCCCATGAATTGGGTTGGCGCAGTCCGAATTTGTGGCTCCAGTGGCCCCAGCCTGAGGGTGTGTGGCCCAGGACTGTGAGGACAGAAGTCTGAAAACACAAACTCAGCTTAGGTTTGGGGACGTAGGTATGGCAGGCCCAATCTACAAACCATGAGAAGAACTCTTCAGGATATGAAGAAAGAGCGAGTTTGAGGCACTTGCTCAGGCTTTTGTCTCTGTATTTTATATCAACGATGGCCGTGGAATGTAGGGAGGCCTCATGAGCCATGGACGAATATTCCTCTCTGTGGATTTGGCTCGTTCCCAATTGTTTTTCGTCAATCTGTGGGATGGGAGGTCTCCTTTCAGGTTTATTAACTCAGGTGTCAGAACAAAAGAGGAATTCCAAAGCAGAGCTCAGGGGAAGTGTGAAGAGTCAACCCAAACTATGGTTAAAAATTGGGGCCTAGGAGCATGGCAGGCCCAATATGCTGTCTCATCACCCAGCCACCGAGAGGCCTTACTTGAGGGCTGGGCTTAGGCTGAGGCTCACAGTGTGTGTTTGTGACCAATGTGGCCCGAGAGCATGGGCGGGGCCTCATGGGCCACACTGGTTTCAACTACACTGGACCTTGGACAACATACCAATCACAAGGTCTCTTGCCATGGGGAAGGTGTTCTGATTTCTGCATCATTTTCAAACCTGGGCAGTGGTTGGAGATAAGGTCTACGTTCTGAAGCCTGAAAAATCGCAGTTGGGAAGAGATGACGACCTAAGGCCATGGCGGGCCTGATATGCTCAGTGTGCGGTCAGCTGCCTGGGTGTTGGTCAGGAGGTTCTGGCTCAGGTTGTGTCAGACAGAGCATTAGTGCCCAGGTTAGACTATATAATTTGGGTATAATTTGACTATATAATTCGAGTGCCCTGTAGGTTTATCCTCATTTGAGGTGCCTGGGCACCTCATTACGCAAGATATGTTTTCTAGAGGGCAGGTAGAGTGCTGCATTGTGGGTCCGGAATTGCCAAACTGGAGGGCTTCTGGGCCAGGAGTGTGAGGACAGAAGTCTGAGAACAAAAGCTAGACTTGGGCTTCAGGCCGAGGGCACGGCAGGTACCCCCTGGAGATTGGAAACAATATCTCAAGCATCTGAAGTCACGGCGAGGATCAGACGTTGGCTCAGGTTGGAGTTTCTGTGCATGACTGCCCCTTCATGAACGGAGCGGAATCTAAAGGCCATGGAGATTTTCCCACGTTGGGAGTTGTGGGATGCCGCCTTCAAGGATTCCTTCTGCAGGACAATTGAGACTTGCTGGGTAGTTCCAGGACATCCCATATGGAATGACTCCAGAGAACCATTGAAGGATGGATGCCAGGGAAGCCCATCTCACATTCCAATTGCCTCCTCGCAACAATACAGTTGAGATCAGATGGCTCTGCGGGAGCAACCGGGGTGGCTGAGTTGAAATGGACTTTCCTGAGGATGGGGCCTAATGTGTGTTTGTGTACATGAGGACCTTGGAATGGGGCGGTGGCACCGGGACTTAAAGTATTCTCCTAATATTTTGACATAGCTCCCATGCTCAAGTTTCCTTGTGGAGGCGAGATTTGTTCTGATGGGTGCCTCAGGAAACCCCTTATGCTGTTTTTGGAATCCAAACTTTTGAGGAGACTTGCCTGTAAACCAAAGCAATGGATCCGATTATGGCCTAGGGTCCTGTTTGGTTCAATCTTCTTATCTGGGGATATCTATCTATGGAATGAGTGGAGGTAGATGCTCACCTGGTGTCAGACCGCCCTTGTTTGTCCCCGGAGACCTACACTCTTGGGATGGCCTCGGGGACATTGAAGAATTCTCCTAATTTGTACGATTTTGGACAATGGAATGGGCAGAATTCCCATGGATTGGGTAGGCACAGGCCTAATGTGTGGCTCAAGGGGCCCAAGCGTGGAGGGAGTGTGGCCCAAAACTTTGAGGACAGAAGTCTGAAAACACAAACTCAGCTTATGTTTGGGGACGTAGGTATGGCAGGCCCATTCTACAAACCATGAGAAGAACTCTTCAGGATATGAAGAAAGAGCGAGTCAGACACTTGCTCAGGCTTTTGTCTCTGGATTTTGTATCAAAGATGGCTGAGAATGTGCGGAGGCCTCATGGGCCATGGACGAATCTTCCGCTCTGTGTGTTTGGCCCGGTCCCAATTGTTTTTCGCCAATCTGTGGGATGGGAGGTCTCCTTTCAGGTTTATTACCTCACGTGTCCGAACAAATAGGAATTCCAAAGCAGAGCCCTGGGGAAGAGTGAAGGGACAACCCAAAATATGGTTAAAAATTGGGGCCTAGGTTCATGGCAGGCCCAATATGCTGTCTCTTCATTCAGCCACTGAGAGACCTTACTTGAGCACTGGGCTCAGGCTGAGGGTTACAATGTGTGTTGGTGACCAATGTGTCCGCGAGCATGGGCGGGGCCTCATGGGACACACTGGTTTCAACTACACTGGACTTTGGACAACATGCCAAACACAAGGTCTCTTGCCATGGGTAAGGTGTTCTGATATATGCATCATTTTCAACCCTGGGCAGTCGTTGAAGATAAGGTCTCGGTTCTGAAGCCTGAAAAATCGCAGTTGGCAAGAGATGACGACCTAAGGCCATGGCGGGTGATATGCTCAGTGGGCGGTCAGCTGCCTTGGTGTTGGTCAGGAGGTTCTGGCTCAGGTTGTGTCAGTGCATTAGTGCCCAGGGTAGACTATATAATTTGGGTACAGTCGAGTGCCGTGTAGGTTGATCCTCATTTGAGGTGCCTGGGCAGCTCATTAGGCAAGATATTTTTTCTAGAGGGCAGGCAGAGTGCTGCATTTTGGGTCCGGAATTGCCAAACTTGAGGGCTTCTGGGCCAGGAGTGTGAGGACAGAAGTCTGAGAACCACAAGCTAGACTTGGGCTTCAGGCCGAGGGCACGGCAGGTACCCCCTGCAGATCTGAACCAATATCTCAAATCTGAAGTCAAGGCGAGGATCAGGCTGTGGCCTATGTTGGAGTTTTTGTGCATGAATGCCCCTTCATGAACGGAGTGGAAACTCAGGGCCATGGAGGTTTTTTCACGTTGGGAGTTGTGGGATGCCCCCTTAAAGGATTCCTTCTGCGGGACAATTGAGACCTGTTGGGCAGCTCCAGGACATCCCATATGGAATGACTCCTGAGCACCGTTGGAGAATGGATGCCAGGGAAGCGAGCATCGCATTCCAATTGTCTCCTAGCAACAAGACAGTTGAGATCGGATGGCTCTGCGGGAGCAACCAGGGTGGCTGATTTGAAATGGACTTTCCTGAGGATGGGGCCTAATGTGTGTTTGTGTCCATGAGGACCTTGGAATGGGGCGGAGGCACCGGGACCCTGAAGTATTCTCCTAAGCTTTTGACATAGCTCCCATGCACAAGTTTCCTTGTGGAGAGGAGATTTGTTCTGATGGGTGCCTAAGGAAACCCCTTATGCTGATCTTGGAATCCAGGCTCTTGAGGAGACATGCCTGTAAACCAAAGCAATGGATCCAATAATGGCCTAGGATCCTGTCTGGTTCAATCTTCTTTTCTGGGGATATCCGTCTATGGAATGAGTGGAGTTAGATGCTCACCTGGTGTCAGACCGCCCTTGTTTGTCCCCGGAGACCTACACTCTTGGGATGGCCTCGGGGACTTTGGGGAGTTCTCCTAATTTGTAAGATTTTGGACAATGGAATGGGCAGAATTCCCATGAATTGGGTAGGCGCAGTCCGAATTTGTGGCTCCAGTGGCCCCAGCCTGAGGGTGTGTGGCCCAGGACTGTGAGGACTGAAGTCTGAAAACACAAACTCAGCTTAGGTTTGGGGACGTAGGTATGGCAGGCCCAATCTACAAACCATGAGAAGAACTCTTCAGGATATGAAGAAAGAGCGAGTCTGAGGCACTTGCTCAGGCTTTTGTCTCTGTATTTTATATCAACGATGGCCGTGGAATGTAGGGAGGCCTCATGAGCCATGGACGAATATTCCTCTCCTTGGATTTGGCTCGTTCCCAATTGTTTTTCGTCAATCTGTGGTATGGGAGGTCTCCTTTCAGGTTTATTTACTCAGGTGTCAGAACAAAACAGGAATTCCAAAGCAGAGCCCAGGGGAAGTGTGAAGAGTCAACCCAAACTATGGTTAAAAATTGGGGCCTAGGGGCATGGCAGGCCCAATATGCTGTCTCATCACCCAGCCACCGAGAGGCCTTACTTGAGGGCTGGGCTTAGGCTGAGGCTCACAGTGTGTGTTTGTGACCAATGTGGCCCGAGAGCATGGGCGGGGCCTCATGGCCACACTGGTTTCAACTACACTGGACCTTGGACAACATACCAATCACAAGGTCTCTTGCCATGGGGAAGGTGTTCTGATTTCTGCATCATTTTCAAACCTGGGCAGTGGTTGGAGATAAGGTCTAGGTTCTGAAGGCTGAAAAACCGCAGTTGGGAAGAGATGACGACCTAAGGCCATGGCGGGTCTGATATGCTCAGTGTGCGGTCAGCTGCCTGGGTGTTGTTCAGGAGCTTCTGGCTCAGGTTGTGTCAGACAGAGCATTAGTGCCCAGGTTAGACTATATAATTTGGGTACAGTCGAGTGCCCTGTAGGTTTATCCTCATTTGAGGTGCCTGGGCACCTCATTACGCAAGATATTTTTTCTAGAGGGCTGGCAGAGTGCTGCATTCGGGTCCGGAATTGCCAAACTGGAGGGCTTCTGGGCCAGGAGTGTGAGGACAGAAGTCTGAGAACAAAAGCTAGACTTGGGCTTCAGGCCGAGGGCAGGGCAGGTACCCCCTGGAGATTGGAAACAATATCTCAAGCATCTGAAGTCACGGCGAGGATCAGACGTTGGCTCAGGTTGGAGTTTCTGTGCATGACTGCCCCTTCATGAACGGAGCGGAATCTAAAGGCCATGGAGATTTTCCCACGTTGGGAGTTGTGGGATGCCGCCTTCAAGGATTCCTTCTGCAGGACAATTGAGACCTGTTGGGCAGCTCCAGGACATCCCATATGGAATGACTCCAGAGCACCGTTGGAGGATTGATGCCAGGGAATCCCGCCTCGCATTCCATTTTAGAATCCAGGCTTTTGAGGAGACATGCCTGTATTCCAAATCAATGGATCCGTTTATGGCCTAGGGTCTTGTCTGGTTCAATCTTCTCTGGGGATATCCATCTATGGAATGAGTGGAAGTAGATCCTCACCTGGTGTCAGACCGCCTCTTTGGGAGATGTGGGACGCCCCCTTCAAGGATTCCTTCCGTGGGACAATTGAGACCTGTTGGGCAGCTCCAGGACATCCCAAATGGAATGACGCCAGAGCATCGTTGGAGTATGGATGCCAAGGAAGCCCGCCTCGCATTCCAATTGTATCCTAGCAACAAGACAGTTGAGATCGGATGGCTCGGCGGGAGCAACCGGGGTGGCTGAGTTTAAATGGACTTTCCTGAGGATGGGGCCTAATGTGTGTTTGTGTCCATGAGGGCCTTGGAATGGGGCGGTGGCACCGTGACCCTGAAGTATTCTCCTAAGCTTTTGAAATAGCTCTCATGCACAAGTTTCCTTGTGAAGACGAGAATTATTCTGATGGGTGCCTCAGAAACCCCTCATGCTGGTATTGGAATCCAAGCTTTTGAGGAGACATGCCTGTAAACCAAAGCAATGGATCTGATTATGGCCTAGGGTCTGGTCTGGTTCAATCTTCTCTTCTGGGGATATCCATCTATGGAATGAGTAGATGTAGATGCTCACCTGGTATCAGACTGCCCTTGTTTGTCCCCGAGGACCTACACTATTGGGATGGCCTCAGGGACTTTGGAGAGTTTTCCTAATTTGTACGATTTTGGACAATGGAATGGGCAGAATTCCCATGGATTGGTTAGGCACAGTCCTAATGTGTGGCTCCAGTGTGTGTGGCCCAGGACTTTGAGGACAGTAGTCTGAAAACACAAACTCAGCTTAGGTTTGGGGACGTAGGTATGGCAGGCCCAATCTACAAACCATGAGAAGAACTCTTCAGGATATGAAGAAAGAGCGAGTCTCAGACACTTGCTCAGGCTTTTGTCTCTGGATTTTGTATCAACGATGGCCGTGGAATGTGGGAAGGCCTCATGGGCCATGGACTAATCTTCCTCTCTGTGGATTTGGCCCGGTCCCAATTGTTTTTCGTCAATCTGTGGGATGGGAGGTCTCCTTTCAGGTTTATTACCTCAGGTTTCCGAACAAAAGAGTAATTCCAAAGCAGAGCCCTGGGGAAGAGCGAAGGGACAACCCAAACTATGGTTAAAAATTGGGCCTAGGGTCTACGCCGGTCCAATATGCTGTCTCTTAATCCAGCCACTGAGAGGCCTTACTTGAGGACTGGGCTCAGGCTGAGGGTCACAATGTGTGTTTGTGACCAATGTGGCCCGCGAGCATGGGCGGGGCCTCATGGGCCACACTGGTTTCAACTACACTGGACTTTGGACAACATGCCAATCACAAGGTCCTTTGCCATGGGGAAGATGTTCTGATTTCTCCATCATTTTCAACCCGGGCCAGTGGTTGGAGATAACGTCTAGGATCTGAAGCCTGAAAAACCGCAGTTGGGAAGAGATGACGACCTAAGTCCATGGCGGGTCTAATGCACTCAGAGTGCGGTCAGCTACCTGTGTCTTGGTCAGGAGGTTCTGGCTCAGGTTGTGTCAGACAGTGCATTAGTGCCCAGGTTAGACTATATAATTTGGGTACAGTCAAGTGCCGTGTAGATTTATCCTCATTTGAGGTGTCTAGGCAGCTCATTAGGCAAGATATATTTTCTAGAGGGCAGGCAGAGTGCTGCATTGTGGGTCAGGATTTGCCAAACTTGAGGGCTTCTGGGCCAGGAGTGTGAGGACAGAAGTCTGAGAACACAAGCTAGACATGGGCTTCAGGCCGAGGGCACGGCAGGTACCCCCTGCATATCTGAACCAATATCGCAAGTCTCTGAAGTCACGGCGACGATCCAACGTTGGCTCAGGGTGGAGATTCTGTGCTTACTGTCCCTTCATGAACGGAGTGGAATCTCAAGGCCATGGAGTTTTTCCCACGTTGGGAGTTTTGGGACGGCCCCTTCAAGGATTCCTTCTGCGGGACAATGGAGACCTGTTGGGCAGCTCCAGGACATCCCATATAAAATGACTCCAGAGCTCCATTGGAGGATGGATGCCATGGAAGCCAGCCTCGCATTCCAATTGTCTCCTAGCACACAAAACAGTTGAGATCGGATGGCTCTGCGGGAGCAACCGGGGTGGCTGAGTTGAAATGGACTTTCCTGAGCATGGGGCCTAATGTGTGTTTGTGTCCATGAGGGCCTTGGAATGGGGCGGTGGCACCGGGACCCTGAATATTCTCCTAAGCTTTTGACATAGCTCCCATGCACAAGTTTTCTTGTGGAGACCAGATTTGTTCTGATGGGTGCCACTGGAAGCCCCCTCTTCTGGTATTGGAATCCAGGCTTTTGAGGAGACATGCCTGTATACCAAAGCCATGGATCCGATTATGGCCTAGGGTCCTGTTTGGTTCAATCTTCTTTTCTGGGGTCATCCGTCTTTGTTTGAGTGGAGGTAGATGCTCAACTGGTGTCAGACCGCACTTGTTTGTCCCGGAGTCCTACACTATTAGGATGGCCTCGCGGACTTTGGAGGGTTCTCCTAATATGTACGACTTTGGATAATGGAATGGGCAGAATTCCCATGGATTGGGTAGGCACAGTACTAATGTGTGGCTCCATGGGCCCCAGCCTGGAGGGTGTGTAGCCTAGGACATTGAGTGCAAAAGTCTGAAAAAAAAAAAACTCAGCTTAGGATTCGGGGCATAGGTATGGCAGGCCCAATCTACAAATCATGAGAAGAACTCTTCAGGATATGAAGAAAGAGCGAGTCTGAGGCGCTTGCTTAGGCATTTGTCTCTGGATTTTTTGTCAACGATGGCATTGGAATGTGGGGAGGCCTTATGGGCCATGGACGAATCTTCCTTTCTGTGGATTTGGCTGGGTCCCAATTGTTTTTCGTCAAGCTGTGGGATGAGAGGTCTCCTTTCACGTTTGTTACTTCAGGTTTCCCACCAAAGAAGTGTCCTAAGCAGAGCCCTGGGGAAGAGTGAAGGTACAACCCTGACTATGGTTAAAAATTGGGGCCTAGGGGCATGGCAGGACCAATATGCTGTCTCTTCATCCAGCAACTGAGAGGCCTTACTTGAGGACTGGTCTCAGGCTGAGTGTCACAATGAGTGTTTGTGACCTATATGGCCTTCGAGCCTGGGCACGGTCTCATGGGCCACACTGGTTTCAACTACACTGAACTTTGGACAACATGCCAATCACAAGGTCTCTTGCTTTGAGTAAGGAGTTCTGATTTCTGCATCATTTTCGACCCTGGGCTGTGTTTGAGATAACGTCTAGGTTCTGAAGCCTGAAAACCTCAGTTGGGAAGAGATGACGATCTAAGGCCATGGCGGGTCTGATGTGCCTACTGTGCGGTCAGCTGCCTGCGTGTTGGTCAGAAGGTTCGGGCTCAGGTTGTGTCAGAGAGTGCATTAGTACCCAGGTTAAACTATATAATTTGGGTACAGTCGAATGCCCTGTAGGTTTATCCTCATTTGAGGTGCCTGGGCAGCTCATTAGGCAAGATATTTTTTCTAGAGGGCAGGCTGATTGCTGCATTGTGGGTCCGGAATTGCCAAACTTGACGGCTTCTGGGCCAGGAGCGTGAGGACAGAAGTCTGAGAACACAAGCTAGACTTGGGCTTCAGGCCGAGGGCACGGCAGGTACCCCCTGCAGATCTGAACCAATATCTCATGCATCTGAAGTCACGGCGAGGATCAGACGTTGGCTCAGGTTGGAGTTTCTCTGCATGACTGCCCCTTCATGAACGGAGCGTAAACTAAAGGTCATGGAGGTTTTACCACGTTGGGAGTTGTGGGATGCTCCCTTCAAGGGTTCCTTCTGCTGGACAATTGAGAACTGTTGGGCAGCTCCAGGGCATCCCATATGGAATGACTTCAGAGGACCGTTAGAGGATGTATGCCAGGGTAGCCCGCCTCGCATTCCAATTGTCTCCTAGTTACAGTACAGTTGAGATCGGATGGCTCTGTGGGAGCAACTGGTGTGGCTGAGTTGAAATGGACTTTCTTGAGGATGGGGCCTAATATGTGTTTGTGTCCATGAGGGCCTTGGAATGGGGCTGTGGCACCGGGACCGTGAATTATTCTCCTAAGATTTTGACTCTGGTTCGAAGAACAGGATATGGGGCTTTCCTGAGGCACTGAACAGAACTCCTCTCGTCTCCACATGGGAAGCTTCCTTGTTGGAGCCGTGTCAAACACCTCAGGTTGGAGAATCCTCAGAGTCCCTGAGCCACCTCCACATACCAAGGTCTCCCAGGCCTCCAAGCCACAGGAGGACTCATCTTAAGGAGAGTCCATTTCAACTCTCCCCTCTGGGTAGCTCACTCAGGAGCCCGCAGATGAGCCTGCCTTGTCCTGACTAAAGAGTGGGAATATGAGGTGGCGTTCCCAGACATCCATGCTTAGACACCTGCTCTCGAGTCTTTCCGTATGGGGCCTCCTGGAACCATCCTATAGGACTCGACTGTCGTACAGAAGGAAAACTTGACGTGTGGAGTAGTTCACAAATCCCATCGTAGGCAAACCTCCCTGGCTTCACGAAGCCCCCACACCCTTCAGGAAGAGGCCATGCAGGACAAAAACTCTAGCCTGAGGCACGTCTCATAGTTGACATGACCTCAGTGCAGGAGATCTCGATACAGCCACTGCAGAGTGGGCCTGCCGTGCCCACAGTACCAAACCTCACAGTAGCTTGTGTTTTCAGACTTCCTTCCTCACACTCCTGGCAAACAACCCACCGGACTAGGAACTCCACAACCACAAACCAGCCCAGTGTCTGCCCAATGGAAGAAAAACGTTTCCCTGTGGGGCTCTCCAGAAAACCCAGATGAGGATCAACCTGCTCGGGCCTCGACGGTACCCGAACTGGATAGGCTGCTCTGCGCACTCATGCTCTGTCTGACACAGCCTGAAGCCAGACGTCCAGACAGACAAGGAGACAGCTGGCGGCACAACCAGCACTTCGGACACACCATGGTCTTATGCCGTCACCTCTTCCTAACCTTGGTTTTCAGATATCTGAACCTAGACATTCTATCAATTCTCCACACAGCTGGGTCTCGCAAGCACAAATAGAACTCCTCCTTCCGCATGGCTGTAAAGCTTGCTCTTGGCATGGAGTCACACCTTCAGGGTGGGAGAAACCTTCATGGCCCCTGATGCCACGCCCAAACTTGAGTGCTGCTTGGGCACAAATTCACACTGTGACCCTCAGCATGAGCCCCGTGTCAAAGAAAGGCCTGTTGGGGCCTGGACCAAGAGCCCGCATATGGGGTTTGCCAAGCCTCTATGCACCCAATCCTCACCAGTGTTTGAGATTTCCAGTCGCCCCTCCCGTACCTGGGGCTCTGCTCTGGAATCCCTTTCTTGGAGAGACCCATGAGCCAGACAACACTACTCCACCCTTCCCACAAAATACCCCAAACTTTTGGGAGCTGGGACAAATCCCCAGAGAGGGATACTCGTCCACAGTCCCTGAGGCCACCCTTCCAATCCACGGCTATCCCGGACACAACATCCAGAGACATAAGCCTGAAGGAACGCCTCCCACTCGCCCTTCTTTCAGAAGCCCAGGAGCTCCCTCTCGGGCTGTACATCTGGCCTGCCATACCTTAGGCGCCACTCATAAGCTGAGTTTGTGTTTCCAGACTTCTGTGCCCACAGCATGGACCCACACATCCTCCAGGCTAGGGCCTCTGGAGCCACAGCGAAAGATTGTGCCTGCCCTCCCCAAGGATGTGTGCCCAAAACATTCACTACATCCCTAGAGGTTAGGGAAAAGCTCAAAGGCCCCTGAGGCCATCAATAGTGTAGGCCACCCTGGACTAAGAGGGGCTCTCTGACACCAGAAAAGCAACTATCTCCACTTAGACTCTCAGACAGTGTCCCCAGAGACAGAAGGTTGAAATGGACAGGACCCCAGGCCCTAATCTGAACCTGAGCTCTGGTTTCCATGTGTCCGTCCTCAGAGGACTGTTTTCGTAGGCCAGCACACGGGGCTTTTCTGAGGCACCAAACTAAACCTCTCTCGTCTCCACATGGGGAGCTTTCTTACTGGGGATGTATCAAACCCTTCAGGTAGGAGAGTTCCGCAGGGCCACTGAACAACCAGCACATTCCAAGGTCTCCATGGACCCAAACGCACATTATGACGCATCCTCAGGAGAGGCCATTTCAACTCAGCCCCCTGGGAGGCGTGCCCCAAGGCAGCAAATCAAACATATCTTGTCGCTAATGGCCAATGGGAATGCGAGGCATGCTGTACAGGGATCCATCCTTTGAACCCTGCTCTCCAGTCCTTCCGTTGGGTATGTCCTGGAGCCATGCAACAGGACTCGAATGTCCCGCAGAAGGAAACATTGTATTTGTGGCAACCTCCAAACTCATCGTGGGAAAACTTCCTTGGCCTCATGAGGCCCCCGCTTCTTGAAGGTGCCATCATGGACACATACGCCAACCTCAGCCAACGTCTGATCCTCAGCCTGACTTCAGATGCAGGAGATTTTTATTCAGCCTCTGCAGAGTGGGCCTGCTCTGCCCTTGGCTCTAATCCTCACCCTAGCTTGTGTTTTCAGACTTCGGGCATCACAATCCTGGCAAACAAACCCTCCCTAATGGGAATTCTGGGACCACAATGAAGCACTCTGCCTGCCTCCCAGGAGAAAAATATTGTCTATGGTGCTGCTCAGAAACCCCAAATGAGGATCAAACTGCTTGGACCTCGGCAAAACCCCAATTGCATAGGCTACCTTAAACACTGATGCTCTGTCCAAATAGCCTGAGCCCAGACCTTCCAACAGACACCGACACAGCTGGCTGCACACCCAGCACTTTGGACCCGCCACTGCCTTAGGCCACCATCCATTCCCAACCTGGGTTTTCTGTCATCGGAACGTAGACCTTATCTCCAATCCCTGCACAGGGGGGAACCTGATGCACAAGGCAGAACCCCTCCGTCCCCATGGCCAGAAACCTTGCTGCTGGCAGTGAGTCAAACCTTCATTGTAGGAGAAAACGGCATGGCCCATGAGGCCACGCCCATTCGTGAGGGCCGCCTTGGGCACAAAATCACATGGTGACCCTCAGCGTGAGTACCTTATTCAAGTAACGCCTCTCAGTGACTGGACCAAGAGCCCGCATATGTGGCTTGTCATGCCCATAGGCACCCAAGACTAACTAGATGGTGTGTATTCCAGTTGAGGGAAGCCGCTGCTGTGCTCTAGAGCCCCTCTCCTGGGGGGTCCCCTGTGGCAGAAAACAGTACTCTTCCCTTCCCACAAATGAAACCAAACACTTGGGAGCTTGGACAATCCCCCGAGAGGAAGGCTCTTCCTCGGCCCATGAAGCAACCCCTACCCTGAACGGCCACTGTGAACGCAACACCCAGAGAAAAAAGCCTGAGCGACTGCCTTCCACTTGCGCTCCTTTGATATCCAGACGATCTCCCCTCAAGGACTGGAGATCAGGCCTGCCATTACCTTGGCCTCTAGCTGAGCCAAGTTTGATTTTTCAGACAACTGTCCCCACAGCCCGGGGAAACACAGCCGCTAGGCTAGGTCCTCTGAAGCCATACCACAGGACCGTGCCTGCTCTCTCCTGGGAATCTGTGTCCATTCCTTTGGCCACACACCTCCAGAATATGAGAAACCTCCAGGACATCCCACTACTGGGAGCCTCCCTGGTCACACAGGGTCATTCGGACACAAGCTGAGCAGCTACCTCCACGAAGGCATGCACACAGATGTCAAAAGAGATAGACGGTTTAGCCGGACAGGCCCTTAGGCCCTATTCTCCTTTTCTTTGGTTTCCAGGTGTCACTCGTCAGAGGCTTTGGTTTGAAGAACAGGATATGGGGCTTTCCTGAGGCACTGAACAGAACTCCTCTCGTCTTCACCTGGGAAACTTCCTTGTTGGAGCCGTGTCAAACACCTCAGGTTGCAGAATCCTGCAGAGTCCCTGAGCCACCTCCACATTCCAAGGTCTCCCAGGCCACCAAGCCACAGTAGGACTCATCTACAGGAAAGTCCATTTCAAATCTCCCCTCTGGGTAGCTCACCTAGGAGCCCGCAGATTGAGCCTGCCTTGTCCTGACTAAAGAGTGAGAATAAGAGGTGGCGTTCCCAGGCATCCATGCTTAGACACCTGTTCTCGAGTCTTTCCGTATGGGGCCTCCTAGAACCATCCAATAGGACTCGACTGTCGTGCAGAAGGAAACCTTGAGGTGTGGAGTAGTTCACAAATCCCATCGTAGGCAAACCTCCCTGGCCTCATGAAGGCCCCACACCCTTCAGGAAGAGGCCATGCTGAAAAAAATTCTAGCCTGAGGCACGTCTCATAGTTGACATGACCTCAGTGCAGGAGATCTCGATTCAGCCTCTGCAGAGTGGGCCTGCCGTGTCCTCGGTCCCAAACCTCATGCTAGCTTGTGTTTTCAGACTTCCTTCCTCACACGCCTGGGAAACAAGCCCTCCTGACTAGGAACTCCAGAACCACAACCCAGCCCAGTGTCTGCCCAACGGAAGAAAAACGTTTCCCTGTGGAGCTCTCCAGAATACCCAGATGAGGATAAATCTGCTTGTGCCTCGATGGTACCCTAACTGGATAGGCTGCTCTGGGCACTATTGCTCTGTCTGACACAGCCTGAAGCCAGACGTCCAGACAGACAAGGAGAACAGCTGGCCGCACACCCAGCACTTCGGACACGCCATGGTCTTATGCCGTCACCTCTTCCTAACCTTGGCTTTCAGATATCTGAACCTAGACATTATATCAATTCTCCACACAGCTGGGTATCGCAAGCAAAAACAGAACTCCTCCTTCCCCATGGCTGTAAAGCTTGCTCTTGGCATGGAGTCACACCTTCAGGGTGGGAGAAACCTTCATGACCCCTGATGCCACGCCCAAACTTGAGTGCTGCTTGGGCACAAATTCACATTGTTAACCTCAGCATGAGCCCCATGTCAAAGAAAGGCCTGTCAGGGCCTGGACCAAGAGCCCGTATATGGGGCTTGCCAAGCCCCTATGCACCTAATCCTCACCAGTGTTTGAATTTTCCAGTCGCCCCGCCCGTACCTGGGGCTCTGATCTGGAATCCCTTTCTTGTAGAGACCCATGAGCCAGACAACACGACTCCACCCTTCCCACAAAATGGCCCCAAACTCTTGGGAGCTGGGAAAAATCCCCAGAGAGGGATACTCGTCCACAGTCCCTGAGGCCACCCCTCCAATACACGGCTATCCCGGACACAACATCCGGAGACAAAAGCCTGAAGGAACGCCTCCCACTCACCCTTGTTTCAGAGGCCCAGGAGCTCCCTCTCAGGCTGTACATCCGGCCTGCCATACCCTAGGCGCCACTCATAAGCTAAGTTTGTGTTTTTAGACTTCTGTGCCCACTGCCTGGACCCACACATCCTCCCGGCTAGGGCCTCTGGAGCCACAGCGAAAATTGTGCCTGCCCTCTCCAAGGAAAGTGTGCCCAATCCATTGACCACAACCCTAGAGGTTAGGGAAAAGCTCAAAGGCCCCTGAGGCCATCAATAGTGTAGGCCACCCTGGACTAAGATGGGCTCTCTGACACCAGCGGAGCAACTATCTCCACTTAGACTCTCAGACAGTGTCCCCAGAGACAGAAGGTTGAAATGGACAGGCCACCAGGCCCTAATCTGAACCTTAGCTTTGCTTTCCATGTGTACGTCCTCAGAGGACTGTTTTCGTAGACCAGCACACGGGGCTTTTTTGAGGAACCAAACCAAACCTCTCTCGTCTCCACATGGAGAGCTTTCTTACTGGGGATGTATCAAACCCTTCAGTTAGGAGAGTTCCGCAGGGCCACTGAACAACCAGCACATTCCCAGGTCTACATGGACCAAAACGCACATTATGACGCATCCTCGGGACAGGCCATTACAACTCAGCCCCCTGGGTAGCGTGCCTCAGAGGCAGTAGATCAAACATATCTTGTCGCTAATGGCCAATGGGAATGCGAGGCATGCTGTACAGGGATCCATCCTTCGAACCCTGCTCTCCAGTCTTTCCGTATGGTATGTCCTGGAGCCATGCAACAGGACTCGAATGTCCTGCAGAAGGAAACCTTGTGGTTTGGGGCAACCTCCAAACTCAGCGTGGGAAAACTTCCTTGGCCTCATGAGGACCCCGCTTCATGAAGGTGCCATCATGGACACATACTCCAGCCTCAGCCAACGTCTGATCCTCAGCCTGAATTCAGATGCAGGAGATTTTGATTCAGCCTCTGCAGAGTGGGCCTGCTCTGCCCTTGGCTCCAATCCTCACCCTAGCTTGTGTTTTCAGACTGCTGTCCTCACACTCCTGGCCTACAAACCCTCCCTCCTCGGAATTCTGGGGCCACAATGAAGCACTCTGCCTGCCTCCCAGGAGAAAAACATTGTCTATGGTACTGCCCAGCAACCCCAAATGAGTATCAAACTGCTTGGCCATCGGCAACACCCCAATTGCATAGGCTACCTTAAACACTGATGATCAGTCGCAAATAGCCTGAGCCCAGACCTTCCAACAGACACCGACACAGCTGGCTGCACACCCAGCACATTGGACCCGCCACTGCCTTAGGCCACCATCCATTCCCAACCTGGGTTTTCTGTCATCGGAACCTAACCTTATCTCCAATCCCTGCACAGGGGGGAACCTGATGCACAAGGCAGAACCCCTCCTTCCCCATGGCAAGAAACCTTTCTGCTGGCAGAGAGTCAAACCTTCAGTGTTGGAGAAAACGGCATGGCCCATGAGGCCACGCCCATGCGTGAGGGCCGCCTTGGGCACAAACACACATTGTGACCCTCAGCGTGAGTACCTTTTTCAAGTAACGCCTCTCAGTGACTGGACCAAGAGCCCGCATATGTGGCTTGCCATGCCCATAGGCACCCAGGACTAAAGAGATGGTGTGTATTTCAGTTGAGGGAAGCCACTGCTGTGCTCTAGAGTCCCTCTCTTGGGGGGTCCCCTGTGGCAGAATACAGTACTCTTCCCTTCCCACAGAATGAACCCAAACACTTGGGAGCTTGGACAATCCCCCGAGAGGAAGGCCCTTCCTCGGCCCCTGAAGCAACCCCTACCCTGAACGGCCACTGTGAACGCAACATCCAGAGACAAAAGCCTGAGCGACTGCCTTCCACTTGCCCTCCTTTGATATCCAGACGATCTCCCCTCACGGACTGGAGATCAGGCCTGCCATTACCTTGGCCCCTAGCTGAGCCAAGTTTGCTTTTTCTGACATCTGTCCCCACAGCCCTGGCAAACACAGCCTCTAGGCTGGGTCCTTTGAGCCATACCACAGGACCGTGCTTGCTCTCTCCTGGGAAACTGTGTCCATTCCTTTGGCCACACACCTCCAGAATATGAGAAACCTCAAGGACATCCCACTACTGGGAGCCTCCCTGGACACACAGGGTTATTCGGACACAAGCTGAGCAGCTACCTCCACGAAGGCATGCACACAGATGTCAACAGAGATAGAAGTTTGAGCCGGACAGGCCCTTAGGCCCTATTCTCAACTCTTGCTTTGGTTTCCAGGTGTCACTCCTCAGAGGCTTTGGTTTGAAGAACAGGATATGGGGCTTTCCTGAGGCACTGAACAGAACTCCTCTCATCTCCACATGGGAAGCTTCCTTGTTGGAGCCGTGTCAAACACCTCAGGTTGCAGAATCCTGCAGAGTCCCTGAGCCACCTCCACATTCCAAGGTCTCCCAGGCCACCAACCCACAGTAGGACTCATCTTCAGGAGAGTCCATTTCAAATCTCCCCTCTGGGTAGCTCACCTAGGAGCCCGCAGATTGAGCCTGCCTTGTCCTGACTAAAGAGTGAGAATAAGAGGTGGCGTTCCCAGGCATCCATGCTTAGACACCTGCTCTCGAGTCTTTCCGTATGGGGCCTCCTTGAACCATCCAATAGGACTCGACTGTCGTGCAGAAAGAAACCTTGAGGTTTGGAGTAGTTCACAAATCCCATCGTAGGCAAACCTCCCTGGCCTCATGAAGGCCCCACACCCTTCAGGAAGAGGCCATGCTGGACAAAAACTCTAGCCTGAGGCACGTCTCATAGTTGACATGACCTCAGTGCAGGAGATCTCGATTCAGCCTCTGCAGAGTGGGCCTGCCGTGTCCTCGGTCCCAAACCTCACGCTAGCTTGTGTTTTCAGACTTCCTTCCTCACACCCCTGGCGAACAAGCCCTCTGGACTAGGAACTCCAGAACCACAACCCAGCCCAGTGTCTGCCCAACAGAAGAAATACGTTTCCCTGTGGGGCTCTCCAGAAAACCCAGATGAGGATCAATCTGCTTGTGCCTCGATGGTACCTGAACTGGATAGGCAGCTCTGGGCACTCATGCTCTGTCTGACACAGCCTGAAGCCAGACGTCCAGACAGACAAGGAGACAGCTGGCCGCACACCCAGCACTTCAGACACGCCATGGTCTTATGCCGTCACCTCTTCCTAACCTTGGTTTTCAGATATCTGAACCTATACATTATATCAATTCTCCACACAGCTGGGTATCGCAAGCACAAAACAGAACTCCTCCTTCCCCATGGCTGTAAAGCTTTCTCTTGGCATGGAGTCACACCTTCAGGGTTGGAGAAACCTTCATGGCCTCTGACGCGACGCCCAAACTTGAGTGCTGCTTGGGCACAAATTCACACTGTGACCCTCAGCATGAGCCCCATGTCAAAGAAAGGCCTGTCAGGGCCTGGACCAAGAGCCCGCATATGGGGCATGGCAAACCCCTATGCACCCAATCCTTACCAGTGTTTGAGTTTTCCAGTCGCCCCGCCCGTACCTGGGGCTCTGCACTGGAATCCCTTTCTTGGAGAGACCCATGAGCCAGACAACACGACTCCACCCTTCCCACAAAATGGCCCCAAACTCTTCGGACCTGGGACAAATCCCCAGAGAGGGATACTCGTCCACAGTCCCTGAGGCCACCCCTCCAATCCACGGCTATCCCTGACACAACATCCAGAGACAAAAGCCTGAAGGAACGCCTCCCACTCGCCCTTGTTTCAGAGGCCCAGGAGCTCGCTCTCGGGCTGTACATCCGGCCTGCCATACCCTAGGCGCCACTCATAAGATGAGTTTGTGTTTTCAGACTTCTTTGCCCACAGCCTGGACCCACACAACTTCCAGGCTAGGGCCTCTTGAGCCACAGCAAAAATTGAGCCTGCCCTCTCCAAGGAAAGTGTGCCCAATTCATTGACCACAACCCTAGAGGTTAGGGAATAGCTCCAAGGCCCCTGAGGCCATCAATTGTGTAGGCCACCCTGGATTAAGAGGGGCTCTCTGACACCAGCGGAGCAACTATCTCCACTTAGACTCTCAGACAGTATCCCCAGAGACAGAAGGTTGAAATGGACAGGCCCCCAGGCCCTAATCTGAACCTTTGCTTTGCTTTCCATGTGTCCGTCCTCAGAGGACTGTTTTCGTAGACCAGCACACGGGGCTTTTCTGAGGCACCAAACCAAACCTCTCTCGTCTCCACATGGGGAGCTTTCTTACTGGGGATGTATCAAACCCTTCAGGTAGGAGAGTTCTGCAGGGCCACTGAACCACCAGCACATTCCCAGGTCTACATGGACCCAAATGCACATTATGACGCATCCTCGGGAGAGGCCATTTCAACACAGCCCCCTGGGTAGCGTGCCTCAGAAGCAGCAGATCAAACATATCTTGTCGCTAATGGCCAATGGGAATGCGAGGCATGCTGTACAGGGATCCATCCTTCGAACCCTGCTCTCCAGTCTTTCTGTATGGAATGTCCTGGAGCCATGCAACAGGACTCGAATGTCCTGCAGAAGGAAACCTTGTGGTTTGGGGCAACCTCCAAACTCAGCGTGGGAAAGCTTCCTTGGCCTCATGAGGCCCCCGCTTCATGAAGGTGCCATCATGGACACATACTCCAGCCTCAGCCAACGTCTGATCCTCAGCCTGAATTCAGATGCAGGAGATTTTGATTCAGCCTCTGCAGAGTGGGCCTGCTCTGCCCTTGGCTCCAATCCTCACCCTAGCTTGTGTTTTCAGACTGCTGTCCTCACACTCCTGGCCTACAAACCCACCCTCCTCGGAATTCTGGGGCCACAATGAAGCACTCTGCCTGCCTCCCAGGAGAAAAACATTGTCTATGGTGGTTCCCAGAGACCCCAAATGAGGATCAAACTGCTTGGCCCTCGGCAACACACCAATTGAATAGGTTACCTTAAACACTGATGCCCTGTCGCAAATAGCCTGAGGCCAGACCTTCCAACAGACACCGACACAGCTGTCTGCACACCCAGCACATTGGACCCGCCACTGCCTTAGGCCACCATCCATTCCCAACCTGAGTTTTCTGTCATCGGAACCTAGACCTTATCTCCAAACCATGCACAGGGGGGAACCTGATGCACAAGGCAGACCCCCACCTTCCCCATGGCAAGAAACCTTGCTGCTGGCAGTGAGTCAAACCTTCAGTGTAGGAGAAAACGGCATGGCCCATGAGGCCACGCCCATGCGTGAGGGCCGCCTTGGGCACAAACACACATTGTGACCCTCATCGTGAGTAACTTATTCAAGTAACGCCTCTTAGTGACTGGACCAAGAGCCCGCATATGTGGCTTGCCATGCCCATAGGCACCCAGGACTAAAGAGATGGTGTGTATTCCAGGAGATGGAAGCCACTGCTATGCTCTAGAGTCCCTCTCCTGGGGGGTCCCCTGTGGCAGAATACAGTACTCTTCCCTTCCCACAGAATGAACCCAAACACTTGAGAGCTTGGACAATCCCCCGAGAGGAAGGCCCTTCCTCGGCCCCTGAAGCAACCTATACCCTGAACGGCCACTGTGAACGCAACACCCAGAGAAAAAAGCCTGAGCGACTGCCTCCCACTTGCCCTCATTTGATATCCAGACGATCTCCCCTAACGGACTGGAGATCAGGCCTGCTATTACCTTGGCCCCTAGCTGAGCCAAGTTTGCCATTTCAGACATCTGTCCCCACAGCCCTGGCAAACACAGCCCCTAGGCTGGGTCCTCTGGAGCCATACCACAGGACCGTGCTTGCTCTCTCCTGGGAAACTGTGTCCATTCCCTTGGCCACACACCTCCAGAATATGAGAAACCTCAAGGACATCCCACTACTGGGAGCCTCCCTGGACACACAGGGTCATTCGGACACAAGCTAAGCAGCTACCTCCACGAAGGCATGCACACAGATATCAACAGAGATAGAAGGTTGAGCCGGACAGGCCCATAGGCCCTATTCTCAATCTTGCTTTGGTTTCCAGGTGTCACTCCTCAGAGGCTTTGGTTCGAAAAACAGGATATGGGGCTTTCCTGAGGCACTGAACAGAACTCCTCTCGACTCCACATGGGAAGCTTCCTTGTTGGAGCCGTGTCAAACACCTAGGTTGCAGAATCCTGCAGAGTCCCTGAGCCACCTCCACATTCCAAGATCTCCCAGGCCACCAACCCACATTAGGACTCATCTTCAGGAGAGTCCATTTCAAATCTCCCCTCTGCGTAGCTCACCCTGGAGCCCGCAGATTGAGCCTGCCTTGTCCTGACTAAAGAGTGAGAATAAGAGGTGGCGTTCCCAGGCATCCATGCTTATACACCTGCTCTCGAGTCTTTCCGTATAGGGTCTACTTGAACCATCTAATAGGACTCGACTGTCGTGCAGAAGGAAACCTTGAGGTGTGGAGTTGTTCACAAATCCCATCGTAGGCAAACCTCCCTGGCCTCATGAAGCCCCCACACCCTTCAGGAAGAGGCCATGCTGGACAAAAACTCTAGCCTGAGGCACGTCTCAGAGTTGACATGACCTCAGTGCAGGAGATCTCGATTCAGCCTCTGCAGAGTGGGCCTGCCGTGCCCTCGGTCCCAAACCTCACGCTAGCTTGTGTTTTCAGACTTCCTTCCTCACAGCCCAGGCAAACAAGCCCTCCGGACTAGGAACTCCACAACCACAACCCAGCCCAGTGTCTGCCCAACGGAAGAAAAACGTTTCCCTGTGGGGCTCTCCAGAAAAACCAGATGAGGATCAACCTGCTCGGGCCTCGACGGTACCCGAACTGGATTGACTGCTCTGGGCACTCATGCTCTGTCTGACACAGCCTGAAGCCAGACGTCCAGACAGACAAGGAGACAGCTGGCCGCACACCCAGCACTTCGGACACGCCATGGTCTTATGCCGTCACCTCTTCCTAACCTTGGTTTTCAGATATCTGAACCTAGACATTATATCAATTCTCCACACAGCTGGGTATCGCAAGCACAAAACAGAACTCCTCCTTCCCCATGGCTGTAATGCTAGCTCTTGGCATAGAGTCACACCTTCAGGCTGGGAGAAAACTTCATGGCACCTGATGTGACGCCCAAACTTGAGTGCTGCTTGGGCACAAATTCACACTGTGACCCTCAGCATGAGCCCCATGTCAAAGAAAGGCCTGTCGGGGCCTGGACCATAAGCCCGCCTATGGGGCTTGCCAAGCCCCTATGCACCCAATCCTCACCAGTGTTTGAGATTTCCAGTCGCCCTTCCCGTACCTGGGGCTCTGCTCTGGAATCCCTTTTTGGAGAGACACATGAGCCAGACAACACGATTCCACCCTTCCTACAAAATGACCCCAAACTCTTGGGACCTGGGACAAATTCCCAGAGATGGATGCTCGTCACAGTCCCTGAGGCCACCTCTCCACTCCAAGGCTATCCCGGACACAAAATCCAGAGACAAAAGCCTGAAGGAACGCCTCCCACTCGCCCTTGTTTCAGAGGCCCAGGAGCTCCCTCTCGGGTTGTACATCTGGCCTGCCATACCCTAGGCGCCACTCATAAGCTGAGATTGTGTTTCCAGACTTCTGTGCTCACAGCATGGACCCACACATCCTCCAGGCTAGGGCCTCTGGATCTACAGCGAAAGATTGTGCCTGCCCTCCCCAAGGAAAGTGTGCCCAATCCATTGACCACAACCCTAGAGTTTAGGGAATAGCTCCAAGGCCCCTGAGGCCATCAATAGTGTAGGCCACCCTGGACTAAGAGGGGCTCTCTGACACCAGCGGAGCAACTATCTCCACTTAGACTCTCAGACAGTATCCCCAGAGACAGAAGGTTGAAATGGACAGGCCCCAGGCCCTAATCTGAACCTTAGCTTTGCTTTCCATGTGTCCGTCCTCAGAGGACTGTTTTCGTAGACCAGCACACGGGGCTTTTCTGAGGCACCAAACCAAACCTCTCTCGTCTCCACATGGGAGCTTTCTTACTGGGGATGTATCAAACCCTTCAGTTAGGAGAGTTCCGCAGGGCCACTGAACAACCAGCACATTCCAAGGTCTCCATGGACCAAAACGCACATTATGACGCATCCTCGGGACAGGCCATTTCAACTCAGCCCCCTGGGTAGCGTGCCCCAGAGGCAGCAGATCAAACATATCTTGTCTCTAATGGCCAATGGGAATGCGAGGCATGCTGTACAGGGATCCATCCTTCGAACCCTGCTCTCCAGTCCTTCCATATGGTATGTCCTGGAGCCATGCAACAGGACTCGAATGTCCTGCAGAAGGAAACCTTGTGGATTGGGGCAACCTCCAAACTCAGCGTGGGAAAACTTCCTTGGCCTCATGAGGCCCCCGCTTCATGAAGGTGCCATCATGGACACATACTCCAGCCTCAGCCAATGTCTGATGCTCAGCCTGACTTCAGATGCAGGAGATTTTGATTCAGCCTCTGCAGAGTAGGCCTGCTCTGCCCTTGGCTCCAATCCTCACCCTAGCTTGTGTTTTCAGACTTCTGTCCTCACACTCCTGGCCTACAAACCCACCCTCCTGGGAATTCTAGGGCCACAATGAAGCACTCTGCCTGCCTCCCAGGAGAAAAACATTGTCTATGGTACTGCCCAGCAACCCCAAATGAGTATCAAACTGCTTGGCCATCGGCAACACCCCAATTGCATAGGCTACCTTAAACACTGATGATCAGTCGCAAATAGCCTGAGCCCAGACCTTCCAACAGACACCGACACAGCTGGCTGCACACCCAGCACATTGGACCCGCCACTGCCTTAGGCCACCATCCATTCCCAACCTGGGTTTTCTGTCATCGGAACCTAACCTTATCTCCAATCCCTGCACAGGGGGGAACCTGATGCTCAAGGCAGAACCCCTCCTTCCCCATGGCAAGAAACCTTTCTGCTGGCAGAGAGTCAAACCTTCAGTGTTGGAGAAAACGGCATGGCCCATGAGGCCACGCCCATGCGTGAGGGCCGCCTTGGGCACAAACACACATTGTGACCCTCAGCGTGAGTACCTTTTTCAAGTAACGCCTCTCAGTGACTGGACCAAGAGCCCGCATATGTGGCTTGCCATGCCCATAGGCACCCAGGACTAAAGAGATGGTGTGTATTTCAGTTGAGGGAAGCCACTGCTGTGCTCTAGAGTCCCTCTCTTGGGGGGTCCCCTGTGGCAGAATACAGTACTCTTCCCTTCCCACAGAATGAACCCAAACACTTGGGAGCTTGGACAATCCCCCGAGAGGAAGGCCCTTCCTCGGCCCCTGAAGCAACCCCTACCCTGAACGGCCACTGTGAACGCAACATCCAGAGACAAAAGCCTGAGCGACTGCCTTCCACTTGCCCTCCTTTGATATCCAGACGATCTCCCCTCACGGACTGGAGATCAGGCCTGCCATTACCTTGGCCCCTAGCTGAGCCAAGTTTGCTTTTTCTGACATCTGTCCCCACAGCCCTGGCAAACACAGCCTCTAGGCTGGGTCCTTTGAGCCATACCACAGGACCGTGCTTGCTCTCTCCTGGGAAACTGTGTCCATTCCTTTGGCCACACACCTCCAGAATATGAGAAACCTCAAGGACATCCCACTACTGGGAGCCTCCCTGGACACACAGGGTTATTCGGACACAAGCTGAGCAGCTACCTCCACGAAGGCATGCACACAGATGTCAACAGAGATAGAAGTTTGAGCCGGACAGGCCCTTAGGCCCTATTCTCAACTCTTGCTTTGGTTTCCAGGTGTCACTCCTCAGAGGCTTTGGTTTGAAGAACAGGATATGGGGCTTTCCTGAGGCACTGAACAGAACTCCTCTCATCTCCACATGGGAAGCTTCCTTGTTGGAGCCGTGTCAAACACCTCAGGTTGCAGAATCCTGCAGAGTCCCTGAGCCACCTCCACATTCCAAGTTCTCCCAGGCCACCAACCCACAGTAGGACTCATCTTCAGGAGAGTCCATTTCAAATCTCCCCTCTGGGTAGCTCACCTAGGAGCCCGCAGATTGAGCCTGCCTTGTCCTGACTAAAGAGTGAGAATAAGAGGTGGCGTTCCCAGGCATCCATGCTTAGACACCTGCTCTCGAGTCTTTCCGTATGGGGCCTCCTTGAACCATCCAATAGGACTCGACTGTCGTGCAGAAAGAAACCTTGAGGTTTGGAGTAGTTCACAAATCCCATCGTAGGCAAACCTCCCTGGCCTCATGAAGGCCCCACACCCTTCAGGAAGAGGCCATGCTGGACAAAAACTCTAGCCTGAGGCACGTCTCATAGTTGACATGACCTCAGTGCAGGAGATCTCGATTCAGCCTCTGCAGAGTGGGCCTGCCGTGTCCTCGGTCCCAAACCTCACGCTAGCTTGTGTTTTCAGACTTCCTTCCTCACACCCCTGGTGAACAAGCCCTCTGGACTAGGAACTCCAGAACCACAACCCAGCCCAGTGTCTGCCCAACAGAAGAAATACGTTTCCCTGTGGGGCTCTCCAGAAAACCCAGATGAGGATCAATCTGCTTGTGCCTCGATGGTACCTGAACTGGATAGGCAGCTCTGGGCACTCATGCTCTGTCTGACACAGCCTGAAGCCAGACGTCCAGACAGACAAGGAGACAGCTGGCCGCACACCCAGCACTTCAGACACGCCATGGTCTTATGCTGTCACCTCTTCCTAACCTTGGTTTTCAGATATCTGAACCTATACATTATATCAATTCTCCACACAGCTGGGTATCGCAAGCACAAAACAGAACTCCTCCTTCCCCATGGCTGTAAAGCTTTCTCTTGGCATGGAGTCACACCTTCAGGGTTGGAGAAACCTTCATGGCCTCTGACGCGACGCCCAAACTTGAGTGCTGCTTGGGCACAAATTCACACTGTGACCCTCAGCATGAGCCCCATGTCAAAGAAAGGCCTGTCGGGGCCTGGACCATAAGCCCGCCTATGGGGCTTGCCAAGCCCCTATGCACCCAATCCTTACCAGTGTTTGAGTTTTCCAGTCGCCCCGCCCGTACCTGGGGCTCTGCTCTGGAATCCCTTTCTTGGAGAGACCCATGAGCCAGACAACACGACTCCACCCTTCCCACAAAATGGCCCCAAACTCTTCGGACCTGGGACAAATCCCCAAAGAGGGATACTCGTCCACAGTCCCTGAGGCCACCCCTCCAATCCACGGCTATCCCTGACACAACATCCAGAGACAAAAGCCTGAAGGAACGCCTCCCACTCGCCCTTGTTTCAGAGGCCCAGGAGCTCGCTCTCGGGCTGTACATCCGGCCTGCCATACCCTAGGCGCCACTCATAAGATGAGTTTGTGTTTTCAGACTTCTTTGCCCACAGCCTGGACCCACACAACTACCAGGCTAGGGCCTCTTGAGCCACAGCAAAAATTGAGCCTGCCCTCTCCAAGGAAAGTGTGCCCAATTCATTGACCACAACCCTAGAGGTTAGGGAATAGCTCCAAGGCCCCTGAGGCCATCAATTGTGTAGGCCACCCTGGATTAAGAGGGGCTCTCTGACACCAGCGGAGCAACTATCTCCACTTAGACTCTCAGACAGTATCCCCAGAGACAGAAGGTTGAAATGGACAGGCCCCCAGGCCCTAATCTGAACCTTTGCTTTGCTTTCCATGTGTCCGTCCTCAGAGGACTGTTTTCGTAGACCAGCACACGGGGCTTTTCTGAGGCACCAAACCAAACCTCTCTCGTCTCCACATGGGAGCTTTCTTACTGGGGATGTATCAAACCCTTCAGTTAGGAGAGTTCCGCAGGGCCACTGAACAACCAGCACATTCCAAGGTCTCCATGGACCAAAACGCACATTATGACGCATCCTCGGGACAGGCCATTTCAACTCAGCCCCCTGGGTAGCGTGCCCCAGAGGCAGCAGATCAAACATATCTTGTCTCTAATGGCCAATGGGAATGCGAGGCATGCTGTACAGGGATCCATCCTTCGAACCGTGCTCTCCAGTCCTTCCATATGGTATGTCCTGGAGCCATGCAACAGGACTCGAATGTCCTGCAGAAGGAAACCTTGTGGATTGGGGCAACCTCCAAACTCAGCGTGGGAAAACTTCCTTGGCCTCATGAGGCCCCCGCTTCATGAAGGTGCCATCATGGACACATACTCCAGCCTCAGCCAATGTCTGATGCTCAGCCTGACTTCAGATGCAGGAGATTTTGATTCAGCCTCTGCAGAGTAGGCCTGCTCTGCCCTTGGCTCCAATCCTCACCCTAGCTTGTGTTTTCAGACTTCTGTCCTCACACTCCTGGCCTACAAACCCACCCTCCTGGGAATTCTAGGGCCACAATGAAGCACTCTGCCTGCCTCCCAGGAGAAAAACATTGTCTATGGTACTGCCCAGCAACCCCAAATGAGTATCAAACTGCTTGGCCATCGGCAACACCCCAATTGCATAGGCTACCTTAAACACTGATGATCAGTCGCAAATAGCCTGAGCCCAGACCTTCCAACAGACACCGACACAGCTGGCTGCACACCCAGCACATTGGACCCGCCACTGCCTTAGGCCACCATCCATTCCCAACCTGGGTTTTCTGTCATCGGAACCTAACCTTATCTCCAATCCCTGCACAGGGGGGAACCTGATGCTCAAGGCAGAACCCCTCCTTCCCCATGGCAAGAAACCTTTCTGCTGGCAGAGAGTCAAACCTTCAGTGTTGGAGAAAACGGCATGGCCCATGAGGCCACGCCCATGCGTGAGGGCCGCCTTGGGCACAAACACACATTGTGACCCTCAGCGTGAGTACCTTTTTCAAGTAACGCCTCTCAGTGACTGGACCAAGAGCCCGCATATGTGGCTTGCCATGCCCATAGGCACCCAGGACTAAAGAGATGGTGTGTATTTCAGTTGAGGGAAGCCACTGCTGTGCTCTAGAGTCCCTCTCTTGGGGGGTCCCCTGTGGCAGAATACAGTACTCTTCCCTTCCCACAGAATGAACCCAAACACTTGGGAGCTTGGACAATCCCCCGAGAGGAAGGCCCTTCCTCGGCCCCTGAAGCAACCCCTACCCTGAACGGCCACTGTGAACGCAACATCCAGAGACAAAAGCCTGAGCGACTGCCTTCCACTTGCCCTCCTTTGATATCCAGACGATCTCCCCTCACGGACTGGAGATCAGGCCTGCCATTACCTTGGCCCCTAGCTGAGCCAAGTTTGCTTTTTCTGACATCTGTCCCCACAGCCCTGGCAAACACAGCCTCTAGGCTGGGTCCTTTGAGCCATACCACAGGACCGTGCTTGCTCTCTCCTGGGAAACTGTGTCCATTCCTTTGGCCACACACCTCCAGAATATGAGAAACCTCAAGGACATCCCACTACTGGGAGCCTCCCTGGACACACAGGGTTATTCGGACACAAGCTGAGCAGCTACCTCCACGAAGGCATGCACACAGATGTCAACAGAGATAGAAGTTTGAGCCGGACAGGCCCTTAGGCCCTATTCTCAACTCTTGCTTTGGTTTCCAGGTGTCACTCCTCAGAGGCTTTGGTTTGAAGAACAGGATATGGGGCTTTCCTGAGGCACTGAACAGAACTCCTCTCGACTCCACATGGGAAGCTTCCTTGTTGGAGCCCTGTCAAACACCTCAGGTTGCAGAATCCTGCAGAGTCCCTGAGCCACCTCCACATTCCAAGGTCTCCCAGGCCACCAACCCACAGTAGGACTCATCTTCAGGAGAGTCCATTTCAAATCTCCCCTCTGGGTAGCTCACCTAGGAGCCCGCAGATTGAGCCTGCCTTGTCCTGACTAAAGAGTGAGAATAAGAGGTGGCGTTCCCAGGCATCCATGCTTAGACACCTGCTCTCGAGTCTTTCCGTATGGGGCCTCCTTGAACCATCCAATAGGACTCGACTGTCGTGCAGAAAGAAACCTTGAGGTTTGGAGTAGTTCACAAATCCCATCGTAGGCAAACCTCCCTGGCCTCATGAAGGCCCCACACCCTTCAGGAAGAGGCCATGCTGGACAAAAACTCTAGCCTGAGGCACGTCTCATAGTTGACATGACCTCAGTGCAGGAGATCTCGATTCAGCCTCTGCAGAGTGGGCCTGCCGTGCCCTCGGTCCCAAACCTCACGCTAGCTTGTGTTTTCAGACTTCCTTCCTCACACCCCTGGTGAACAAGCCCTCTGGACTAGGAACTCCAGAACCACAACCCAGCCCAGTGTCTGCCCAACAGAAGAAATACGTTTCCCTGTGGGGCTCTCCAGAAAACCCAGATGAGGATCAATCTGCTTGTGCCTCGATGGTACCTGAACTGGATAGGCAGCTCTGGGCACTCATGCTCTGTCTGACACAGCCTGAAGCCAGACGTCCAGACAGACAAGGAGACAGCTGGCCGCACACCCAGCACTTCAGACACGCCATGGTCTTATGCCGTCACCTCTTCCTAACCTTGGTTTTCAGATATCTGAACCTATACATTATATCAATTCTCCACACAGCTGGGTATCGCAAGCACAAAACAGAACTCCTCCTTCCCCATGGCTGTAAAGCTTTCTCTTGGCATGGAGTCACACCTTCAGGGTTGGAGAAACCTTCATGGCCTCTGACGCGACGCCCAAACTTGAGTGCTGCTTGGGCACAAATTCACACTGTGACCCTCAGCATGAGCCCCATGTCAAAGAAAGGCCTGTCGGGGCCTGGACCATAAGCCCGCCTATGGGGCTTGCCAAGCCCCTATGCACCCAATCCTTACCAGTTTTGAGTTTTCCAGTCGCCCCGCCCGTACCTGGGGCTCTGCTCTGGAATCCCTTTCTTGGAGAGACCCATGAGCCAGACAACACGACTCCACCCTTCCCACAAAATGGCCCCAAACTCTTCGGACCTGGGACAAATCCCCAAAGAGGGATACTCGTCCACAGTCCCTGAGGCCACCCCTCCAATCCACGGCTATCCCTGACACAACATCCAGAGACAAAAGCCTGAAGGAACGCCTCCCACTCGCCCTTGTTTCAGAGGCCCAGGAGCTCGCTCTCGGGCTGTACATCCGGCCTGCCATACCCTAGGCGCCACTCATAAGATGAGTTTGTGTTTTCAGACTTCTTTGCCCACAGCCTGGACCCACACAACTACCAGGCTAGGGCCTCTTGAGCCACAGCAAAAATTGAGCCTGCCCTCTCCAAGGAAAGTGTGCCCAATTCATTGACCACAACCCTAGAGGTTAGGGAATAGCTCCAAGGCCCCTGAGGCCATCAATTGTGTAGGCCACCCTGGATTAAGAGGGGCTCTCTGAACCAGCGGAGCAACTATCTCCACTTAGACTCTCAGACAGTATCCCCAGAGACAGAAGGTTGAAATGGACAGGCCCCCAGGCCCTAATCTGAACCTTTGCTTTGCTTTCCATGTGTCCGTCCTCAGAGGACTGTTTTCATAGACCAGCACACGGGGCTTTTCTGAGGCACCAAACCAAACCTCTCTCGTCTCCACATTGGGAGCTTTCTTACTGGGGATGTATCAAACCCTTCAGGTAGGAGAGTTCCGCAGGGCCACTGAACCACCAGCACATTCCCAGGTCTACATGGACCCAAATGCACATTATGACGCATCCTCGGGAGAGGCCATTTCAACTCAGCCCCCTGGGTAGCGTGCCTCAGAAGCAGCAGATCAAACATATCTTGTCGCTAATGGCCAATGGGAATGCGAGGCATGCTGTACAGGGATCCATCCTTCGAACCCTGCTCTCCAGTCTTTCTGTATGGAATGTCGTGGAGCCATGCAACAGGACTCGAATGTCCTGCAGAAGGAAACCTTGTGGTTTGGGGCAACCTCCAAACTCAGCGTGGGAAAGCTTCCTTGGCCTCATGAGGCCCCCGCTTCATGAAGGTGCCATCATGGACACATACTCCAGCCTCAGCCAACGTCTGATCCTCAGCCTGAATTCAGATGCAGGAGATTTTGATTCAGCCTCTGCAGAGTGGGCCTGCTCTGCCCTTGGCTCCAATCCTCACCCTAGCTTGTGTTTTCAGACTGCTGTCCTCACACTCCTGGCCTACAAACCCTCCCTCCTCGGAATTCTGGGGCCACAATGAAGCACTCTGCCTGCCTCCCAGGAGAAAAACATTGTCTATGGTGGTTCCCAGAGACCCCAAATGAGGATCAAACTGCTTGGCCCTCGGCAACACCCCAAATGAATAGGTTACCTTAAACACTGATGCCCTGTCGCAAATAGCCTGAGGCCAGACCTTCCAACAGACACCGACACAGCTGGCTGCACACCCAGCACATTGGACCCGCCACTGCCTTAGGCCACCATCCATTCCCAACCTGAGTTTTCTGTCATCGGAACCTAGACCTTATCTCCAAACCATGCACAGGGGGGAACCTGATGCACAAGGCAGAACCCCACCTTCCCCATGGCAAGAAACCTTGCTGCTGGCAGTGAGTCAAACCTTCAGTGTAGGAGAAAACGGCAATGCCCATGAGGCCACGCCCATGCGTGAGGGCCGCCTTGGGCACAAACACACATTGTGACCCTCATCGTGAGTAACTTATTCAAGTAACGCCTCTCAGTGACTGGACCAAGAGCCCGCATATGTGGCTTGCCATGCCCATAGGCACCCAGGACTAAAGAGATGGTGTGTATTCCAGTTGATGGAAGCCACTGCTATGCTCTAGAGTCCCTCTCCTGGGGGGTCCCCTGTGGCAGAATACAGTACTCTTCCCTTCCCACAGAATGAACCCAAACACTTGAGAGCTTGGACAATCCCCCGAGAGGAAGGCTCTTCCTCGGCCCCTGAAGCAACCTATACCCTGAACGGCCACTGTGAACGCAACACCCAGAGAAAAAGCCTGAGCGACTGCCTCCCACTTGCCCTCATTTGATATCCAGACGATCTCCCCTAACGGACTGGAGATCAGGCCTGCTATTACCTTGGCCCCTAGCTGAGCCAAGTTTGCCATTTCAGACATCTGTCCCCACAGCCCTGGCAAACACAGCCCCTAGGCTGGGTCCTCTGGAGCCATACCACAGGACCGTGCTTGCTCTCTCCTGGGAAACTGTGTCCATTCCCTTGGCCACACACCTCCAGAATATGAGAAACCTCAAGGACATCCCACTACTGGGAGCCTCCCTGGACACACAGGGTCATTCGGACACAAGCTAAGCAGCTACCTCCACGAAGCCATGCACACAGATATCAACAGAGATAGAAGGTTGAGCCGGACAGGCCCATAGGCCCTATTCTCAATCTTGCTTTGGTTTCCAGGTGTCACTCCTCAGAGGCTTTGGTTCGAAAAACAGGATATGGGGCTTTCCTGAGGCACTGAACAGAACTCCTCTCGACTCCACATGGGAAGCTTCCTTGTTGGAGCCGTGTCAAACACCTAGGTTGCAGAATCCTGCAGAGTCCCTGAGCCACCTCCACATTCCAAGATCTCCCAGGCCACCAACCCACAGTAGGACTCATCTTCAGGAGAGTCCATTTCAAATCTCCCCTCTGCGTAGCTCACCCTGGAGCCCGCAGATTGAGCCTGCCTTGTCCTGACTAAAGAGTGAGAATAAGAGGTGGCGTTCCCAGGCATCCATGCTTATACACCTGCTCTCGAGTCTTTCCGTATAGGGTCTACTTGAACCATCTAATAGGACTCGACTGTCGTGCAGAAGGAAACCTTGAGGTGTGGAGTTGTTCACAAATCCCATCGTAGGCAAACCTCCCTGGCCTCATGAAGCCCCCACACCCTTCAGGAAGAGGCCATGCTGGACAAAAACTCTAGCCTGAGGCACGTCTCAGAGTTGACATGACCTCAGTGCAGGAGATCTCGATTCAGCCTCTGCAGAGTGGGCCTGCCGTGCCCTCGGTCCCAAACCTCACGCTAGCTTGTGTTTTCAGACTTCCTTCCTCACAGCCCAGGCAAACAAGCCCTCCGGACTAGGAACTCCACAACCACAACCCAGCCCAGTGTCTGCCCAACGGAAGAAAAACGTTTCCCTGTGGGGCTCTCCAGACAAACCAGATGAGGATCAACCTGCTCGGGCCTCGACGGTACCCGAACTGGATTGACTGCTCTGGGCACTCATGCTCTGTCTGACACAGCCTGAAGCTAGACGTCCAGACAGACAAGGAGACAGCTGGCCGCACACCCAGCACTTCGGACACGCCATGGTCTTATGCCGTCACCTCTTCCTAACCTTGGTTTTCAGATATCTGAACCTAGACATTATATCAATTCTCCACACAGCTGGGTATCGCAAGCACAAAACAGAACTCCTCCTTCCCCATGGCTGTAATGCTAGCTCTTGGCATAGAGTCACACCTTCAGGCTGGGAGAAAACTTCATGGCACCTGATGTGACGCCCAAACTTGAGTGCTGCTTGGGCACAAATTCACACTGTGACCCTCAGCATGAGCCCCATGTCAAAGAAAGGCCTGTCGGGGCCTGGACCATAAGCCCGCCTATGGGGCTTGCCAAGCCCCTATGCACCCAATCCTCACCAGTGTTTGAGATTTCCAGTCGCCCTTCCCGTACCTGGGGCTCTGCTCTGGAATCCCTTTCTTGGAGAGACACATGAGCCAGACAACACGTTTCCACCCTTCCTACAAAATGACCCCAAACTCTTGGGACCTGGGACAAATTCCCAGAGATGGATACTCGTCACAGTACCTGAGGCCACCTCTCCACTCCAAGGCTATCCCGGACACAACATCCAGAGACAAAAGCCTGAAGGAACGCCTCCCACTCGCCCTTGTTTCAGAGGCCCAGGAGCTCCCTCTCGGGTTGTACATCTGGCCTGCCATACCCTAGGCGCCACTCATAAGCTGAGATTGTGTTTCCAGACTTCTGTGCTCACAGCATGGACCCACACATCCTCCAGGCTAGGGCCTCTGGAGCTACAGCGAAAGATTGTGCCTGCCCTCCCCAAGGAAAGTGTGCCCAATCCATTGACCACAACCCTAGAGTTTAGGGAATAGCTCCAAGGCCCCTGAGGCCATCAATAGTGTAGGCCACCCTGGACTAAGAGGGGCTCTCTGACACCAGCGGAGCAACTATCTCCACTTAGACTCTCAGACAGTATCCCCAGAGACAGAAGGTTGAAATGGACAGGCCCCCAGGCCCTAATCTGAACCTTAGCTTTGCTTTCCATGTGTCCGTCCTCAGAGGACTGTTTTCGTAGACCAGCACACGGGGCTTTTCTGAGGCACCAAACCAAACCTCTCTCGTCTCCACATGGGAGCTTTCTTACTGGGGATGTATCAAACCCTTCAGTTAGGAGAGTTCCGCAGGGCCACTGAACAACCAGCACATTCCAAGGTCTCCATGGACCAAAACGCACATTATGACGCATCCTCGGGACAGGCCATTTCAACTCAGCCCCCTGGGTAGCGTGCCCCAGAGGCAGCAGATCAAACATATCTTGTCGCTAATGGCCAATGGGAATGCGAGGCATGCTGTACAGGGATCCATCCTTCGAACCCTGCTCTCCAGTCCTTCCGTAGGGTATGTCCTGGAGCCATGCAACAGGACTCGAATGTCCCGCAGAAGGAAACCTTGTGGTTTGGGGCAACCTCCAAACTCAGCGTGGGAAAGCTTCCTTGGCCTCATGAGGCCCCCGCTTCATGAAGGTGCCATCATGGACACATACTCCAGCCTCAGCCAACGTCTGATCTTCAGCCTGACTTCAGATGCAGGAGATTTTGATTCAGCCTCTGCAGAGTGGGCCTGCTCTGCCCTTAGGTCCAATCCTCACCCTAGCTTGTGTTCTCAGACTTCGGGCCTCACACTCCTGGCCCACAAACCCACTTTACTGGGAATTCTGGGGCCACAATGAAGCACTCTGCCTGCCTCCCAGGAGAAAAACATTGTCTATGGTGCTGCCCAGCAACCCCAAATGAGCATCAAACTGCTTGGCCCTCGGCAACACCCCAATTGCTTAGGCTACCTTAAACACTGATGCTCTGTCGCAAATAGCCTGAGCCCAGACCTTCCAACAGACACCGACACAGCTGGCTGCACACCCAGCACATTGGACCCGCCACTGCCTTAGGCCACCATCCATTCCCAACCTGGGTTTTCAGTCATCGGAACCTAGACCTTATCTCCAATCCCTGCACAGTGGGGAACCTGATGCACAAGGCAGAACCCTCCTTCCCCATGGCAAGAAACCTTGCTGCTGGCAGTGAGTCAAACCTTCAGTGTAGGAGAAAACGGCATGGCCCATGAGGCCACGCCCTTGTGTGAGGGCCGCCTTGGGCACAAACTCACATGGTGACCCTCATCGTGAGTACCTTATTCAAGTAACGCCTCTCAGTGACTGGACCAAGAGCCTGCATATGTGGCTTGCCATGCCCATAGGCACCCAGGACTAACTAGATGGTGTGTATTCCAGTTGAGGGAGGCCACTGCTGTGCTCTAGAGTCCCTCTCCTGGGGGGTCCCATGTGGCAGAAAACAGTACTCTTCCCTTCCCACAGAATGAACCCAAACACTTTGGAGCTTGGACAATCCCCCGAGAGGAAGGCTCTTCCTCGCCCCGGAAGCAACCCCTACCCTGAACGGCCACTGTCAACGCAACACCCAGAGACAAAAGCCTGAGCGACTGCCTCGCACTTGCCCTCCTTTGATATCCAGAGGATCTCCCCTCACGGACTGGAGATCAGGCCTGCCATTACCTTGGCCTCTAGCTGAGCCAAGTTTGCTTTTTCAGACATCTGTTCCCACAGCCCGGGCAAACACAGCCTCTAGGCTGGGTCCTCTGGAGCCATACCACAGGACCGTGCCTGCTCTCTCCTGGGAAACTGTGTCCATTCCTTTGGCCACACACGCCCAGAATATGAGAAACTTCAAGGCCCCCGAGGACATCCCACTACTGGGAGCCTCCCTGGAAACAAAGGGGCCTTTGGACACAAGCTGAGCAGCTATCTCCACGAAGGCATGCACACAGCTGTCAACAGAGATAGAAGGTTGAGCCGGACAGGCCCTTAGGCCCTAATCTCAACACTTGCTTTGGTGTCCAGGTGTCAATCCTTAGAGGCTTTGGTTCGAAAAACAGGATATGGGGCTTCCCTGAGGCACTGAACAGAACTCCTCTCGTCTCCACATGGGAAGCTTCCTTGTTGGAGCCGTGTCAAACACCTCAAGTTGCAGTATCCTGCAGTGTCCCTTAGCCACCTCCACATTCCAAGGTCTCCCAGGCCACCAAGCCACAGTAGGACTCATTTTCAGGAGAGCCCATTTCAACTCTCCCCTCTGGGTAGCTCACCAAGGAGCCCGCAGATTGAGCGTGCCTTGTCCTGACCAAAGAGTGGGAATATGAGGTGGCGTTCCCAGGCATCCATGCTTAGACACCTGCTCTCGAGTCTTTCCGTATAGGGTCTCCTTGAACCATCTAATAAGACTCGACTGTCGTGCAGAAGGAAACCTTGAGGTGTGGAGTTGTTCACAAATCCCATCGTAGGCAAACCTCCCTGGCCTCATGAAGCCCCCACACCCTTCAGGAAGAGGCCATGCTGGACAAAACTCTAGCCTGAGGCACGTCTCATAGTTGACATGACCTCAGTGCAGGAGATCTCGATTCAGCCTCTGCAGAGTGTGCCTGCCGTGCCCTCGGTCCCAAACCTCACGCTAGCTTGTGTTTTCAGACTTCCTTCCTCACACACATGGCAAGCAAGCCCTCCGGACTAGGAACTCCACAACCACAACCCAGCCCGGTGTCTGCCCAACGGAAGAAAAACGTTTCCCTGTGGGGCTTTCCGGAAAACCCAGATGAGGATCAACATGCTCGGGCCTCGACGGTACCCAAACTGGATAGGCTGCTCTGGGCACTCATGCTCTGTCTGACACAGCCTGAAGCCAGACGTCCGGACAGACAAGGAGACAGCTGGCCGCACACCCAGCACATCGGACACACCATGGTCTTATGCCGTCACCTCTTCCTAACCTTGGTTTTCAGATACCTGAACCTAGACATTATAGCAATTCTCCACACAGCTGGGTATCGCAAGCACAAAACAGAACTCCTCCTTCCCCATGGCTGTAAAGCTTGCTCTTGGCATGGAGTCACACCTTCAGGGTGGGAGAAACCTTCATGGCCCCTGATGCCACGCCCAAACTTGAGTGCTGCTTGGGCACAAATTCACACTGACCCTCAGCATGAGCCCCATGTCAAAGAAAGGCCTGTCGGGGCCTGGACCAAGAGCCCGCCTATGGGGCTTGCCAAGCCCCTATGCACCCAATCTTCACCAGTGTTTGAGATTTCCAGTCGCCCTGCCCGTACCTGGGGCTCTGCTCTGGAATCCCTTTCTTGGAGAGACCCATGAGCCAGACAACACGACTCCACCCTTCCTACAAAATGACCCCAAACTCTTGGGACCTGGGACAAATTCCCAGAGATGGATACTCGTCCACAGTCCCTGAGGCCACCTCTCCACTCCACGGCTATCCCGGACACAACATCCAGAGACAAAAGCCTGAAGGAACGCCTCCCACACGCCCTTGTTTCGGACCCCCAGGAGCTCCCTCTCGGGCTGTACATCCGGCCGGCCATACCCTAGGCGCCACTCATAAGCTGAGATTGTGTTTCCAGACTTCTGTGCTCACAGCATGGACCCACACATCCTCCAGGCTAGGGCCTCTGGAGCTACAGCGAAAGATTGTGCCTGCCCTCCCCAAGGAAAGTGTGCCCAATCCATTGACCACAACCCTAGAGGTTAGGGAATAGCACCAAGGCCCCTGAGGCCATCAATAGTGTAGGCCACCCTGGACAAAGAGGGGCTCTCTGACACCAGCGGAGCAGCTATTTCCACTTAGACTCTCAGACAGTATCCCCAGAGACAGAAGGTTGAAATGGACAGGCCCCCAGGCCCTAATCTGAACCTTAGCTCTGGTTTCCATGTGTCTGTCCTCAGAGGACTGTTTTCGTAGACCAGCACACGGGGCTTTTCTGAGGCACCAAACCAAACCTCTCTCGTCTCCACATGGGAGCTTTCTTACTGGGGATGTATCAAACCCTTCAGGTAGGAGAGTTCCGCAGGGCCACTGAACCACCAGCACATTCCAAGGTCTCCATGGACCCAAACGGACATTATGACGCATCCTCGGGACAGGCCATTTCAACTCAGCCCCCTGGGTAGCGTGCCCCAGAGGCAGCAGATCAAACATATCTTGTCGCTAATGGCCAATGGGAATGCGAGGCATGCTGTACAGGGATCCATCCTTCGAACCCTGCTCTCCAGTCCTTCCGTAGGGTATGTCCTGGAGCCATGCAACAGGACTCGAATGTCCCGCAGAAGGAAACCTTGTGGTTTGGGGCAACCTCCAAACTCAGCGTGGGAAAACTTCCTTGGCCTCATGAGGCCCCCGCTTCATGAAGGTGCCATCATGGACACATACTCCAGCCTCAGCCAACGTCTGATCTTCAGCCTGACTTCAGATGCAGGAGATTTTGATTCAGCCTCTGCAGAGTGGGCCTGCTCTGCCCTTGGGTCCAATCCTCACCCAAGCTTGTGTTCTCAGACTTCGGGCCTCACACTCCTGGCCCACAAACCCTCTTTACTGGGAATTCTGGGGCCACAATGAAGCACTCTGCCTGCCTCCCAGGAGAAAAACATTGTCTATGGTGCTGCCCAGCAACCCCAAATGAGCATCAAACTGCTTGGCCCTCGGCAACACCCCAATTGCTTAGGCTACCTTAAACACTGATGCTCTGTCGCAAATAGCCTGAGCCCAGACCTTCCAACAGACACCGACACAGCTGGCTGCACACCCAGCACATTGGACCCGCCACTGCCTTAGGCCACCATCCATTCCCAACCTGGGTTTTCAGTCATCGGAACCTAGACCTTATCTCCAATCCCTGCACAGTGGGGAACCTGATGCACAGGGCAGAACCCTCCTTCCCCATGGCAAGAAACCTTCTTGCTGCCAGTGAGTCAAACCTTCAGTGTAGGAGAAAACGGCATGGCCCATGAGGCCACGCCCATGCGTGAGGGCCGCCTTGGGCACAAACACACATGGTGACCCTCATCGTGAGTACCTTATTCAAGTAACGCCTCTCAGTGACTGGACCAAGAGCCTGCATATGTGGCGTGCCATGCCCATAGGCACCCAGGACTAACTAGATGGTGTGTATTCCAGTTGAGGGAGGCCACTGCTGTGCTCTAGAGTCCCTCTCCTGGGGGGTCCCATGTGGCAGAAAACAGTACTCTTCCCTTCCCACAGAATGAACCCAAACACTTTGGAGCTTGGACAATCCCCCGAGAGGAAGGCTCTTCCTCGCCCCGGAAGCAACCCCTACCCTGAACGGCCACTGTCAACGCAACACCCAGAGACAAAAGCCTGAGCGACTGCCTCGCACTTGCCCTCCTTTGATATCCAGAGGATCTCCCCTCACGGACTGGAGATCAGGCCTGCCATTACCTTGGCCTCTAGCTGAGCTTAGTTTGCTTTTTCAGACATCTGTTCCCACAGCCCGGGCAAACACAGCCTCTAGGCTGGGTCCTCTGGAGCCATACCACAGGACCGTGCCTGCTCTCTCCTGGGAAACTGTGTCCATTCCTTTGGCCACACACGCCCAGAATATGAGAAACTTCAAGACCCCCGAGGACATCCCACTACTGGGAGCCTCCCTGGAAACAAAGGGGCATTTGGACACAAGCTGAGCAGCTATCTCCACGAAGGCATGCACACAGCTGTCAACAGAGATAGAAGGTTGAGCCGGACAGGCCCTTAGGCCCTAATCTCAACACTTGCTTTGGTGTCCAGGTGTCAATCCTTAGAGGCTTTGGTTCGAAAAACAGGATATGGGGCTTCCCTGAGGCACTGAACAGAACTCCTCTCGTCTCCACATGGGAAGCTTCCTTGTTGGAGCCGTGTCAAACACCTCAAGTTGCAGTATCCTGCAGTGTCCCTTAGCCACCTCCACATTCCAAGGTCTCCCAGGCCACCAAGCCACAGTAGGACTCATTTTCAGGAGAGCCCATTTCAACTCTCCCCTCTGGGTAGCTCACCAAGGAGCCCGCAGATTGAGCGTGCCTTGTCCTGACCAAAGAGTGGGAATATGAGGTGGCGTTCCCAGGCATCCATGCTTAGACACCTGCTCTCGAGTCTTTCCGTATAGGGTCTCCTTGAACCATCTAATAAGACTCGACTGTCGTGCAGAAGGAAACCTTGAGGTGTGGAGTTGTTCACAAATCCCATCATAGGCAAACCTCCCTGGCCTCATGAAGCCCCCACACCCTTCAGGAAGAGGCCATGCTGGACAAAACTCTAGCCTGAGGCACGACTCATAGTTGACATGACCTCAGTGCAGGAGATCTCGATTCAGCCTCTGCAGAGTGTGCCTGAAGTGCCCTCGGTCCCAAACCTCACGCTAGCTTGTGTTTTCAGACTTCCTTCCTCACACTCCTGGCAAACAAGCCCTCCGGACTAGGAACTCCACAACCACAACCCAGCCCGGTGTCTGCCCAACAGAAGAAAAACGTTTCCCTGTGGGGCTTTCCGGAAAACCCAGATGAGGATCAACCTGCTCGGGCCTCGACGGTACCCAAACTGGATAGGCTGCTCTGGGCACTCATGCTCTGTCTGACACAGCCTGAAGCCAGACGTCCAGACAGACAAGGAGACAGCTGGCCGCACACCCAGCACATCGGACACACCATGGTCTTATGCCGTCACCTCTTCCTAACCTTGGTTTTCAGATACCTGAACCTAGACATTATAGCAATTCTCCACACAGCTGGGTATCGCAAGCACAAAACAGAACTCCTCCTTCCCCATGGCTGTAAAGCTTGCTCTTGGCATGGAGTCACACCTTCAGGGTGGGAGAAACCTTCATGGCCCCTGATGCCACGCCCAAACTTGAGTGCTGCTTGGGCACAAATTCACACTGACCCTCAGCATGAGCCCCATGTCAAAGAAAGGCCTGTCGGGGCCTGGACCAAGAGCCCGCCTATGGGGCTTGCCAAGCCCCTATGCACCCAATCTTCACCAGTGTTTGAGATTTCCAGTCGCCCTGCCCGTACCTGGGGCTCTGCTCTGGAATCCCTTTCTTGGAGAGACCCATGAGCCAGACAACACGACTCCACCCTTCCTACAAAATGACCCCAAACTCTTGGGACCTGGGACAAATTCCCAGAGATGGATACTCGTCCACAGTCCCTGAGGCCACCTCTCCACTCCACGGCTATCCCGGACACAACATCCAGAGACAAAAGCCTGAAGGAACGCCTCCCACACGCCCTTGTTTCGGACCCCCAGGAGCTCCCTCTCGGGCTGTACATCCGGCCGGCCATACCCTAGGCGCCACTCATAAGCTGAGATTGTGTTTCCAGACTTCTGTGCTCACAGCATGGACCCACACATCCTCCAGGCTAGGGCCTCTGGAGCTACAGCGAAAGATTGTGCCTGCCCTCCCCAAGGAAAGTGTGCCCAATCCATTGACCACAACCCTAGAGGTTAGGGAATAGCACCAAGGCCCCTGAGGCCATCAATAGTGTAGGCCACCCTGGACAAAGAGGGGCTCTCTGACACCAGCGGAGCAGCTATTTCCACTTAGACTCTCAGACAGTATCCCCAGAGACAGAAGGTTGAAATGGACAGGCCCCCAGGCCCTAATCTGAACCTTAGCTCTGGTTTCCATGTGTCTGTCCTCAGAGGACTGTTTTCGTAGACCAGCACACGGGGCTTTTCTGAGGCACCAAACCAAACCTCTCTCGTCTCCACATGGGAGCTTTCTTACTGGGGATGTATCAAACCCTTCAGGTAGGAGAGTTCCGCAGGGCCACTGAACCACCAGCACATTCCAAGGTCTCCATGGACCCAAACGGACATTATGACGCATCCTCGGGACAGGCCATTTCAACTCAGCCCCCTGGGTAGCGTGCCCCAGAGGCAGCAGATCAAACATATCTTGTCGCTAATGGCCAATGGGAATGCGAGGCATGCTGTACAGGGATCCATCCTTCGAACCCTGCTCTCCAGTCCTTCCGTAGGGTATGTCCTGGAGCCATGCAACAGGACTCGAATGTCCCGCAGAAGGAAACCTTGTGGTTTGGGGCAACCTCCAAACTCAGCGTGGGAAAACTTCCTTGGCCTCATGAGGCCCCCGCTTCATGAAGGTGCCATCATGGACACATACTCCAGCCTCAGCCAACGTCTGATCTTCAGCCTGACTTCAGATGCAGGAGATTTTGATTCAGCCTCTGCAGAGTGGGCCTGCTCTGCCCTTGGGTCCAATCCTCACCCAAGCTTGTGTTCTCAGACTTCGGGCCTCACACTCCTGGCCCACAAACCCTCTTTACTGGGAATTCTGGGGCCACAATGAAGCACTCTGCCTGCCTCCCAGGAGAAAAACATTGTCTATGGTGCTGCCCAGCAACCCCAAATGAGCATCAAACTGCTTGGCCCTCGGCAACACCCCAATTGCTTAGGCTACCTTAAACACTGATGCTCTGTCGCAAATAGCCTGAGCCCAGACCTTCCAACAGACACCGACACAGCTGGCTGCACACCCAGCACATTGGACCCGCCACTGCCTTAGGCCACCATCCATTCCCAACCTGGGTTTTCAGTCATCGGAACCTAGACCTTATCTCCAATCCCTGCACAGTGGGGAACCTGATGCACAGGGCAGAACCCTCCTTCCCCATGGCAAGAAACCTTCTTGCTGCCAGTGAGTCAAACCTTCAGTGTAGGAGAAAACGGCATGGCCCATGAGGCCATGCCCATGCGTGAGGGCCGCCTTGGGCACAAACACACATGGTGACCCTCATCGTGAGTACCTTATTCAAGTAACGCCTCTCAGTGACTGGACCAAGAGCCTGCATATGTGGCGTGCCATGCCCATAGGCACCCAGGACTAACTAGATGGTGTGTATTCCAGTTGAGGGAGGCCACTGCTGTGCTCTAGAGTCCCTCTCCTGGGGGGTCCCATGTGGCAGAAAACAGTACTCTTCCCTTCCCACAGAATGAACCCAAACACTTTGGAGCTTGGACAATCCCCCGAGAGGAAGGCTCTTCCTCGCCCCGGAAGCAACCCCTACCCTGAACGGCCACTGTCAACGCAACACCCAGAGACAAAAGCCTGAGCGACTGCCTCGCACTTGCCCTCCTTTGATATCCAGAGGATCTCCCCTCACGGACTGGAGATCAGGCCTGCCATTACCTTGGCCTCTAGCTGAGCTTAGTTTGCTTTTTCAGACATCTGTTCCCACAGCCCGGGCAAACACAGCCTCTAGGCTGGGTCCTCTGGAGCCATACCACAGGACCGTGCCTGCTCTCTCCTGGGAAACTGTGTCCATTCCTTTGGCCACACACGCCCAGAATATGAGAAACTTCAAGACCCCCGAGGACATCCCACTACTGGGAGCCTCCCTGGAAACAAAGGGGCATTTGGACACAAGCTGAGCAGCTATCTCCACGAAGGCATGCACACAGCTGTCAACAGAGATAGAAGGTTGAGCCGGACAGGCCCTTAGGCCCTAATCTCAACACTTGCTTTGGTGTCCAGGTGTCAATCCTTAGAGGCTTTGGTTCGAAAAACAGGATATGGGGCTTCCCTGAGGCACTGAACAGAACTCCTCTCGTCTCCACATGGGAAGCTTCCTTGTTGGAGCCGTGTCAAACACCTCAAGTTGCAGTATCCTGCAGTGTCCCTTAGCCACCTCCACATTCCAAGGTCTCCCAGGCCACCAAGCCACAGTAGGACTCATTTTCAGGAGAGCCCATTTCAACTCTCCCCTCTGGGTAGCTCACCAAGGAGCCCGCAGATTGAGCGTGCCTTGTCCTGACCAAAGAGTGGGAATATGAGGTGGCGTTCCCAGGCATCCATGCTTAGACACCTGCTCTCGAGTCTTTCCGTATAGGGTCTCCTTGAACCATCTAATAAGACTCGACTGTCGTGCAGAAGGAAACCTTGAGGTGTGGAGTTGTTCACAAATCCCATCATAGGCAAACCTCCCTGGCCTCATGAAGCCCCCACACCCTTCAGGAAGAGGCCATGCTGGACAAAACTCTAGCCTGAGGCACGACTCATAGTTGACATGACCTCAGTGCAGGAGATCTCGATTCAGCCTCTGCAGAGTGTGCCTGAAGTGCCCTCGGTCCCAAACCTCACGCTAGCTTGTGTTTTCAGACTTCCTTCCTCACACTCCTGGCAAACAAGCCCTCCGGACTAGGAACTCCACAACCACAACCCAGCCCGGTGTCTGCCCAACAGAAGAAAAACGTTTCCCTGTGGGGCTTTCCGGAAAACCCAGATGAGGATCAACCTGCTCGGGCCTCGACGGTACCCAAACTGGATAGGCTGCTCTGGGCACTCATGCTCTGTTTGACACAGCCTGAAGCCAGACGTCCAGACAGACAAGGAGACAGCTGGCCGCACACCCAGCACTTCGGACACACCATGGTCTTATGCCGTCACCTCTTCCTAACCTTGGTTTTCAGATACCTGAACCTAGACATTATAGCAATTCTCCACACAGCTGGGTATCGCAAGCACAAAACAGAACTCCTCCTTCCCCATGGCTGTAAAGCTTGCTCTTGGCATGGAGTCACACCTTCAGGGTGGGAGAAACCTTCATGGCCCCTGATGCCACGCCCAAATTTGAGTGCTGCTTGGGCACAAATTCACACTGACCCTCAGCATGAGCCCCATGTCAAAGAAAGGCCTGTCGGGGCCTGGACCAAGAGCCCGCCTATGGGGCTTGCCAAGCCCCTAGCACCCAATCTTCACCAGTGTTTGAGATTTCCAGTCGCCCTGCCCGTACCTGGGGCTCTGCTCTGGAATCCCTTTCTTGGAGAGACCCATGAGCCAGACAACACGACTCCACCCTTCCTACAAAATGACCCCAAACTCTTGGGACCTGGGACAAATTCCCAGAGATGGATACTCGTCCACAGTCCCTGAGGCCACCTCTCCACTCCACGGCTATCCCGGACACAACATCCAGAGACAAAAGCCTGAAGGAACGCCTCCCACACGCCCTTGTTTCGGACCCCCAGGAGCTCCCTCTCGGGCTGTACATCCGGCCGGCCATACCCTAGGCGGGACTCATAAGCTGAGATTGTGTTTCCAGACTTCTGTGCTCACAGCATGGACCCACACATCCTCCAGGCTAGGGCCTCTGGAGCTACAGCGAAAGATTGTGCCTGCCCTCCCCAAGGAAAGTGTGCCCAATCCATTGACCACAACTCTAGAGGTTAGGGAATAGCTCCAAGGCCCCTGAGGCCATCAATAGTGTAGGCCACCCTGGACTAAGAGGGGCTCTCTGACACCAGCGGAGCAACTATCTCCACTTAGACTCTCAGACAGTATCCCCAGAGACAGAAGGTTGAAATGGACAGGCCCCCAGGCCCTAATCTGAACCTTAGCTTTGCTTTCCATGTGTCCGTCCTCAGAGGACTGTTTTCGTAGACCAGCACACGTGGCTTTTCTGAGGCACCAAACCAAACCTCTCTCGTCTCCACATGGGAGCTTTCTTACTGGGGATGTATCAAACCCTTCAGGTAGGAGAGTTCCGCAGGGCCACTGAACCACCAGCACATTCCAAGGTCTCCATGGACCCAAACGGACATTATGACGCATCCTCAGTAGAGGTCATTTCAACTCAGCCCCCTGGGTAGCGTGCCCCAGAGGCAGCAGATCAAACATATCTTGTCGCTAATGGCCAATGGGAATGCGAGGCATGCTGTACAGGGATCCATCCTTCGAACCCTGCTCTCCAGTCCTTCCGTAGGGTATGTCCTGGAGCCATGCAACAGGACTCGAATGTCCCGCAGAAGGAAACCTTGTGGTTTGGGGCAACCTCCAAACTCAGCGTGGGAAAACTTCCTTGGCCTCATGAGGCCCCCGCTTCATGAAGGTGCCATCATGGACACATACTCCAGCCTCAGCCAACGTCTGATCTTCAGCCTGACTTCAGATGCAGGAGATTTTGATTCAGCCTCTGCAGAGTGGGCCTGCTCTGCCCTTGGGTCCAATCCTTACCCTAGCTTGTGTTCTCAGACTTCGGGCCTCACACTCCTGGCCCACAAACCCTCTTTACTGGGAATTCTGGGGCCACAATGAAGCACTCTGCCTGCCTCCCAGGAGAAAAACATTGTCTATGGTGCTGGCCAGCAACCCCAAATGAGGATCAAACTGCTTGGCCCTCGGCAACACCCCAATTGCTTAGGCTACCTTAAACACTGATGCTCTGTCCCAAATAGCCTGAGCCCAGACCTTCCAACAGACACCGACACAGCTGGCTGCACACCCAGCACATTGGACCCGCCACTGCCTTAGGCCACCATCCATTCCCAACCTGGGTTTTCAGTCATCGGAACCTAGACCTTATCTCCAATCCCTGCACAGTGGGGAACCTGATGCACAAGGCAGAACCCTCCTTCCCCATGGCAAGAAACCTTGCTGCTGGCAGTGAGTCAAACCTTCAGTGTAGGAGAAAACGGCATGGCCCATGAGGCCACGCCCATGCGTGAGGGCCGCCTTGGGCACAAACACACATGGTGACCCTCATCGTGAGTACCTTATTCAAGTAACGCCTCTCAGTGACTGGACCAAGAGCCTGCATATGTGGCTTGCCATGCCCATAGGCACCCAGGACTAACTAGATGGTGTGTATTCCAGTTGAGGGAGGCCACTGCTGTGCTCTAGAGTCCCTCTCCTGGGGGGTCCCATGTGGCAGAAAACAGTACTCTTCCCTTCCCACAGAATGAACCCAAACACTTTGGAGCTTGGACAATCCCCCGAGAGGAAGGCTCTTCCTCGCCCCGGAAGCAACCCCTACCCTGAACGGCCACTGTCAACGCAACACCCAGAGACAAAAGCCTGAGCGACTGCCTCGCACTTGCCCTCCTTTGATATCCAGAGGATCTCCCCTCACGGACTGGAGATCAGGCCTGCCATTACCTTGGCCTCTAGCTGAGCCAAGTTTGCTTTTTCAGACATCTGTTCCCACAGCCCGGGCAAACACAGCCTCTAGGCTGGGTCCTCTGGAGCCATACCACAGGACCGTGCCTGCTCTCTCCTGGGAAAATGTGTCCATTCGTTTGACCACAAACCTCCAGTATATGAGAAACCTCAAGGCCCTTGAGGACATCCCACTACTGGGAGCATCCCTGGACACACAGGGGCATTTAGACACAAGCTGAGCAGCTACCTCCATGAAGGCATGCACACAGATGTCAACAGAGATAGAAGGTTGAGCCTTACAGGCCCTTAGGCCCTATTCTCAACTCTTGCTTTGGTGTCCAGGTGTCAATCCGCAGAGGCTTTGGTTCGAAAAACAGGATATGGGGCTTTCCTGAGGCACTGAACAGAACTCCTCTCGTCTCTACATGGGAAGCTTCCTTGTTGGAGCCGTGTCAAGCACCTCAGGTTGCAGAATCCTGCAGAGTCCCTGAGCCACCTCCACATTCCAAGGTCTCCCAGGCCACCAAGCCACAGTAGGACTCATTTTCAGGAGAGTCCATTTCAAATCTCCCCTCTGGGTAGCTCACCAAGGAGCCCACAGATTGAGCCTGCCTTGTCCTGACTAAAGAGTGGGAATAAGAGGTGGCATTCCCAGGCATCCATGCTTAGACACCTGCTCTCAAGTCTTTCCGTAAGGGGCCTCATGGAACCATCCAATAGTTCTCGACTGTCGTGCAGAAGGAAACCTTGAGGTGTGGAGTTGTTCACAAATCCCATCGTAGGCAAACCTACCTGTCCTCATGAAGCCCCCACACCCTTCAGGAAGAGGCCATGCAGGACAAAAACTCTAGCCTGAGGCACGTCTCATAGTTGACATGACCTCAGTGCAGGAGATCTCGATTCAGCCTCTGCAGAATGGGCCTGCCATGCCCTCGGTCCCTAACCTCACGCTAGCTTGTGTTTTCAGACTTCCTTCCTCACACGCCTGGCAAACAAGCCCTCCGGACTAGGAACTCCACAACCACAACCCAGCCCGGTGTCTGCCCAACGGAAGAAAAACGTTTCCCTGTGGGGCTCTCCGGAAAACCCAGATGAGGATCAACCTGCTCGGGCCTCGACGGTACCCGAACTGGATTGGCTGCTCTGGGCACTCATGCTCTGTCTGACACAGCCTGAAGCCAGACGTCCAGACAGACAAGGAGACAGCTGGCCGCACACCCAGCACTTTGGACACGCCATGATCTTATGCCGTCACATCTTCCTAACCTTGGTTTTCAGATACCTGAACCTAGACATTATATCAATTCTCCACACAGCTGGGTATCGCAAGCACAAAACAGAACTCCTCCTTCCCCATGGCTGTAATGCTAGCTCTTGGCATAGAGTCACACCTTCAGGCTGGGAGAAAACTTCATGGCACCTGATGCGACGCCCAAACTTGAGTGCTGCTTGGGCACAAATTCACACTGTGACCCTCAGCATGAGCCCCATGTCAAAGAAAGGCCTGTCGGGGCCTCGACCATGAGCCCGCCTATGGGGCTTGCCAAGCCCCTATGCACCCAATCCTCACCAGTGTTTGAGATTTCCAGTTGCCCTGCCCGTACCTGGGGCTCTGCACTGGAATCCCTTTCTTGGAGAGACCCATGAGCCAGACAACACGACTCCACCCTTCCTACAAAATGACCCCAAACTCTTGGGATCTGGGACAAATTCCCAGAGATGGATACTCGTCCACAGTCCCTGAGGCCACCTCTCCACTCCACGGCTATCCCGGACACAACATCCAGAGACAAAAGCCTGAAGGAACGCCTCCCACTCGCCCTTGTTTCAGAGGCCCAGGAGCTCCCTCTCGGGTTTTACATCTGGCCTGCCATACCCTAGACGCCACTCATAAGCTGAGATTGTGTTTCCAGACTTCTGTGCTCACAGCATGGACCCACACATCCTCCAGGCTAGGGCCTCTGGAGCTACAGCGAAAGATTGTGCCTGCCCTCCCCAAGGAAAGTGTGCCCAATCCATTGACCACAACCCTAGAGTTTAGGGAATAGCTCTAAGGCCCCTGAGGCCATCAATAGTGTAGGCCACCCTGGACTAAGAGGGGCTCTCTGACACCAGCGGAGCAACTATCTCCACTTAGACTCTCAGACAGTATCCCCAGAGACAGAAGGTTGAAATGGACAGGCCCCCAGGCCCTAATCTGAACCTTAGCTTTGCTTTCCATGTGTCCGTCCTCAGAGGACTGTTTTCGTAGACCAGCACACGGGGCTTTTCTGAGGCACCAAACCAAACCTCTCTCGTCTCCACATGGGAGCTTTCTTACTGGGGATGTATCAAACCCTTCAGGTAGGAGAGTTCCGGAGGGCCACTGAACCACCACACATTCCAAGGTCTCCATGGACCCAAACGGACATTATGACGCATCCTCAGTAGAGGTCATTTCAACTCAGCCCCCTGGGTAGCGTGCCCCAGAGGCAGCAGATCAAACATATCTTGTCGCTAATGGCCAATGGGAATGCGAGGCATGCTGTACAGGGATCCATCCTTCGAACCCTGCTCTCCAGTCCTTCCGTAGGGTATGTCCTGGAGCCATGCAACAGGACTCGAATGTCCCGCAGAAGGAAACCTTGTGGTTTGGGGCAACCTCCAAACTCAGCGTGGGAAAACTTCCTTGGCCTCATGAGGCCCCCGCTTCATGAAGGTGCCATCATGGACACATACTCCAGCCTCAGCCAACGTCTGATCTTCAGCCTGACTTCAGATGCAGGAGATTTTGATTCAGCCTCTGCAGAGTGGGCCTGCTCTGCCCTTGGGTCCAATCCTTACCCTAGCTTGTGTTCTCAGACATCGGGCCTCACACTCCTGGCCCACAAACCCTCTTTACTGGGAATTCTGGGGCCAGAATGAAGCACTCTGCCTGCCTCCCAGGAGAAAAACATTGTCTATGGTGCTGGCCAGCAACCCCAAATGAGGATCAAACTGCTTGGCCCTCGGCAACACCCCAATTGCTTAGGCTACCTTAAACACTGATGCTCTGTCGCAAATAGCCTGAGCCCAGACCTTCCAACAGACACCGACACAGCTGGCTGCACACCCAGCACATTGGACCCGCCACTGCCTTAGGCCACCATCCATTCCCAACCTGGGTTTTCAGTCATCGGAACCTAGACCTTATCTCCAATCCCTGCACAGTGGGGAACCTGATGCACAAGGCAGAACCCTCCTTCCCCCTGGCAAGAAACCTTGCTGCTGGCAGTGAGTCAAACCTTCAGTGTAGGAGAAAACGGCATGGCCCATGAGGCCACGCCCATGCGTGAGGGCCGCCTTGGGCACAAACACACATGGTGACCCTCATCGTGAGTACCTTATTCAAGTAACGCCTCTCAGTGACTGGACCAAGAGCCTGCATATGTGGCTTGCCATGCCCATAGGCACCCAGGACTAACTAGATGGTGTGTATTCCAGTTGAGGGAGGCCACTGCTGTGCTCTAGAGTCCCTCTCCTGGGGGGTCCCATGTGGCAGAAAACAGTACTCTTCCCTTCCCACAGAATGAACCCAAACACTTTGGAGCTTGGACAATCCCCCGAGAGGAAGGCTCTTCCTCGCCCCGGAAGCAACCCCTACCCTGAACGGCCACTGTCAACGCAACACCCAGAGATAAAAGCCTGAGCGACTGCCTCGCACTTGCCCTCCTTTGATATCCAGAGGATCTCCCCTCACGGACTGGAGATCAGGCCTGCCATTACCTTGGCCTCTTGCTGAGCCAAGTTTGCTTTTTCAGACATCTGTTCCCACAGCCCGGGCAAACACAACCTCTAGGCTGGGTCCTCTGGAGCCATACCACAGGACCGTGCCTGCTCTCTCCTGGGAAAATGTGTCCATTCGTTTGACCACATACCTCCAGTATATGAGAAACCTCAAGGCTCCTGAGGACATCCCACTACTGGGAGCATCCCTGGACACACAGGGGCATTTAGACACAAGCTGAGCAGCTACATCCACGAAGGCATGCACACAGATGTCAACAGAGATAGAAGGTTGAGCCTTACAGGCCCTTAGGCCCTATTCTCAACTCTTGCTTTGGTGTCCAGGTGTCAATCCTCAGAGGCTTTGGTTCGAAAAACAGGATATGGGGCTTTCCTGAGGCACTGAACAGAACTCCTCTCGTCTCTACATGGGAAGCTTCCTTGTTGGAGCCGTGTCAAACACCTCAGGTTGCAGAATCCTGCAGAGTCCCTGAGCCACCTCCACATTCCAAGGTCTCCCAGGCCACCAAGCCACAGTAGGACTCATTTTCAGGAGAGTCCATTTCAAATCTCCCCTCTGGGTAGCTCACCAAGGAGCCCACAGATTGAGCCTGCCTTGTCCTGACTAAAGAGTGGGAATACGAGGTGGCATTCCCAGGCATCCATGCTTAGACACCTGCTCTCAAGTCTTTCCGTAAGGGGCCTCATGGAACCATCCAATAGTTCTCGACTGTCGTGCAGAAGGAAACCTTGAGGTGTGGAGTTGTTCACAAATCCCATCGTAGGCAAACCTACCTGTCCTCATGAAGCCTCCACACCCTTCAGGAAGAGGCCATGCAGGACAAAAACTCTAGCCTGAGGCACGTCTCATAGTTGACATGACCTCAGTGCAGGAGATCTCGATTCAGCCTCTGCAGAATGGGCCTGCCATGCCCTCGGTCCCTAACCTCACGCTAGCTTGTGTTTTCAGACTTCCTTCCTCACACGCCTGGGAAACAAGCCCTCCTGACTAGGAACTCCACAACCACAACCCAGCCCGGTGTCTGCCCAACGGAAGAAAAACGTTTCCCTGTGGGGCTTTCCGGAAAACCCAGATGAGGATCAACCTGCTCGGGCCTCGACGGTACCCGAACTGGATTGGCTGCTCTGGGCACTCATGCTCTGTCTGACACAGCCTGAAGCCAGACGTCCAGACAGACAAGGAGACAGCTGGCCGCACACCCAGCACTTTGGACACGCCATGATCTTATGCCGTCACCTCTTCCTAACCTTGGTTTTCAGATACCTGAACCTAGACATTATATCAATTCTCCACACAGCTGGGTATCGCAAGCACAAAACAGAACTCCTCCTTCCCCATGGCTGTAATGCTAGCTCTTGGCATAGAGTCACACCTTCAGGCTGGGAGAAAACTTCATGGCACCTGATGCGACGCCCAAACTTGAGTGCTGCTTGGGCACAAATTCACACTGTGACCCTCAGCATGAGCCCCATGTCAAAGAAAGGCCTGTCGGGGCCTCGACCATGAGCCCGCCTATGGGGCTTGCCAAGCCCCTATGCACCCAATCCTCACCAGTGTTTGAGATTTCCAGTCGCCCTGCCCGTACCTGGGGCTCTGCACTGGAATCCCTTTCTTGGAGAGACCCATGAGCCAGACAACACGACTCCACCCTTCCTACAAAATGACCCCAAACTCTTGGGATCTGGGACAAATTCCCAGAGATGGATACTCGTCCACAGTCCCTGAGGCCACCTCTCCACTCCACGGCTATCCCGGACACAACATCCAGAGACAAAAGCCTGAAGGAACGCCTCCCACTCACCCTTGTTTCAGAGGCCCAGGAGCTCCCTCTCGGGGTGTACATCTGGCCTGCCATACCCTAGGCGCCACTCATAAGCTGAGATTGTGTTTCCAGACTTCTGTGCTCACAGCATGGACCCACACATCCTCCAGGCTAGGGCCTCTGGAGCTACAGCGAAAGATTGTGCCTGCCCTCCCCAAGGAAAGTGTGCCCAATCCATTGACCACAACCCTAGAGGTTAGGGAATAGCTCCAAGGCCCCTGAGGCCATCAATAGTGTAGGCCACCCTGGACTAAGAGGGGCTCTCTGACACCAGCGGAGCAACTATCTCCACTTAGACTCTCAGACAGTATCCCCAGAGACAGAAGGTTGAAATGGACAGGCCCCCAGGCCCTAATCTGAACCTTAGCTTTGCTTTCCATGTGTCCGTCCTCAGAGGACTGTTTTCGTAGACCAGCACACGGGGCTTTTCTGAGGCACCAAACCAAACCTCTCTCGTCTCCACATGGGAGCTTTCTTACTGGGGATGTATCAAACCCTTCAGGTAGGAGAGTTCCGGAGGGCCACTGAACCACCACACATTCCAAGGTCTCCATGGACCCAAACGGACATTATGACGCATCCTCAGTAGAGGTCATTTCAACTCAGCCCCCTGGGTAGCGTGCCCCAGAGGCAGCAGATCAACCATATCTTGTCGCTAATGGCCAATGGGAATGCGAGGCATGCTGTACAGGGATCCATCCTTCGAACCCTGCTCTCCAGTCCTTCCGTAGGGTATGTCCTGGAGCCATGCAACAGGACTCGAATGTCCCGCAGAAGGAAACCTTGTGGTTTGGGGCAACCTCCAAACTCAGCGTGGGAAAACTTCCTTGGCCTCATGAGGCCCCCGCTTCATGAAGGTGCCATCATGGACACATACTCCAGCCTCAGCCAACGTCTGATCTTCAGCCTGACTTCAGATGCAGGAGATTTTGATTCAGCCTCTGCAGAGTGGGCCTGCTCTGCCCTTGAGTCCAATCCTCACCCTAGCTTGTGTTCTCAGACTTCGGGCCTCACACTCCTGGCCCACAAACCCTCTTTACTGGGAATTCTGGGGCCACAATGAAGCACTCTGCCTGCCTCCCAGGAGAAAAACATTGTCTATGGTGCTGCCCAGCAACCCCAAATGAGGATCAAACTGCTTGGCCCAAATTGCTTAGGCTACCTTAAACACTGATGCTCTGTCGCAAATAGCCTGAGCCCAGACCTTCCAACAGACACCGACACAGCTGGCTGCACACCCAGCACATTGGACCCGCCACTGCCTTAGGCCACCATCCATTCCCAACCTGGGTTTTCAGTCATCGGAACCTAGACCTTATCTCCAATCCCTGCACAGTGGGGAACCTGATGCACAAGGCAGAACCCTCCTTCCCCATGGCAAGAAACCTTACTGCCTGCAGTGAGTCAAACCTTCAGTGTAGGAGAAAACGGCATGGCCCATGAGGCCACGCCCATTCGTGAGGGCCGCCTTGGGCACAAAAACACATGGTGACCCTCAGCGTGAGTACCTTATTCAAGTAACGCCTCTCAGTGACTGGACCAAGATCCCGCATATGTGGCTTGCCATGCCCATAGGCACCCAGGACTAAAGAGATGGTGTGTATTCCAGTTAATGGAAGCCACTGCTATGTTCTAGAGTCCCTCTCCTGGGGTGTCCCCTGTGGCAGAATACAGTACTCTTCCCTTCCCACAGAATGAACCCAAACACTTGAGAGCTTGGACAATCCCCCGAGAGGAAGGCTCTTCCTCGGCCCCTGAAGCAACCTATACACTGAACGGCCACTGTGAACACAACACCCAGAGAAAAAAGCCTGAGCGACTGCCTCCCACTTGCCCTCATTTGATATCCAGACGATCTCCCCTAACGGACTGGAGATCAGGCCTGCCATTACCTTGGCCCCTACCTGAGCCAAGTTTGCTTTTTCAGACATCTGTCCCCACAGCCCTGGCAAACACAGCCCCTAGGCTGGGTCCTCTGGAGCCATACCACAGGACCGTGCTTGCTCTCTCCTGGGAAACTGTGTCCATTCCTTTGGCCACACACCTCCAGAATATGAGAAATCTCAAGGACATCCCACTACTGGGAGCCTCCCTGGACACACAGGGTCATTCAGACACAAGCTAAGCAGCTACCTCCACGAAGGCATGCACACATATATCAACAGAGATAGAAGGTTGAGCCGGACAGGCCCATAGGCCCTATTCTCAATCTTGCTTTGGTTTCCAGGTGTCACTCCTCAGAGGCTTTGGTTCGAAAAACAGGATATGGGGCTTTCCTGAGGCACTGAACAGAACTCCTCTCGACTCCACATGGGAAGCTTCCTTGTTGGAGCCGTGTCAAACACCTAGGTTGCAGAATCCTGCAGAGTCCCTGAGCCACCTCCACATTCCAAGATCTCCCAGGCCACCAACCCACATTAGGACTCATCTTCAGGAGAGTCCATTTCAAATCTCCCCTCTGCGTAGCTCACCCAGGAGCCCGCAGATTGAGCCTGCCTTGTCCTGACTAAAGTATGAGAATAAGAGGTGGCGTTCCCAGGCATCCATGCTTAGACACCTGCTCTCGAGTCTTTCCGTATAGGGTCTACTTGAACCATCTAATAGGACTCGACTGTCGTGCAGAAGGAAACCTTGAGGTGTGGAGTTGTTCACAAATCCCATCGTAGGCAAACCTCCCTGGCCTCATGAAGCCCCCACACCCTTCAGGAAGAGGCCATGCTGGACAAAAACTCTAGCCTGAGGCACGTCTCAGAGTTGACATGACCTCATTGCAGGAGATCTCGATTCAGCCTCTGCAGAGTGGGCCTGCCGTGCCCTCGGTCCCAAACCTCACGCTAGCTTGTGTTTTCAGACTTCCTTCCTCACAGCCCAGGCAAACAAGCCCTCCGGACTAGGAACTCCACAACCACAACCCAGCCCAGTGTCTGCCCAACGGAAGAAAAACGTTTCCCTGTGGGGCTCTCCAGAAAAACCAGATGAGGATCAACCTGCTCGGGCCTCGACGGTACCCGAACTGGATTGACTGCTCTGGGCACTCATGCTCTGTCTGACACAGCCTGAAGCCAGACGTCCAGACAGACAAGGAGACAGCTGGCCGCACACCCAGCACTTCGGACACGCCATGGTCTTATGCCGTCACCTCTTCCTAACCTTGGTTTTCAGATATCTGAACCTAGACATTATATCAATTCTCCACACAGCTGGGTATCGCAAGCACAAAACAGAACTCCTCCTTCCCCATGGCTGTAATGCTAGCTCTTGGCATAGAGTCACACCTTCAGGCTGGGAGAAAACTTCATGGCACCTGATGTGACGCCCAAACTTGAGTGCTGCTTGGGCACAAATTCACACTGTGACCCTCAGCATGAGCCCCATGTCAAAGAAAGGCCTGTCGGGGCCTGGACCATAAGCCCGCTTTTGGGGCTTGCCAAGCCCCTATGCACCCAATCCTCACCAGTGTTTGAGATTTCCAGTCGCCCTGCCCGTACCTGGGGCTCTGCTCTGGAATCCCTTTCTTGGAGAGACACATGAGCCAGACAACACGATTCCACCCTTCCTACAAAATGACCCCAAACTCTTGGGACCTGGGACAAATTCCCAGAGATGGATACTCGTCACAGTCCCTGAGGCCACCTCTCCACTCCAAGGCTATCCCGGACACAACATCCAGAGACAAAAGCCTGAAGGAACGCCTCCCACTCGCCCTTGTTTCAGAGGCCCAGGAGCTCCCTCTCGGGTTGTACATCTGGCCTGCCATACCCTAGGCGCCACTCATAAGCTGAGATTGTGTTTCCAGACTTCTGTGCTCACAGCATGGACCCACACATCCTCCAGGCTAGGGCCTCTGGAGCTACAGCGAAAGATTGTGCCTGCCCTCCCCAAGGAAAGTGTGCCCAATCCATTGACCACAACCCTAGAGTTTAGGGAATAGCTCCAAGGCCCCTGAGGCCATCAATAGTGTAGGCCACCCTGGACTAAGAGGGGCTCTCTGACACCAGCGGAGCAACTATCTCCACTTAGACTCTCAGACAGTATCCCCAGAGACAGAAGGTTGAAATGGACAGGCCCCAGGCCCTAATCTGAACCTTAGCTGTGCTTTCCCTGTGTCCGTCCTCAGAGGACTGTTTTCGTAGACCAGCACACGGGGCTTTTCTGAGGCACCAAACCAAACCTCTCTCGTCTCCACATGGGAGCTTTCTTACTGGGGATGTATCAAACCCTTCAGTTAGGAGAGTTCCGCAGGGCCACTGAACAACCAGCACATTCCAAGGTCTCCATGGACCAAAACGCACATTATGACGCATCCTAGGGACAGGCCATTTCAACTCAGCCCCCTGGGTAGCGTGCCCCAGAGGCAGCAGATCAAACATATCTTGTCGCTAATGGCCAATGGGAATGCGAGGCATGCTGTACAGGGATCCATCCTTCGAACCCTGCTCTCCAGTCCTTCCGTAGGGTATGTCCTGGAGCCATGCAACAGGACTCGAATGTCCCGCAGAAGGAAACCTTGTGGTTTGGGGCAACCTCCAAACTCAGCGTGGGAAAACTTCCTTGGCCTCATGAGGCCCCCGCTTCATGAAGGTGCCATCATGGACACATACTCCAGCCTCAGCCAACGTCTGATCTTCAGCCTGACTTCAGATGCAGGAGATTTTGATTCAGCCTCTGCAGAGTGGGCCTGCTCTGCCCTTGGGTCCAATCCTCACCCTAGCTTGTGTTCTCAGACTTCGGGCCTCACACTCCTGGCCCACAAACCCACTTTACTGGGAATTCTGGGGCCACAATGAAGCACTCTGCCTGCCTCCCAGGAGAAAAACATTGTCTATGGTGCTGCCCAGCAACCCCAAATGAACATCAAACTGCTTGGCCCTCGGCAACACCCCAATTGCTTAGGCTACCTTAAACACTGATGCTCTGTTGCAAATAGCCTGAGCCCAGACCTTCCAACAGAAACCGACACAGCTGGCAGCACACCCAGCACATTGGACCCGCCACTGCCTTAGGCCACCATCCATTCCCAACCTGGGTTTTCAGTCATCGGAACCTAGACCTTATCTCCAATCCCTGCACAGTGGGGAACCTGATGCACAAGGCAGAACCCTCCTTCCCCATGGCAAGAAACCTTGCTGCTGGCAGTGAGTCAAACCTTCAGTGTAGGAGAAAACGGCATGGCCCATGAGGCCACGCCCATGCGTGAGGGCCGCCTTGGGCACAAACTCACATGGTGACCCTCATCGTGAGTACCTTATTCAAGTAACGCCTCTCAGTGACTGGACCAAGAGCCTGCATATGTGGCTTGCCATGCCCATAGGCACCCAGGACTAACTAGATGGTGTGTATTCCAGTTGAGGGAGGCCACTGCTGTGCTCTAGAGTCCCTCTCCTGGGGGGTCCCATGTGGCAGAAAACAGTACTCTTCCCTTCCCACAGAATGAACCCAAACACTTTGGAGCTTGGACAATCCCCCGAGAGGAAGGCTCTTCCTCGCCCCGGAAGCAACCCCTACCCTGAACGGCCACTGTCAACGCAACACCCAGAGACAAAAGCCTGAGCGACTGCCTCGCACTTGCCCTCCTTTGATATCCAGAGGATCTCCCCTCACGGACTGGAGATCAGGCCTGCCATTACCTTGGCCTCTAGCTGAGCCAAGTTTGCTTTTTCAGACATCTGTTCCCACAGCCCGGGCAAACACATCCTCTAGGCTGGGTCCTCTGGAGCCATACCACAGGACCGTGCCTGCTCTCTCCTGGGAAACTGTGTCCATTCCTTTGGCCACACACGCCCAGAATATGAGAAACTTCAAGGCCCCCGAGGACATCCCACTACTGGGAGCCTCCCTGGAAACAAAGGGGCCTTTGGACACAAGCTGAGCAGCTATCTCCACGAAGGCATGCACACAGCTGTCAACAGAGATAGAAGGTTGAGCCGGACAGGCCCTTAGGCCCTAATCTCAACACTTGCTTTGGTGTCCAGGTGTCAATCCTTAGAGGCTTTGGTTCGAAAAACAGGATATGGGGCTTCCCTGAGGCACTGAACAGAACTCCTCTCGTCTCCACATGGGAAGCTTCCTTGTTGGAGCCGTGTCAAACACCTCAAGTTGCAGTATCCTGCAGTGTCCCTTAGCCACCTCCACATTCCAAGGTCTCCCAGGCCACCAAGCCACAGTAGGACTCATTTTCAGGAGAGCCCATTTCAACTCTCCCCTCTGGGTAGCTCACCAAGGAGCCCGCAGATTGAGCGTGCCTTGTCCTGACCAAAGAGTGGGAATATGAGGTGGCGTTCCCAGGCATCCATGCTTAGACACCTGCTCTCGAGTCTTTCCGTATAGGGTCTCCTTGAACCATTTAATAAGACTCGACTGTCGTGCAGAAGGAAACCTTGAGGTGTGGAGTTGTTCACAAATCCCATCGTAGGCAAACCTCCCTGGCCTCATGAAGCCCCCACACCCTTCAGGAAGAGGCCATGCTGGACAAAACTCTAGCCTGAGGCACGTCTCATAGTTGACATGACCTCAGTGCAGGAGATCTCGATTCAGCCTCTGCAGAGTGTGCCTGCCGTGCCCTCGGTCCCAAACCTCACGCTAGCTTGTGTTTTCAGACTTCCTTCCTCACACTCCTGGCAAGCAAGCCCTCCGGACTAGGAACTCCACAACCACAACCCAGCCCGGTGTCTGCCCAACGGAAGAAAAACGTTTCCCTGTGGGGCTTTCCGGAAAACCCAGATGAGGATCAACCTGCTCGGGCCTCGACGGTACCCAAACTGGATAGGCTGCTCTGGGCACTCATGCTCTGTCTGACACAGCCTGAAGCCAGACGTCCGGACAGACAAGGAGACAGCTGGCCGCACACCCAGCACTTCGGACACACCATGGTCTTATGCCGTCACCTCTTCCTAACCTTGGTTTTCAGATACCTGAACCTAGACATTATAGCAATTCTCCACACAGCTTGGTATCGCAAGCACAAAACAGAACTCCTCCTTCCCCATGGCTGTAAAGCTTGCTCTTGGCATGGAGTCACACCTTCAGGGTGGGAGAAACCTTCATGGCCCCTGATGCCACGCCCAAACTTGAGTGCTGCTTGGGCACAAATTCACACTGACCCTCAGCATGAGCCCCATGTCAAAGAAAGGCCTGTCGGGGCCTGAACCAAGAGCCCGCCTATGGGGCTTGCCAAGCCCCTATGCACCCAATCTTCACCAGTGTTTGAGATTTCCAGTCGCCCTGCCCGTACCTGGGGCTCTGCTCTGGAATCCCTTTCTTGGAGAGACCCATGAGCCAGACAACACGACTCCACCCTTCCTACAAAATGACCCCAAACTCTTGGGACCTGGGACAAATTCCCAGAGATGGATACTCGTCCACAGTCCCTGAGGCCACCTCTCCACTCCACGGCTATCCCGGACACAACATCCAGAGACAAAAGCCTGAAGGAACGCCTCCCACACGCCCTTGTTTCGGACCCCCAGGAGCTCCCTCTCGGGCTGTACATCCGGCCGGCCATACCCTAGGCGCCACTCATAAGCTGAGATTGTGTTTCCAGACTTCTGTGCTCACAGCATGGACCCACACATCCTCCAGGCTAGGGCCTCTGGAGCTACAGCGAAAGATTGTGCCTGCCCTCCCCAAGGAAAGTGTGCCCAATCCATTGACCACAACCCTAGAGGTTAGGGAATAGCTCCAAGGCCCCTGAGGCCATCAATAGTGTAGGCCACCCTGGACTAAGAGGGGCTCTCTGACACCAGCGGAGCAACTATCTCCACTTAGACTCTCAGACAGTATCCCCAGAGACAGAAGGTTGAAATGGACAGGCCCCCAGGCCCTAATCTGAACCTTAGCTTTGCTTTCCATGTGTCCGTCCTCAGAGGACTGTTTTCGTAGACCAGCACACGTGGCTTTTCTGAGGCACCAAACCAAACCTCTCTCGTCTCCACATGGGAGCTTTCTTACTGGGGATGTATCAAACCCTTCAGGTAGGAGAGTTCCGCAGGGCCACTGAACCACCAGCACATTCCAAGGTCTCCATGGACCCAAACGGACATTATGACGCATCCTCAGTAGAGGTCATTTCAACTCAGCCCCCTGGGTAGCGTGCCCCAGAGGCAGCAGATCAAACATATCTTGTCGCTAATGGCCAATGGGAATGCGAGGCATGCTGTACAGGGATCCATCCTTCGAACCCTGCTCTCCAGTCCTTCCGTAGGGTATGTCCTGGAGCCATGCAACAGGACTCGAATGTCCCGCAGAAGGAAACCTTGTGGTTTGGGGCAACCTCCAAACTCAGCGTGGGAAAACTTCCTTGGCCTCATGAGGCCCCCGCTTCATGAAGGTGCCATCATGGACACATACTCCAGCCTCAGCCAACGTCTGATCTTCAGCCTGACTTCAGATGCAGGAGATTTTGATTCAGCCTCTGCAGAGTGGGCCTGCTCTGCCCTTGGGTCCAATCCTTACCCTAGCTTGTGTTCTCAGACTTCGGGCCTCACACTCCTGGCCCACAAACCCTCTTTACTGGGAATTCTGGGGCCACAATGAAGCACTCTGCCTGCCTCCCAGGAGAAAAACATTGTCTATGGTGCTGGCCAGCAACCCCAAATGAGGATCAAACTGCTTGGCCCTCGGCAACACCCCAATTGCTTAGGCTACCTTAAACACTGATGCTCTGTCGCAAATAGCCTGAGCCCAGACCTTCCAACAGACACCGACACAGCTGGCTGCACACCCAGCACATTGGACCCGCCACTGCCTTAGGCCACCATCCATTCCCAACCTGGGTTTTCAGTCATCGGAACCTAGACCTTATCTCCAATCCCTGCACAGTGGGGAACCTGATGCACAAGGCAGAACCCTCCTTCCCCATGGCAAGAAACCTTGCTGCTGGCAGTGAGTCAAACCTTCAGTGTAGGAGAAAACGGCATGGCCCATGAGGCCACGCCCATGCGTGAGGGCCGCCTTGGGCACAAACACACATGGTGACCCTCATCGTGAGTACCTTATTCAAGTAACGCCTCTCAGTGACTGGACCAAGAGCCTGCATATGTGGCTTGCCATGCCCATAGGCACCCAGGACTAACTAGATGGTGTGTATTCCAGTTGAGGGAGGCCACTGCTGTGCTCTAGAGTCCCTCTCCTGGGGGGTCCCATGTGGCAGAAAACAGTACTCTTCCCTTCCCACAGAATGAACCCAAACACTTTGGAGCTTGGACAATCCCCCGAGAGGAAGGCTCTTCCTCGCCCCGGAAGCAACCCCTACCCTGAACGGCCACTGTCAACGCAACACCCAGAGACAAAAGCCTGAGCGACTGCCTCGCACTTGCCCTCCTTTGATATCCAGAGGATCTCCCCTCACGGACTGGAGATCAGGCCTGCCATTACCTTGGCCTCTAGCTGAGCCAAGTTTGCTTTTTCAGACATCTGTTCCCACAGCCCGGGCAAACACAGCCTCTAGGCTGGGTCCTCTGGAGCCATACCACAGGACCGTGCCTGCTCTCTCCTGGGAAAATGTGTCCATTCGTTTGACCACAAACCTCCAGTATATGAGAAACCTCAAGGCCCTTGAGGACATCCCACTACTGGGAGCATCCGTGGACACACAGGGGCATTTAGACACAAGCTGAGCAGCTACCTCCATGAAGGCATGCACACAGATGTCAACAGAGATAGAAGGTTGAGCCTTACAGGCCCTTAGGCCCTATTCTCAACTCTTGCTTTGGTGTCCAGGTGTCAATCCTCAGAGGCTTTGGTTCGAAAAACAGGATATGGGGCTTTCCTGAGGCACTGAAGAGAACTCCTCTCTTCTCTACATGGGAAGCTTCCTTGTTGGAGCCGTGTCAAACACCTCAGGTTGCAGAATCCTGCAGAGTCCCTGAGCCACCTCCACATTCCAAGGTCTCCCAGGCCACCAAGCCACAGTAGGACTCATTTTCAGGAGAGTCCATTTCAAATCTCCCCTCTGGGTAGCTCACCAAGGAGCCCACAGATTGAGCCTGCCTTGTCCTGACTAAAGAGTGGGAATAAGAGGTGGCATTCCCAGGCATCCATGCTTAGACACCTGCTCTCAAGTCTTTCCGTAAGGGGCCTCATGGAACCATCCAATAGTTCTCGACTGTCGTGCAGAAGGAAACCTTGAGGTGTGGAGTTGTTCACAAATCCCATCGTAGGCAAACCTACCTGTCCTCATGAAGCCCCCACACCCTTCAGGAAGAGGCCATGCAGGACAAAAACTCTAGCCTGAGGCACGTCTCATAGTTGACATGACCTCAGTGCAGGAGATCTCGATTCAGCCTCTGCAGAATGGGCCTGCCATGCCCTCGGTCCCTAACCTCACGCTAGCTTGTGTTTTCAGACTTCCTTCCTCACACGCCTGGGAAACAAGCCCTCCTGACTAGGAACTCCACAACCACAACCCAGCCCGGTGTCTGCCCAACGGAAGAAAAACGTTTCCCTGTGGGGCTCTCCGGAAAACCCAGATGAGGATCAACCTGCTCGGGCCTCGACGGTACCCGAACTGGATTGGCTGCTCTGGGCACTCATGCTCTGTCTGACACAGCCTGAAGCCAGACGTCCAGACAGACAAGGAGACAGCTGGCCGCACACCCAGCACTTTGGACACGCCATGATCTTATGCCGTCACCTCTTCCTAACCTTGGTTTTCAGATACCTGAACCTAGACATTATATCAATTCTCCACACAGCTGGGTATCGCAAGCACAAAACAGAACTCCTCCTTCCCCATGGCTGTAATGCTAGCTCTTGGCATAGAGTCACACCTTCAGGCTGGGAGAAAACTTCATGGCACCTGATGCGACGCCCAAACTTGAGTGCTGCTTGGGCACAAATTCACACTGTGACCCTCAGCATGAGCCCCATGTCAAAGAAAGGCCTGTCGGGGCCTCGACCATGAGCCCGCCTATGGGGCTTGCCAAGCCCCTATGCACCCAATCCTCACCAGTGTTTGAGATTTCCAGTTGCCCTGCCCGTACCTGGGGCTCTGCACTGGAATCCCTTTCTTGGAGAGACCCATGAGCCAGACAACACGACTCCACCCTTCCTACAAAATGACCCCAAACTCTTGGGATCTGGGACAAATTCCCAGAGATGGATACTCGTCCACAGTCCCTGAGGCCACTTCTCCACTCCACGGCTATCCCGGACACAACATCCAGAGACAAAAGCCTGAAGGAACGCCTCCCACTCGCCCTTGTTTCAGAGGCCCAGGAGCTCCCTCTCGGGTTGTACATCTGGCCTGCCATACCCTAGGCGCCACTCATAAGCTGAGATTGTGTTTCCAGACTTCTGTGCTCACAGCATGGACCCACACATCCTCCAGGCTAGGGCCTCTGGAGCTACAGCGAAAGATTGTGCCTGCCCTCCCCAAGGAAAGTGTGCCCAATCCATTGACCACAACCCTAGAGGTTAGGGAATAGCTCCAAGGCCCCTGAGGCCATCAATAGTGTAGGCCACCCTGGACTAAGAGGGGCTCTCTGACACCAGCGGAGCAACTATCTCCACTTAGACTCTCAGACAGTATCCCCAGAGACAGAAGGTTGAAATGGACAGGCCCCCAGGCCCTAATCTGAACCTTAGCTTTGCTTTCCATGTGTCCGTCCTCAGAGGACTGTTTTCGTAGACCAGCACACGGGGCTTTTCTGAGGCACCAAACCAAACCTCTCTCGTCTCCACATGGGAGCTTTCTTACTGGGGATGTATCAAACCCTTCAGGTAGGAGAGTTCCGGAGGGCCACTGAACCACCACACATTCCAAGGTCTCCATGGACCCAAACGGACATTATGACGCATCCTCAGTAGAGGTCATTTCAACTCAGCCCCCTGGGTAGCGTGCCCCAGAGGCAGCAGATCAAACATATCTTGTCGCTAATGGCCAATGGGAATGTGAGGCATGCTGTACAGGGATCCATCCTTCGAACCCTGCTCTCCAGTCCTTCCGTAGGGTATGTCCTGGAGCCATGCAACAGGACTCGAATGTCCCACAGAAGGAAACCTTGTGGTTTGGGGCAACCTCCAAACTCAGCGTGGGAAAACTTCCTTGGCCTCATGAGGCCCCCGCTTCATGAAGGTGCCATCATGGACACATACTCCAGCCTCAGCCAACGTCTGATCTTCAGCCTGACTTCAGATGCAGGAGATTTTGATTCAGCCTCTGCAGAGTGGGCCTGCTCTGCCCTTGGGTCCAATCCTTACCCTAGCTTGTGTTCTCAGACATCGGGCCTCACACTCCTGGCCCACAAACCCTCTTTACTGGGAATTCTGGGGCCAGAATGAAGCACTCTGCCTGCCTCCCAGGAGAAAAACATTGTCTATGGTGCTGGCCAGCAACCCCAAATGAGGATCAAACTGCTTGGCCCTCGGCAACACCCCAATTGCTTAGGCTACCTTAAACACTGATGCTCTGTCGCAAATAGCCTGAGCCCAGACCTTCCAACAGACACCGACACAGCTGGCTGCACACCCAGCACATTGGACCCGTCACTGCCTTAGGCCACCATCCATTCCCAACCTGGGTTTTCAGTCATCAGAACCTAGACCTTATCTCCAATCCCTGCACAGTGGGGAACCTGATGCACAAGGCAGAACCCTCCTTCCCCATGGCAAGAAACCTTGCTGCTGGCAGTGAGTCAAACCTTCAGTGTAGGAGAAAACGGCATGGCCCATGAGGCCACGCCCATGCGTGAGGGCCGCCTTGGGCACAAACACACATGGTGACCCTCATCGTGAGTACCTTATTCAAGTAACGCCTCTCAGTGACTGGACCAAGAGCCTGCATATGTGGCTTGCCATGCCCATAGGCACCCAGGACTAACTAGATGGTGTGTATTCCAGTTGAGGGAGGCCACTGCTGTGCTCTAGAGTCCCTCTCCTGGGGGGTCCCATGTGGCAGAAAACAGTACTCTTCCCTTCCCACAGAATGAACCCAAACACTTTGGAGCTTGGACAATCCCCCGAGAGGAAGGCTCTTCCTCGCCCCGGAAGCAACCCCTACCCTGAACGGCCAATGTCAATGCAACACCCAGAGACAAAAGCCTGAGCGACTGCCTCGCACTTGCCCTTTTTTGATATCCAGAGGATCTCCCCTCACGGACTGGAGATCAGGCCTGCCATTACCTTGGCCTCTAGCTGAGCCAAGTTTGCTTTTTCAGACATCTGTTCCCACAGCCCGGGCAAACACAGCCTCTAGGCTGGGTCCTCTGGAGCCATACCACAGGACCGTGCCTGCTCTCTCCTGGGAAAATGTGTCCATTCGTTTGACCACAAACCTCCAGTATATGAGAAACCTCAAGGCCCTTGAGGACATCCCACTACTGGGAGCATCCCTGGACACACAGGGGCATTTAGACACAAGCTGAGCAGCTACCTCCATGAAGGCATGCACACAGATGTCAACAGAGATAGAAGGTTGAGCCTTACAGGCCCTTAGGCCCTATTCTCAACTCTTGCTTTGGTGTCCAGGTGTCAATCCTCAGAGGCTTTGGTTCGAAAAACAGGATATGGGGCTTTCCTGAGGCACTGTAGAGAACTCCTCTCGTCTCTACATGGGAAGCTTCCTTGTTGGAGCCGTGTCAAACACCTCAGGTTGCAGAATCCTGCAGAGTCCCTGAGCCACCTCCACATTCCAAGGTCTCCCAGGCCACCAAGCCACAGTAGGACTCATTTTCAGGAGAGTCCATTTCAAATCTCCCCTCTGGGTAGCTCACCAAGAAGCCCACAGATTGAGCCTGCCTTGTCCTGACTAAAGAGTGGGAATAAGAGGTGGCATTCCCAGGCATCCATGCTTAGACACCTGCTCTCAAGTCTTTCCGTAAGGGGCCTCATGGAACCATCCAATAGTTCTCGACTGTCGTGCAGAAGGAAACCTTGAGGTGTGGAGTTGTTCACAAATCCCATCGTAGGCAAACCTACCTGTCCTCATGAAGCCCCCACACCCTTCAGGAAGAGGCCATGCAGGACAAAAACTCTAGCCTGAGGCACGTCTCATAGTTGACATGACCTCAGTGCAGGAGATCTCGATTCAGCCTCTGCAGAATGGGCCTGCCATGCCCTCGGTCCCTAACCTCACGCTAGCTTGTGTTTTCAGACTTCCTTCCTCACACGCCTGGGAAACAAGCCCTCCTGACTAGGAACTCCACAACCACAACCCAGCCCAGTGTCTGCCCAACGGAAGAAAAACGTTTCCCTGTGGGGCTCTCCGGAAAACCCAGATGAGGATCAACCTGCTCGGGCCTCGACGGTACCCGAACTGGATTGGCTGCTCTGGGCACTCATGCTCTGTCTGACACAGCCTGAAGCCAGACGTCCAGACAGACAAGGAGACAGCTGGCCGCACACCCAGCACTTTGGACACGCCATGATCTTATGCCGTCACCTCTTCCTAACCTTGGTTTTCAGATACCTGAACCTAGACATTATATCAATTCTCCACACAGCTGGGTATCGCAAGCACAAAACAGAACTCCTCCTTCCCCATGGCTGTAATGCTAGCTCTTGGCATAGAGTCACACCTTCAGGCTGGGAGAAAACTTCATGGCACCTGATGCGACGCCCAAACTTGAGTGCTGCTTGGGCACAAATTCACACTGTGACCCTCAGCATGAGCCCCATGTCAAAGAAAGGCCTGTCGGGGCCTCGACCATGAGCCCGCCTATGGGGCTTGCCAAGCCCCTATGCACCCAATCCTCACCAGTGTTTGAGATTTCCAGTTGCCCTGCCCGTACCTGGGGCTCTGCACTGGAATCCCTTTCTTGGAGAGACCCATGAGCCAGACAACACGACTCCACCCTTCCTACAAAATGACCCCAAACTCTTGGGATCTGGGACAAATTCCCAGAGATGGATACTCGTCCACAGTCCCTGAGGCCACCTCTCCACTCCACGGCTATCCCGGACACAACATCCAGAGACAAAAGCCTGAAGGAACGCCTCTCACTCGCCCTTGTTTCAGAGGCCCAGGAGCTCCCTCTCGGGTTGTACATCTGGCCTGCCATACCCTAGGCGCCACTCATAAGCTGAGATTGTGTTTCCAGACTTCTGTGCTCACAGCATGGACCCACACATCCTCCAGGCTAGGGCCTCTAGAGCTACAGCGAAAGATTGTGCCTGCCCTCCCCAAGGAAAGTGTGCCCAATCCATTGACCACAACCCTAGAGGTTAGGGAATAGCTCCAAGGCCCCTGAGGCCATCAATAGTGTAGGCCACCCTGGACTAAGAGGGGCTATCTGACACCAGCGGAGCAACTATCTCCACTTAGACTCTCAGACAGTATCCCCAGAGACAGAAGGTTGAAATGGACAGGCCCCCAGGCCCTAATCTGAACCTTAGCTTTGCTTTCCATGTGTCCGTCCTCAGAGGACTGTTTTCGTAGACCAGCACACGGGGCTTTTCTGAGGCACCAAACCAAACCTCTCTCGTCTCCACATGGGAGCTTTCTTACTGGGGATGTATCAAAACCTTCAGGTAGGAGAGTTCCGCAGGGCCACTGAACCACCAGCACATTCCAAGGTCTCCATGGACCCAAACGGACATTATGACGCATCCTCAGTAGAGGTCATTTCAACTCAGCCCCCTGGGTAGCGTGCCCCAGAGGCAGCAGATCAAACATATCTTGTCGCTAATGGCCAATGGGAATGCGAGGCATGCTGTACAGGGATCCATCCTTCGAACCCTGCTCTCCAGTCCTTCCGTAGGGTATGTCCTGGAGCCATGCAACAGGACTCGAATGTCCCGCAGAAGGAAACCTTGTGGTTTGGGGCAACCTCCAAACTCAGCGTGGGAAAACTTCCTTGGCCTCATGAGGCCCCCACTTCATGAAGGTGCCATCATGGACACATACTCCAGCCTCAGCCAACGTCTGATCTTCAGCCTGACTTCAGATGCAGGAGATTTTGATTCAGCCTCTGCAGAGTGGGCCTGCTCTGCCCTTGGGTCCAATCCTTACCCTAGCTTGTGTTCTCAGACATCGGGCCTCACACTCCTGGCCCACAAACCCTCTTTACTGGGAATTCTGGGGCCACAATGAAGCACTCTGCCTGCCTCCCAGGAGAAAAACATTGTCTATGGTGCTGGCCAGCAACCCCAAATGAGGATCAAACTGCTTGGCCCTCGGCAACACCCCAATTGCTTAGGCTACCTTAAACACTGATGCTCTGTCGCAAATAGCCTGAGCCCAGACCTTCCAACAGACACCGACACAGCTGGCTGCACACCCAGCACATTGGACCCGCCACTGCCTTAGGCCACCATCCATTCCCAACCTGGGTTTTCAGTCATCGGAACCTAGACCTTATCTCCAATCCCTGCACAGTGGGGAACCTGATGCACAAGGCAGAACCCTCCTTCCCCATGGCAAGAAACCTTGCTGCTGGCAGTGAGTCAAACCTTCAGTGTAGGAGAAAACGGCATGGCCCATGAGGCCACGCCCATGCGTGAGGGCCGCCTTGGGCACAAACACACATGGTGACCCTCATCGTGAGTACCTTATTCAAGTAACGCCTCTCAGTGACTGGACCAAGAGCCTGCATATGTGGCTTGCCATGCCCATAGGCACCCAGGACTAACTAGATGGTGTGTATTCCAGTTGAGGGAGGCCACTGCTGTGCTCTAGAGTCCCTCTCCTGGGGGGTCCCATGTGGCAGAAAACAGTACTCTTCCCTTCCCACAGAATGAACCCAAACACTTTGGAGCTTGGACAATCCCCCGAGAGGAAGGCTCTTCCTCGCCCCGGAAGCAACCCCTACCCTGAACGGCCACTGTCAACGCAACACCCAGAGACAAAAGCCTGAGCAACTGCCTCGCACTTGCCCTCCTTTGATATCCAGAGGATCTCCCCTCACGGACTGGAGATCAGGCCTGCCATTACATTGGCCTCTTGCTGAGCCAAGTTTGCTTTTTCAGACATCTGTTCCCACAGCCCGGGCAAACACAGCCTCTAGGCTGGGTCCTCTGGAGCCATACCACAGGACCGTGCCTGCTCTCTCCTGGGAAAATGTGTCCATTCGTTTGACCACATACCTCCAGTATATGAGAAACCTCAAGGCCCCTGAGGACATCCCACTACTGGGAGCATCCCTGGACACACAGGGGCATTTAGACACAAGCTGAGCAGCTACATCCACGAAGGCATGCACACAGATGTCAACAGAGATAGAAGGTTGAGCCTTACAGGCCCTTAGGCCCTATTCTCAACTCTTGCTTTGGTGTCCAGGTGTCAATCCTCAGAGGCTTTGGTTCGAAAAACAGGATATGGGGCTTTCCTGAGGCACTGAAGAGAACTCCTCTTGTCTCTACATGGGAAGCTTCCTTGTTGGAGCCGTGTCAAACACCTCAGGTTGCAGAATCCTGCAGAGTCCCTGAGCCACCTCCACATTCCAAGGTCTCCCAGGCCACCAAGCCACAGTAGGACTCATTTTCAGGAGAGTCCATTTCAAATCTCCCCTCTGGGTAGCTCACCAAGGAGCCCACAGATTGAGCCTGCCTTGTCCTGACTAAAGAGTGGGAATAAGAGGTGGCATTCCCAGGCATCCATGCTTAGACACCTGCTCTCAAGTCTTTCCGTAAGGGGCCTCATGGAACCATCCAATAGTTCTCGACTGTCGTGCAGAAGGAAACCTTGAGGTGTGGAGTTGTTCACAAATCCCATCGTAGGCAAACCTACCTGTCCTCATGAAGCCCCCACACCCTTCAGGAAGAGGCCATGCAGGACAAAAACTCTAGCCTGAGGCACGTCTCATAGTTGACATGACCTCAGTGCAGGAGATCTCGATTCAGCCTCTGCAGAATGGGCCTGCCATGCCCTCGGTCCCTAACCTCACGCTAGCTTGTGTTTTCAGACTTCCTTCCTCACACGCCTGGGAAACAAGCCCTCCTGACTAGGAACTCCACAACCACAACCCAGCCCGGTGTCTGCCCAACGGAAGAAAAACGTTTCCCTGTGGGGCTTTCCGGAAAACCCAGATGAGGATCAACCTGCTCGGGCCTCGACGGTACCCGAACTGGATTGGCTGCTCTGGGCACTCATGCTCTGTCTGACACAGCCTGAAGCCAGACGTCCAGACAGACAAGGAGACAGCTGGCCGCACACCCAGCACTTAGGACACGCCATGATCTTATGCCGTCACCTCTTCCTAACCTTGGTTTTCAGATACCTGAACCTAGACATTATATCAATTCTCCACACAGCTGGGTATCGCAAGCACAAAACAGAACTCCTCCTTCCCCATGGCTGTAATGCTAGCTCTTGGCATAGAGTCACACCTTCAGGCTGGGAGAAAACTTCATGGCACCTGATGCGACGCCCAAACTTGAGTGCTGCTTGGGCACAAATTCACACTGTGACCCTCAGCATGAGCCCCATGTCAAAGAAAGGCCTGTCGGGGCCTCGACCATGAGCCCGCCTATGGGGCTTGCCAAGCCCCTATGCACCCAATCCTCACCAGTGTTTGAGATTTCCAGTCGCCCTGCCCGTACCTGGGGCTCTGCACTGGAATCCCTTTCTTGGAGAGACCCATGAGCCAGACAACACGACTCCACCCTTCCTACAAAATGACCCCAAACTCTTGGGATCTGGGACAAATTCCCAGAGATGGATACTCGTCCACAGTCCCTGAGGCCACCTCTCCACTCCACGGCTATCCCGGACACAACAGCCAGAGACAAAAGCCTGAAGGAACGCCTCCCACTCGCCCTTGTTTCAGAGGCCCAGGAGCTCCCTCTCGGGTTGTACATCTGGCCTGCCATACCCTAGGCGCCACTCATAAGGTGAGATTGTGTTTCCAGACTTCTGTGCTCACAGCATGGACCCACACATCCTCCAGGCTAGGGCCTCTGGAGCTACAGCGAAAGATTGTGCCTGCCCTCCCCAAGGAAAGTGTGCCCAATCCATTGACCACAACCCTAGAGGTTAGGGAATAGCTCCAAGGCCCCTGAGGCCATCAATAGTGTAGGCCACCCTGGACTAAGAGGGGCTATCTGACACCAGCGGAGCAACTATCTCCACTTAGACTCTCAGACAGTATCCCCAGAGACAGAAGGTTGAAATGGACAGGCCCCCAGGCCCTAATCTGAACCTTAGCTTTGCTTTCCATGTGTCCGTCCTCAGAGGACTGTTTTCGTAGACCAGCACACGGGGCTTTTCTGAGGCACCAAACCAAACCTCTCTCGTCTCCACATGGGAGCTTTCTTACTGGGGATGTATCAAACCCTTCAGGTAGGAGAGTTCCGGAGGGCCACTGAACCACCACACATTCCAAGGTCTCCATGGACCCAAACGGACATTATGACGCATCCTCAGTAGAGGTCATTTCAACTCAGCCCCCTGGGTAGCGTGCCCCAGAGGCAGCAGATCAACCATATCTTGTCGCTAATGGCCAATGGGAATGCGAGGCATGCTGTACAGGGATCCATCCTTCGAACCCTGCTCTCCAGTTCTTCCGTAGGGTATGTCCTGGAGCCATGCAACAGGACTCGAATGTCCCGCAGAAGGAAACCTTGTGGTTTGGGGCAACCTCCAAACTCAGCGTGGGAAAACTTCCTTGGCCTCATGAGGCCCCCGCTTCATGAAGGTGCCATCATGGACACATACTCCAGCCTCAGCCAACGTCTGATCTTCAGCCTGACTTCAGATGCAGGAGATTTTGATTCAGCCTCTGCAGAGTGGGCCTGCTCTGCCCTTGAGTCCAATCCTCACCCTAGCTTGTGTTCTCAGACTTCGGGCCTCACACTCCTGGCCCACAAACCCTCTTTACTGGGAATTCTGGGGCCACAATGAAGCACTCTGCCTGCCTCCCAGGAGAAAAACATTGTCTATGGTGCTGCCCAGCAACCCCAAATGAGGATCAAACTGCTTGGCCCAAATTGCTTAGGCTACCTTAAACACTGATGCTCTGTCGCAAATAGCCTGAGCCCAGACCTTCCAACAGACACCGACACAGCTGGCTGCACACCCAGCACATTGGACCCGCCACTGCCTTAGGCCACCATCCATTCCCAACCTGGGTTTTCAGTCATCGGAACCTAGACCTTATCTCCAATCCCTGCACAGTGGGGAACCTGATGCACAAGGCAGAACCCTCCTTCCCCATGGCAAGAAACCTTACTGCCTGCAGTGAGTCAAACCTTCAGTGTAGGAGAAAACGGCATGGCCCATGAGGCCACGCCCATTCGTGAGGGCCGCCTTGGGCACAAAAACACATGGTGACCCTCAGCGTGAGTACCTTATTCAAGTAACGCCTCTCAGTGACTGGACCAAGATCCCGCATATGTGGCTTGCCATGCCCATAGGCACCCAGGACTAAAGAGATGGTGTGTATTCCAGTTGATGGAAGCCACTGCTATGTTCTAGAGTCCCTCTCCTGGGGTGTCCCCTGTGGCAGAATACAGTACTCTTCCCTTCCCACAGAATGAACCCAAACACTTGAGAGCTTGGACAATCCCCCGAGAGGAAGGCTCTTCCTCGGCCCCTGAAGCAACCTATACACTGAACGGCCACTGTGAACACAACACCCAGAGAAAAAAGCCTGAGCGACTGCCTCCCACTTGCCCTCATTTGATATCCAGACGATCTCCCCTAATGGACTGGAGATCAGGCCTGCCATTACCTTGGCCCCTACCTGAGCCAAGTTTGCTTTTTCAGACATCTGTCCCCACAGCCCTGGCAAAAACAGCCCCTAGGCTGGGTCCTCTGGAGCCATACCACAGGACCGTGCTTGCTCTCTCCTGGGAAACTGTGTCCATTCCTTTGGCCACACACCTCCAGAATATGAGAAATCTCAAGGACATCCCACTACTGGGAGCCTCCCTGGACACACAGGGTCATTCGGACACAAGCTAAGCAGCTACCTCCACGAAGGCATGCACACAGATATCAACAGAGATAGAAGGTTGAGCCGGACAGGCCCATAGGCCCTATTCTCAATCTTGCTTTGGTTTCCAGGTGTCACTCCTCAGAGGCTTTGGTTCGAAAAACAGGATATGGGGCTTTCCTGAGGCACTGAACAGAACTCCTCTCGACTCCACATGGGAAGCTTCCTTGTTGGAGCCGTGTCAAACACCTAGGTTGCAGAATCCTGCAGAGTCCCTGAGCCACCTCCACATTCCAAGATCTCCCAGGCCACCAACCCACATTAGGACTCATCTTCAGGAGAGTCCATTTCAAATCTCCCCTCTGCGTAGCTCACCCAGGAGCCCGCAGATTGAGCCTGCCTTGTCCTGACTAAAGAGTGAGAATAAGAGGTGGCGTTCCCAGGCATCCATGCTTAGACACCTGCTCTCGAGTCTTTCCGTATAGGGTCTACTTGAACCATCTAATAGGACTCGACTGTCGTGCAGAAGGAAACCTTGAGGTGTGGAGTTGTTCACAAATCCCATCGTAGGCAAACCTCCCTGGCCTCATGAAGCCCCCACACCCTTCAGGAAGAGGCCATGCTGGACAAAAACTCTAGCCTGAGGCACGTCTCAGAGTTGACATGACCTCAGTGCAGGAGATCTCGATTCAGCCTCTGCAGAGTGGGCCTGCCGTGCCCTCGGTCCCAAACCTCACGCTAGCTTGTGTTTTCAGACTTCCTTCCTCACACTCCTGGCAAACAAGCCCTCCGGACTAGGAACTCCACAACCACAACCCAGCCCGGTGTCTGCCCAACGGAAGAAAAACGTTTCCCTGTGGGGCTCTCCGGAAAACCCAGATGAGGATCAACCTGCTCGGGCCTCGACGGTACCCGAACTGGATTGGCTGCTCTGGGCACTCATGCTCTGTCTGACACAGCCTGAAGCCAGACGTCCAGACAGACAAGGAGACAGCTGGCCGCACACCCAGCACTTCGGACACGCCATGATCTTATGCCGTCACCTCTTCCTAACCTTGGTTTTCAGATACCTGAACCTAGACATTATATCAATTCTCCACACAGCTGGGTATCGCAAGCACAAAACAGAACTCCTCCTTCCCCATGGCTGTAATGCTAGCTCTTGGCATAGAGTCACACCTTCAGGCTGGGAGAAAACTTCATGGCACCTGATGCGACGCCCAAACTTGAGTGCTGCTTGGGCACAAATTCACACTGTGACCCTCAGCATGAGCCCCATGTCAAAGAAAGGCCTGTCGGGGCCTCGACCATGAGCCCGCCTATGGGGCTTGCCAAGCCCCTATGCACCCAATCCTCACCAGTGTTTGAGATTTCCAGTCGCCCTGCCCGTACCTGGGGCTCTGCACTGGAATCCCTTTCTTGGAGAGACCCATGAGCCAGACAACACGACTCCACCCTTCCTACAAAATGACCCCAAACTCTTGGGATCTGGGACAAATTCCCAGAGATGGATACTCGTCCACAGTCCCTGAGGCCACCTCTCCACTCCACGGCTATCCCGGACACGACATCCAGAGACAGAAGCCTGAAGGAACGCCTCCCACTCGCCCTTGTTTCAGAGGCCCAGGAGCTCCCTCTCGGGTTGTACATCTGGCCTGCCATACCCTAGGCGCCACTCATAAGCTGAGATTGTGTTTCCAGACTTCTGTGCTCACAGCATGGACCCACACATCCTCCAGGCTAGGGCCTCTGGAGCTACAGCGAAAGATTGTGCCTGCCCTCCCCAAGGAAAGTGTGCCCAATCCATTGACCACAACCCTAGAGGTTAGGGAATAGCTCCAAGGCCCCTGAGGCCATCAATAGTGTAGGCCACCCTGGACTAAGAGGGGCTCTCTGACACCAGCGGAGCAACTATCTCCACTTAGACTCTCAGACAGTATCCCCAGAGACAGAAGGTTGAAATGGACAGGCCCCCAGGCCCTAATCTGAACCTTAGCTTTGCTTTCCATGTGTCCGTCCTCAGAGGACTGTTTTCGTAGACCAGCACACGGGGCTTTTCTGAGGCACCAAACCAAACCTCTCTCGTCTCCACATGGGAGCTTTCTTACTGGGGATGTATCAAACCCTTCAGGTAGGAGAGTTCCGCAGGGCCACTGAACCACCAGCACATTCCAAGGTCTCCATGGACCCAAACGGACATTATGACGCATCCTCAGTAGAGGTCATTTCAACTCAGCCCCCTGGGTAGCGTGCCCCAGAGGCAGCAGATCAACCATATCTTGTCGCTAATGGCCAATGGGAATGCGAGGCATGCTGTACAGGGATCCATCCTTCGAACCCTGCTCTCCAGTCCTTCCGTAGGGTATGTCCTGGAGCCATGCAACAGGACTCGAATGTCCCGCAGAAGGAAACCTTGTGGTTTGGGGCAACCTCCAAACTCAGCGTGGGAAAACTTCCTTGGCCTCATGAGGCCCCCGCTTCATGAAGGTGCCATCATGGACACATACTCCAGCCTCAGCCAACGTCTGATCTTCAGCCTGACTTCAGATGCAGGAGATTTTGATTCAGCCTCTGCAGAGTGGGCCTGCTCTGCCCTTGGGTCCAATCCTTACCCTAGCTTGTGTTCTCAGACTTCGGGCCTCACACTCCTGGCCCACAAACCCTCTTTACTGGGAATTCTGGGGCCACAATGAAGCACTCTGCCTGCCTCCCAGGAGAAAAACATTGTCTATGGTGCTGGCCAGCAACCCCAAATGAGGATCAAACTGCTTGGCCCTCGGCAACACCCCAATTGCTTAGGCTACCTTAAACACTGATGCTCTGTCGCAAATAGCCTGAGCCCAGACCTTCCAACAGACACCGACACAGCTGGCTGCACACCCAGCACATTGGACCCGCCACTGCCTTAGGCCACCATCCATTCCCAACCTGGGTTTTCAGTCATCGGAACCTAGACCTTATCTCCAATCCCTGCACAGTGGGGAACCTGATGCACAAGGCAGAACCCTCCTTCCCCATGGCAAGAAACCTTGCTGCTGGCAGTGAGTCAAACCTTCAGTGTAGGAGAAAACGGCATGGCCCATGAGGCCACGCCCATGCGTGAGGGCCGCCTTGGGCACAAACACACATGGTGACCCTCATCGTGAGTACCTTATTCAAGAAACGCCTCTCAGTGACTGGACCAAGAGCCTGCATATGTGGCTTGCCATGCCCATAGGCACCCAGGACTAACTAGATGGTGTGTATTCCAGTTGAGGGAGGCCACTGCTGTGCTCTAGAGTCCCTCTCCTGGGGGGTCCCATGTGGCAGAAAACAGTACTCTTCCCTTCCCACAGAATGAACCCAAACACTTTGGAGCTTGGACAATCCCCCGAGAGGAAGGCTCTTCCTCGCCCCGGAAGCAACCCCTACCCTGAACGGCCACTGTCAACGCAACACCCAGAGACAAAAGCCTGAGCGACTGCCTCGCACTTGCCCTCCTTTGATATCCAGAGGATCTCCCCTCACGGACTGGAGATCAGGCCTGCCATTACCTTGGCCTCTAGCTGAGCCAAGTTTGCTTTTTCAGACATCTGTTCCCACAGCCCGGGCAAACACAGCCTCTAGGCTGGGTCCTCTGGAGCCATACCACAGGACCGTGCCTGCTCTCTCCTGGGAAAATGTGTCCATTCGTTTGACCACAAACCTCCAGTATATGAGAAACCTCAAGGCCCTTGAGGACATCCCACTACTGGGAGCGTCCCTGGACACACAGGGGCATTTAGACACAAGCTGAGCAGCTACCTCCATGAAGGCATGCACACAGATGTCAACAGAGATAGAAGGTTGAGCCTTACAGGCCCTTAGGCCCTATTCTCAACTCTTGCTTTGGTTTCCAGGTTTCACTCCTCAGAGGCTTTGGTTTGAAAAACAGGATATGGGGCTTTCCTGAGGCACTGAACAGAACTCCTCTCGTCTCTACATGGGAAGCTTCCTTTTGGAGCCGTGTCAAACACCTCCGGTTGGAGAATCCTGCAGAGTCCCTGAGCCACCTCCACATTCCAAGGTCTCCCAGGCCACCAAGCCACAGTAGGACTCATTTTCAGGAGAGTCCATTTCAACTCTCCCCTCTGGGTAGCTCAGCCAGGAGCCCGCAGATTGAGCCTGCCTTGTCCTGACTAAAGAGTGGGAATAAGAGGTGGCATTCCCAGGCATCCATGCTTAGACACCTGCTCTCAAGTCTTTCCGTAAGGGGCCTCATGGAACCATTCAATAGTTCTCGACTGTCGTGCAGAAGGAAACCTTGAGGTGTGGAGTTGTTCACAAATCCCATCGTAGGCAAACCTACCTGTCCTCATGAAGCCCCCACACCCTTCAGGAAGAGGCCATGCAGGACAAAAACTCTAGCCTGAGGCACGTCTCATAGTTGACATGACCTCAGTGCAGGAGATCTCGATTCAGCCTCTGCAGAATGGGCCTGCCATGCCCTCGGTCCCTAACCTCACGCTAGCTTGTGTTTTCAGACTTCCTTCCTCACACTCCTGGCAAACAAGCCCTCCGGACTAGGAACTCCACAACCACAACCCAGCCCGGTGTCTGCCCAACGGAAGAAAAACGTTTCCCTGTGGGGCTCTCCGGAAAACCCAGATGAGGATCAACCTGCTCGGGCCTCGACGGTACCCGAACTGGATTGGCTGCTCTGGGCACTCATGCTCTGTCTGACACAGCCTGAAGCCAGACGTCCAGACAGACAAGGAGACAGCTGGCCGCACACCCAGCACTTCGGACACGCCATGATCTTATGCCGTCACCTCTTCCTAACCTTGGTTTTCAGATACCTGAACCTAGACATTATATCAATTCTCCACACAGCTGGGTATCGCAAGCACAAAGCAGAACTCCTCCTTCCCCATGGCTGTAATGCTAGCTCTTGGCATAGAGTCACACCTTCAGGCTGGGAGAAAACTTCATGGCACCTGATGCGACGCCCAAACTTGAGTGCTGCTTGGGCACAAATTCACACTGTGACCCTCAGCATGAGCCCCATGTCAAAGAAAGGCCTGTCGGGGCCTCGACCATGAGCCCGCCTATGGGGCTTGCCAAGCCCCTATGCACCCAATCCTCACCAGTGTTTGAGATTTCCAGTCGCCCTGCCCGTACCTGGGGCTCTGCACTGGAATCCCTTTCTTGGAGAGACCCATGAGCCAGACAACACGACTCCACCCTTCCTACAAAATGACCCCAAACTCTTGGGATCTGGGACAAATTCCCAGAGATGGATACTCGTCCACAGTCCCTGAGGCCACCTCTCCACTCCACGGCTATCCCGGACACGACATCCAGAGACAGAAGCCTGAAGGAACGCCTCCCACTCGCCCTTGTTTCAGAGGCCCAGGAGCTCCCTCTTGGGTTGTACATCTGGCCTGCCATACCCTAGGCGCCACTCATAAGCTGAGATTGTGTTTCCAGAATTCTGTGCTCACAGCATGGACCCACACATCCTCCAGGCTAGGGCCTCTGGAGCTACAGCGAAAGATTGTGCCTGCCCTCCCCAAGGAAAGTGTGCCCAATCCATTGACCACAACCCTAGAGGTTAGGGAATAGCTCCAAGGCCCCTGAGGCCATCAATAGTGTAGGCCACCCTGGACTAAGAGGGGCTCTCTGACACCAGCGGAGCAACTATCTCCACTTAGACTCTCAGACAGTATCCCCAGAGACAGAAGGTTGAAATGGACAGGCCCCCAGGCCCTAATCTGAACCTTAGCTTTGCTTTCCATGTGTCCGTCCTCAGAGGACTGTTTTCGTAGACCAGCACACGGGGCTTTTCTGAGGCACCAAACCAAACCTCTCTCGTCTCCACATGGGAGCTTTCTTACTGGGGATGTATCAAACCCTTCAGGTAGGAGAGTTCCGCAGGGCCACTGAACCACCAGCACATTCCAAGGTCTCCATGGACCCAAACGGACATTATGACGCATCCTCAGTAGAGGTCATTTCAACTCAGCCCCCTGGGTAGCGTGCCCCAGAGGCAGCAGATCAAACATATCTTGTCGCTAATGGCCAATGGGAATGCGAGGCATGCTGTACAGGGATCCATCCTTCGAACCCTGCTCTCCAGTCCTTCCGTAGGGTATGTCCTGGAGCAATGCAACAGGACTCGAATGTCCCGCAGAAGGAAACCTTGTGGTTTGGGGCAACCTCCAAACTCAGCGTGGGAAAACTTCCTTGGCCTCATGAGGCCCCCGCTTCATGAAGGTGCCATCATGGACACATACTCCAGCCTCAGCCAACGTCTGATCTTCAGCCTGACTTCAGATGCAGGAGATTTTGATTCAGCCTCTGCAGAGTGGGCCTGCTCTGCCCTTGGGTCCAATCCTTACCCTAGCTTGTGTTCTCAGACTTCGGGCCTCACACTCCTGGCCCACAAACCCTCTTTACTGGGAATTCTGGGGCCACAATGAAGCACTCTGCCTGCCTCCCAGGAGAAAAACATTGTCTATGGTGCTGGCCAGCAACCCCAAATGAGGATCAAACTGCTTGGCCCTCGGCAACACCCCAATTGCTTAGGCTACCTTAAACACTGATGCTCTGTCGCAAATAGCCTGAGCCCAGACCTTCCAACAGACACCGACACAGCTGGCTGCACACCCAGCACATTGGACCCGCCACTGCCTTAGGCCACCATCCATTCCCAACCTGGGTTTTCAGTCATCGGAACCTAGACCTTATCTCCAATCCCTGCACAGTGGGGAACCTGATGCACAAGGCAGAACCCTCCTTCCCCATGGCAAGAAACCTTGCTGCTGGCAGTGAGTCAAACCTTCAGTGTAGGAGAAAACGGCATGGCCCATGAGGCCACGCCCATGCGTGAGGGCCGCCTTGGGCACAAACACACATGGTGACCCTCATCGTGAGTACCTTATTCAAGTAACGCCTCTCAGTGACTGGACCAAGAGCCTGCATATGTGGCTTGCCATGCCCATAGGCACCCAGGACTAACTAGATGGTGTGTATTCCAGTTGAGGGAGGCCACTGCTGTGCTCTAGAGTCCCTCTTCTGGGGGGTCCCATGTGGCAGAAAACAGTACTCTTCCCTTCCCACAGAATGAACCCAAACACTTTGGAGCTTGGACAATCCCCCGAGAGGAAGGCTCTTCCTCGCCCCGGAAGCAACCCCTACCCTGAACGGCCACTGTCAACGCAACACCCAGAGACAAAAGCCTGAGCGACTGCCTCGCACTTGCCCTCCTTTGATATCCAGAGGATCTCCCCTCACGGACTGGAGATCAGGCCTGCCATTACCTTGGCCTCTAGCTGAGCCAAGTTTGCTTTTTCAGACATCTGTTCCCACAGCCCGGGCAAACACAGCCTCTAGGCTGGGTCCTCTGGAGCCATACCACAGGACCGTGCCTGCTCTCTCCTGGGAAAATGTGTCCATTCGTTTGACCACAAACCTCCAGTATATGAGAAACCTCAAGGCCCTTGAGGACATCCCACTACTGGGAGCATCCCTGGACACACAGGGGCATTTAGACACAAGCTGAGCAGCTACCTCCATGAAGGCATGCACACAGATGTCAACAGAGATAGAAGGTTGAGCCTTACAGGCCCTTAGGCCCTATTCTCAACTCTTGCTTTGGTTTCCAGGTTTCACTCCTCAGAGGCTTTGGTTTGAAAAACAGGATATGGGGCTTTCCTGAGGCACTGAACAGAACTCCTCTCGTCTCTACATGGGAAGCTTCCTTGTTGGAGCCGTGTCAAACACCTCCGGTTGGAGAATCCTGCAGAGTCCCTGAGCCACCTCCACATTCCAAGGTCTCCCAGGCCACGAAGCCACAGTAGGACTCATTTTCAGGAGAGTCCATTTCAACTCTCCCCTCTGGGTAGCTCAGCCAGGAGCCCGCAGATTGAGCCTGCCTTGTCCTGACTAAAGCGTGGGAATAAGAGGTGGCATTCCCAGGCATCCATGCTTAGACACCTGCTCTCAAGTCTTTCCGTAAGGGGCCTCATGGAACCATCCAATAGTTCTCGACTGTCGTGCAGAAGGAAACCTTGAGGTGTGGAGTTGTTCACAAATCCCATCGTAGGCAAACCTACCTGTCCTCATGAAGCCCCCACACCCTTCAGGAAGAGGCCATGCAGGACAAAAACTCTAGCCTGAGGCACGTCTCATAGTTGACATGACCTCAGTGCAGGAGATCTCGATTCAGCCTCTGCAGAATGGGCCTGCCATGCCCTCGGTCCCTAACCTCACGCTAGCTTGTGTTTTCAGACTTCCTTCCTCACACGCCTGGCAAACAAGCCCTCCTGACTAGGAACTCCACAACCACAACCCAGCCCGGTGTCTGCCCAACGGAAGAAAAACGTTTCCCTGTGGGGCTCTCCGGAAAACCCAGATGAGGATCAACCTGCTCGGGCCTCGACGGTACCCGAACTGGATTGGCTGCTCTGGGCACTCATGCTCTGTCTGACACAGCCTGAAGCCAGACGTCCAGACAGACAAGGAGACAGCTGGCCGCACACCCAGCACTTCGGACACGCCATGATCTTATGCCGTCACCTCTTCCTAACCTTGGTTTTCAGATACCTGAACCTAGACATTATATCAATTCTCCACACAGCTGGGTATCGCAAGCACAAAACAGAACTCCTCCTTCCCCATGGCTGTAATGCTAGCTCTTGGCATAGAGTCACACCTTCAGGCTGGGAGAAAACTTCATGGCACCTGATGCGACGCCCAAACTTGAGTGCTGCTTGGGCACAAATTCACACTGTGACCCTCAGCATGAGCCCCATGTCAAAGAAAGGCCTGTCGGGGCCTCGACCATGAGCCCGCCTATGGGGCTTGCCAAGCCCCTATGCACCCAATCCTCACCAGTGTTTGAGATTTCCAGTCGCCCTGCCCGTACCTGGGGCTCTGCACTGGAATCCCTTTCTTGGAGAGACCCATGAGCCAGACAACACGACTCCACCCTTCCTACAAAATGACCCCAAACTCTTGGGATCTGGGACAAATTCCCAGAGATGGATACTCGTCCACAGTCCCTGAGGCCACCTCTCCACTCCACGGCTATCCCGGACACGACATCCAGAGACAAAAGCCTGAAAGAACGCCTCCCACTCGCCCTTGTTTCAGAGGCCCAGGAGCTCCCTCTTGGGTTGTACATCTGGCCTGCCATACCCTAGGCGCCACTCATAAGCTGAGATTGTGTTTCCAGACTTCTGTGCTCACAGCATGGACCCACACATCCTCCAGGCTAGGGCCTCTGGAGCTACAGCGAAAGATTGTGCCTGCCCTCCCCAAGGAAAGTGTGCCCAATCCATTGACCACAACCCTAGAGGTTAGGGAATAGCTCCAAGGCCCCTGAGGCCATCAATAGTGTAGGCCACCCTGGACTAAGAGGGGCTCTCTGACACCAGCGGAGCAACTATCTCCACTTAGACTCTCAGACAGTATCCCCAGAGACAGAAGGTTGAAATGGACAGGCCCCCAGGCCCTAATCTGAACCTTAGCTTTGCTTTCCATGTGTCCGTCCTCAGAGGACTGTTTTCGTAGACCAGCACACGGGGCTTTTCTGAGGCACCAAACCAAACCTCTCTCGTCTCCACATGGGAGCTTTCTTACTGGGGATGTATCAAACCCTTCAGGTAGGAGAGTTCCGCAGGGCCACTGAACCACCAGCACATTCCAAGGTCTCCATGGACCCAAACGGACATTATGACGCATCCTCAGTAGAGGTCATTTCAACTCAGCCCCCTGGGTAGCGTGCCCCAGAGGCAGCAGATCAAACATATCTTGTCGCTAATGGCCAATGGGAATGCGAGGCATGCTGTACAGGGATCCATCCTTCGAACCCTGCTCTCCAGTCCTTCCGTAGGGTATGTCCTGGAGCCATGCAACAGGACTCGAATGTCCCGCAGAAGGAAACCTTGTGGTTTGGGGCAACCTCCAAACTCAGCGTGGGAAAACTTCCTTGGCCTCATGAGGCCCCCGCTTCATGAAGGTGCCATCATGGACACATACTCCAGCCTCAGCCAACGTCTGATCTTCAGCCTGACTTCAGATGCAGGAGATTTTGATTCAGCCTCTGCAGAGTGGGCCTGCTCTGCCCTTGGGTCCAATCCTTACCCTAGCTTGTGTTCTCAGACTTCGGGCCTCACACTCCTGGCCCACAAACCCTCTTTACTGGGAATTCTGGGGCCACAATGAAGCACTCTGCCTGCCTCCCAGGAGAAAAACATTGTCTATGGTGCTGGCCAGCAACCCCAAATGAGGATCAAACTGCTTGGCCCTCGGCAACACCCCAATTGCTTAGGCTACCTTAAACACTGATGCTCTGTCGCAAATAGCCTGAGCCCAGACCTTCCAACAGACACCGACACAGCTGGCTGCACACCCAGCACATTGGACCCGCCACTGCCTTAGGCCACCATCCATTCCCAACCTGGGTTTTCAGTCATCGGAACCTAGACCTTATCTCCAATCCCTGCACAGTGGGGAACCTGATGCACAAGGCAGAACCCTCCTTCCCCATGGCAAGAAACCTTGCTGCTGGCAGTGAGTCAAACCTTCAGTGTAGGAGAAAACGGCATGGCCCATGAGGCCACGCCCATGCGTGAGGGCCGCCTTGGGCACAAACACACATGGTGACCCTCATCGTGAGTACCTTATTCAAGTAACGCCTCTCAGTGACTGGACCAAGAGCCTGCATATGTGGCTTGCCATGCCCATAGGCACCCAGGACTAACTAGATGGTGTGTATTCCAGTTGAGGGAGGCCACTGCTGTGCTCTAGAGTCCCTCTCCTGGGGGGTCCCATGTGGCAGAAAACAGTACTCTTCCCTTCCCACAGAATGAACCCAAACACTTTGGAGCTTGGACAATCCCCCGAGAGGAAGGCTCTTCCTCGCCCCGGAAGCAACCCCTACCCTGAACGGCCACTGTCAACGCAACACCCAGAGACAAAAGCCTGAGCGACTGCCTCGCACTTGCCCTCCTTTGATATCCAGAGGATCTCCCCTCACGGACTGGAGATCAGGCCTGCCATTACCTTGGCCTCTAGCTGAGCCAAGTTTGCTTTTTCAGACATCTGTTCCCACAGCCCGGGCAAACACAGCCTCTAGGCTGGGTCCTCTGGAGCCATACCACAGGACCGTGCCTGCTCTCTCCTGGGAAAATGTGTCCATTCGTTTGACCACAAACCTCCAGTATATGAGAAACCTCAAGGCCCTTGAGGACATCCCACTACTGGGAGCATCCCTGGACACACAGGGGCATTTAGACACAAGCTGAGCAGCTACCTCCATGAAGGCATGCACACAGATGTCAACAGAGATAGAAGGTTGAGCCTTACAGGCCCTTAGGCCCTATTCTCAACTCTTGCTTTGGTTTCCAGGTTTCACTCCTCAGAGGCTTTGGTTTGAAAAACAGGATATGGGGCTTTCCTGAGGCACTGAAGAGAACTCCTCTCGTCTCTACATGGGAAGCTTCCTTGTTGGAGCCGTGTCAAACACCTCCGGTTGGAGAATCCAGCAGAGTCCCTGAGCCACCTCCACATTCCAAGGTCTCCCAGGCCACCAAGCCACAGTAGGACTCATTTTCAGGAGAGTCCATTTCAACTCTCCCCTCTGGGTAGCTCAGCCAGGAGCCCGCAGATTGAGCCTGCCTTGTCCTGACTAAAGCGTGGGAATAAGAGGTGGCATTCCCAGGCATCCATGCTTAGACACCTGCTCTCAAGTCTTTCCGTAAGGGGCCTCATGGAACCATCCAATAGTTCTCGACTGTCGTGCAGAAGGAAACCTTGAGGTGTGGAGTTGTTCACAAATCCCATCGTAGGCAAACCTACCTGTCCTCATGAAGCCCCCACACCCTTCAGGAAGAGGCCATGCAGGACAAAAACTCTAGCCTGAGGCACGTCTCATAGTTGACATGACCTCAGTGCAGGAGATCTCGATTCAGCCTCTGCAGAATGGGCCTGCCATGCCCTCGGTCCCTAACCTCACGCTAGCTTGTGTTTTCAGACTTCCTTCCTCACACGCCTGGCAAACAAGCCCTCCTGACTAGGAACTCCACAACCACAACCCAGCCCGGTGTCTGCCCAACGGAAGAAAAACGTTTCCCTGTGGGGCTCTCCGGAAAACCCAGATGAGGATCAACCTGCTCGGGCCTCGACGGTACCCGAACTGGATTGGCTGCTCTGGGCACTCATGCTCTGTCTGACACAGCCTGAAGCCAGACGTCCAGACAGACAAGGAGACAGCTGGCCGCACACCCAGCACTTCGGACACGCCATGATCTTATGCCGTCACCTCTTCCTAACCTTGGTTTTCAGATACCTGAACCTAGACATTATATCAATTCTCCACACAGCTGGGTATCGCAAGCACAAAACAGAACTCCTCCTTCCCCATGGCTGTAATGCTAGCTCTTGGCATAGAGTCACACCTTCAGGCTGGGAGAAAACTTCATGGCACCTGATGCGACGCCCAAACTTGAGTGCTGCTTGGGCACAAATTCACACTGTGACCCTCAGCATGAGCCCCATGTCAAAGAAAGGCCTGTCGGGGCCTCGACCATGAGCCCGCCTATGGGGCTTGCCAAGCCCCTATGCACCCAATCCTCACCAGTGTTTGAGATTTCCAGTCGCCCTGCCCGTACCTGGGGCTCTGCACTGGAATCCCTTTCTTGGAGAGACCCATGAGCCAGACAACACGACTCCACCCTTCCTACAAAATGACCCCAAACTCTTGGGATCTGGGACAAATTCCCAGAGATGGATACTCGTCCACAGTCCCTGAGGCCACCTCTCCACTCCACGGCTATCCCGGACACAACATCCAGAGACAAAAGCCTGAAGGAACGCCTCCCACTCGCCCTTGTTTCAGAGGCCCAGGAGCTCCCTCTCGGGTTGTACATCTGGCCTGCCATACTCTAGGCGCCACTCATAAGCTGAGATTGTGTTTCCAGACTTCTGTGCTCACAGCATGGACCCACACATCCTCCAGGCTAGGGCCTCTGGAGCTACAGCGAAAGATTGTGCCTGCCCTCCCCAAGGAAAGTGTGCCCAATCCATTGACCACAACCCTAGAGGTTAGGGAATAGCTCCAAGGCCCCTGAGGCCATCAATAGTGTAGGCCACCCTGGACTAAGAGGGGCTCTCTGACACCAGCGGAGCAACTATCTCCACTTAGACTCTCAGACAGTATCCCCAGAGACAGAAGGTTGAAATGGACAGGCCCCCAGGCCCTAATCTGAACCTTAGCTTTGCTTTCCCTGTGTCCGTCCTCAGAGGACTGTTTTCGTAGACCAGCACACGGGGCTTTTCTGAGGCACCAAACCAAACCTCTCTCGTCTCCACATGGGAGCTTTCTTACTGGGGATGTATCAAACCCTTCAGGTAGGAGAGTTCCGCAGGGCCACTGAACCACCAGCACATTCCAAGGTCTCCATGGACCCAAACGGACATTATGACGCATCCTCAGTAGAGGTCATTTCAACTCAGCCCCCTGGGTAGCGTGCCCCAGAGGCAGCAGATCAAACATATCTTGTCGCTAATGGCCAATGGGAATGCGAGGCATGCTGTACAGGGATCCATCCTTCGAACCCTGCTCTCCAGTCCTTCCGTAGGGTATGTCCTGGAGCCATGCAACAGGACTCGAATGTCCCGCAGAAGGAAACCTTGTGGTTTGGGGCAACCTCCAAACTCAGCGTGGGAAAACTTCCTTGGCCTCATGAGGCCCCCGCTTCATGAAGGTGCCATCATGGACACATACTCCAGCCTCAGCCAACGTCTGATCTTCAGCCTGACTTCAGATGCAGGAGATTTTGATTCAGCCTCTGCAGAGTGGGCCTGCTCTGCCCTTGGGTCCAATCCTTACCCTAGCTTGTGTTCTCAGACTTCGGGCCTCACACTCCTGGCCCACAAACCCTCTTTACTGGGAATTCTGGGGCCACAATGAAGCACTCTGCCTGCCTCCCAGGAGAAAAACATTGTCTATGGTGCTGGCCAGCAACCCCAAATGAGGATCAAACTGCTTGGCCCTCGGCAACACCCCAATTGCTTAGGCTACCTTAAACACTGATGCTCTGTCGCAAATAGCCTGAGCCCAGACCTTCCAACAAACACCGACACAGCTGGCTGCACACCCAGCACATTGGACCCGCCACTGCCTTAGGCCACCATCCATTCCCAACCTGGGTTTTCAGTCATCGGAACCTAGACCTTATCTCCAATCCCTGCACAGTGGGGAACCTGATGCACAAGGCAGAACCCTCCTTCCCCATGGCAAGAAACCTTGCTGCTGGCAGTGAGTCAAACCTTCAGTGTAGGAGAAAACGGCATGGCCCATGAGGCCACGCCCATGCGTGAGGGCCGCCTTGGGCACAAACACACATGGTGACCCTCATCGTGAGTACCTTATTCAAGTAACGCCTCTCAGTGACTGGACCAAGAGCCTGCATATGTGGCTTGCCATGCCCATAGGCACCCAGGACTAACTAGATGGTGTGTATTCCAGTTGAGGGAGGCCACTGCTGTGCTCTAGAGTCCCTCTCCTGGGGGGTCCCATGTGGCAGAAAACAGTACTCTTCCCTTCCCACAGAATGAACCCAAACACTTTGGAGCTTGGACAATCCCCCGAGAGGAAGGCTCTTCCTCGCCCCGGAAGCAACCCCTACCCTGAACGGCCACTGTCAACGCAACACCCAGAGACAAAAGCCTGAGCGACTGCCTCGCACTTGCCCTCCTTTGATATCCAGAGGATCTCCCCTCACGGACTGGAGATCAGGCCTGCCATTACCTTGGCCTCTAGCTGAGCCAAGTTTGCTTTTTCAGACATCTGTTCCCACAGCCCGGGCAAACACAGCCTCTAGGCTGGGTCCTCTGGAGCCATACCACAGGACCGTGCCTGCTCTCTCCTGGGAAAATGTGTCCATTCGTTTGACCACAAACCTCCAGTATATGAGAAACCTCAAGGCCCTTGAGGACATCCCACTACTGGGAGCATCCCTGGACACACAGGGGCATTTAGACACAAGCTGAGCAGCTACCTCCATGAAGGCATGCACACAGATGTCAACAGAGATAGAAGGTTGAGCCTTACAGGCCCTTAGGCCCTATTCTCAACTCTTGCTTTGGTTTCCAGGTTTCACTCCTCAGAGGCTTTGGTTCGAAAAACAGGATATGGGGCTTTCCTGAGGCACTGAACAGAACTCCTCTCGACTCCACATGGGAAGCTTGCTTGTTGGAGCCATGTCAAACACCTAGGTTGCAGAATCCTGCAGAGTCCCTGAGCCACCTCCACATTCCAAGATCTCCCAGGCCACCAACCCACATTAGGACTCATCTTCAGGAGAGTCCATTTCAAATCTCCCCTCTGCGTAGCTCACCCAGGAGCCCGCAGATTGAGCCTGCCTTGTCCTGACTAAAGAGTGAGAATAAGAGGTGGCGTTCCCAGGCATCCATGCTTAGACACCTGCTCTCGAGTCTTTCCGTATAGGGTCTACTTGAACCATCTAATAGGACTCGACTGTCGTGCAGAAGGAAACCTTGAGGTGTGGAGTTGTTCACAAATCCCATCGTAGGCAAACCTCCCTGGCCTCATGAAGCCCCCACACCCTTCAGGAAGAGGCCATGCTGGACAAAAACTCTAGCCTGAGGCACGTCTCAGAGTTGACATGACCTCAGTGCAGGAGATCTCGATTCAGCCTCTGCAGAGTGGGCCTGCCGTGCCCTCGGTCCCAAACCTCACGCTAGCTTGTGTTTTCAGACTTCCTTCCTCACACTCCTGGCAAACAAGCCCTCCGGACTAGGAACTCCACAACCACAACCCAGCCCGGTGTCTGCCCAACGGAAGAAAAACGTTTCCCTGTGGGGCTCTCCGGAAAACCCAGATGAGGATCAACCTGCTCGGGCCTCGACGGTACCCGAACTGGATTGGCTGCTCTGGGCACTCATGCTCTGTCTGACACAGCCTGAAGCCAGACGTCCAGACAGACAAGGAGACAGCTGGCCGCACACCCAGCACTTCGGACACGCCATGATCTTATGCCGTCACCTCTTCCTAACCTTGGTTTTCAGATACCTGAACCTAGACATTATATCAATTCTCCACACAGCTGGGTATCGCAAGCACAAAACAGAACTCCTCCTTCCCCATGGCTGTAATGCTAGCTCTTGGCATAGAGTCACACCTTCAGGCTGGGAGAAAACTTCATGGCACCTGATGCGACGCCCAAACTTGAGTGCTGCTTGGGCACAAATTCACACTGTGACCCTCAGCATGAGCCCCATGTCAAAGAAAGGCCTGTCGGGGCCTCGACCATGAGCCCGCCTATGGGGCTTGCCAAGCCCCTATGCACCCAATCCTCACCAGTGTTTGAGATTTCCAGTCGCCCTGCCCGTACCTGGGGCTCTGCACTGGAATCCCTTTCTTGGAGAGACCCATGAGCCAGACAACACGACTCCACCCTTCCTACAAAATGACCCCAAACTCTTGGGATCTGGGACAAATTCCCAGAGATGGATACTCGTCCACAGTCCCTGAGGCCACCTCTCCACTCCACGGCTATCCCGGACACAACATCCAGAGACAAAAGCCTGAAGGAACGCCTCCCACTCGCCCTTGTTTCAGAGGCCCAGGAGCTCCCTCTCGGGTTGTACATCTGGCCTGCCATACTCTAGGCGCCACTCATAAGCTGAGATTGTGTTTCCAGACTTCTGTGCTCACAGCATGGACCCACACATCCTCCAGGCTAGGGCCTCTGGAGCTACAGCGAAAGATTGTGCCTGCCCTCCCCAAGGAAAGTGTGCCCAATCCATTGACCACAACCCTAGAGGTTAGGGAATAGCTCCAAGGCCCCTGAGGCCATCAATAGTGTAGGCCACCCTGGACTAAGAGGGGCTCTCTGACACCAGCGGAGCAACTATCTCCACTTAGACTCTCAGACAGTATCCCCAGAGACAGAAGGTTGAAATGGACAGGCCCCCAGGCCCTAATCTGAACCTTAGCTTTGCTTTCCCTGTGTCCGTCCTCAGAGGACTGTTTTCGTAGACCAGCACACGGGGCTTTTCTGAGGCACCAAACCAAACCTCTCTCGTCTCCACATGGGAGCTTTCTTACTGGGGATGTATCAAACCCTTCAGGTAGGAGAGTTCCGCAGGGCCACTGAACCACCAGCACATTCCAAGGTCTCCATGGACCCAAACGGACATTATGACGCATCCTCAGTAGAGGTCATTTCAACTCAGCCCCCTGGGTAGCGTGCCCCAGAGGCAGCAGATCAAACATATCTTGTCGCTAATGGCCAATGGGAATGCGAGGCATGCTGTACAGGGATCCATCCTTCGAACCCTGCTCTCCAGTCCTTCCGTAGGGTATGTCCTGGAGCCATGCAACAGGACTCGAATGTCCCGCAGAAGGAAACCTTGTGGTTTGGGGCAACCTCCAAACTCAGCGTGGGAAAACTTCCTTGGCCTCATGAGGCCCCCGCTTCATGAAGGTGCCATCATGGACACATACTCCAGCCTCAGCCAACGTCTGATCTTCAGCCTGACTTCAGATGCAGGAGATTTTGATTCAGCCTCTGCAGAGTGGGCCTGCTCTGCCCTTGGGTCCAATCCTTACCCTAGCTTGTGTTCTCAGACTTCGGGCCTCACACTCCTGGCCCACAAACCCTCTTTACTGGGAATTCTGGGGCCACAATGAAGCACTCTGCCTGCCTCCCAGGAGAAAAACATTGTCTATGGTGCTGGCCAGCAACCCCAAATGAGGATCAAACTGCTTGGCCCTCGGCAACACCCCAATTGCTTAGGCTACCTTAAACACTGATGCTCTGTCGCAAATAGCCTGAGCCCAGACCTTCCAACAGACACCGACACAGCTGGCTGCACACCCAGCACATTGGACCCGCCACTGCCTTAGGCCACCATCCATTCCCAACCTGGGTTTTCAGTCATCGGAACCTAGACCTTATCTCCAATCCCTGCACAGTGGGGAACCTGATGCACAAGGCAGAACCCTCCTTCCCCATGGCAAGAAACCTTGCTGCTGGCAGTGAGTCAAACCTTCAGTGTAGGAGAAAACGGCATGGCCCATGAGGCCACGCCCATGCGTGAGGGCCGCCTTGGGCACAAACACACATGGTGACCCTCATCGTGAGTACCTTATTCAAGTAACGCCTCTCAGTGACTGGACCAAGAGCCTGCATATGTGGCTTGCCATGCCCATAGGCACCCAGGACTAACTAGATGGTGTGTATTCCAGTTGAGGGAGGCCACTGCTGTGCTCTAGAGTCCCTCTCCTGGGGGGTCCCATGTGGCAGAAAACAGTACTCTTCCCTTCCCACAGAATGAACCCAAACACTTTGGAGCTTGGACAATCCCCCGAGAGGAAGGCTCTTCCTCGCCCCGGAAGCAACCCCTACCCTGAACGGCCACTGTCAACGCAACACCCAGAGACAAAAGCCTGAGCGACTGCCTCGCACTTGCCCTCCTTTGATATCCAGAGGATCTCCCCTCACGGACTGGAGATCAGGCCTGCCATTACCTTGGCCTCTAGCTGAGCCAAGTTTGCTTTTTCAGACATCTGTTCCCACAGCCCGGGCAAACACAGCCTCTAGGCTGGGTCCTCTGGAGCCATACCACAGGACCGTGCCTGCTCTCTCCTGGGAAAATGTGTCCATTCGTTTGACCACAAACCTCCAGTATATGAGAAACCTCAAGGCCCTTGAGGACATCCCACTACTGGGAGCATCCCTGGACACACAGGGGCATTTAGACACAAGCTGAGCAGCTACCTCCATGAAGGCATGCACACAGATGTCAACAGAGATAGAAGGTTGAGCCTTACAGGCCCTTAGGCCCTATTCTCAACTCTTGCTTTGGTTTCCAGGTTTCACTCCTCAGAGGCTTTGGTTCGAAAAACAGGATATGGGGCTTTCCTGAGGCACTGAACAGAACTCCTCTCGACTCCACATGGGAAGCTTGCTTGTTGGAGCCATGTCAAACACCTAGGTTGCAGAATCCTGCAGAGTCCCTGAGCCACCTCCACATTCCAAGATCTCCCAGGCCACCAACCCACATTAGGACTCATCTTCAGGAGAGTCCATTTCAAATCTCCCCTCTGCGTAGCTCACCCAGGAGCCCGCAGATTGAGCCTGCCTTGTCCTGACTAAAGAGTGAGAATAAGAGGTGGCGTTCCCAGGCATCCATGCTTAGACACCTGCTCTCGAGTCTTTCCGTATAGGGTCTACTTGAACCATCTAATAGGACTCGACTGTCGTGCAGAAGGAAACCTTGAGGTGTGGAGTTGTTCACAAATCCCATCGTAGGCAAACCTCCCTGGCCTCATGAAGCCCCCACACCCTTCAGGAAGAGGCCATGCTGGACAAAAACTCTAGCCTGAGGCACGTCTCAGAGTTGACATGACCTCAGTGCAGGAGATCTCGATTCAGCCTCTGCAGAGTGGGCCTGCCGTGCCCTCGGTCCCAAACCTCACGCTAGCTTGTGTTTTCAGACTTCCTTCCTCACACTCCTGGCAAACAAGCCCTCCGGACTAGGAACTCCACAACCACAACCCAGCCCGGTGTCTGCCCAACGGAAGAAAAACGTTTCCCTGTGGGGCTCTCCGGAAAACCCAGATGAGGATCAACCTGCTCGGGCCTCGACGGTACCCGAACTGGATTGGCTGCTCTGGGCACTCATGCTCTGTCTGACACAGCCTGAAGCCAGACGTCCAGACAGACAAGGAGACAGCTGGCCGCACACCCAGCACTTCGGACACGCCATGATCTTATGCCGTCACCTCTTCCTAACCTTGGTTTTCAGATACCTGAACCTAGACATTATATCAATTCTCCACACAGCTGGGTATCGCAAGCACAAAACAGAACTCCTCCTTCCCCATGGCTGTAATGCTAGCTCTTGGCATAGAGTCACACCTTCAGGCTGGGAGAAAACTTCATGGCACCTGATGCGACGCCCAAACTTGAGTGCTGCTTGGGCACAAATTCACACTGTGACCCTCAGCATGAGCCCCATGTCAAAGAAAGGCCTGTCGGGGCCTCGACCATGAGCCCGCCTATGGGGCTTGCCAAGCCCCTATGCACCCAATCCTCACCAGTGTTTGAGATTTCCAGTCGCCCTGCCCGTACCTGGGGCTCTGCACTGGAATCCCTTTCTTGGAGAGACCCATGAGCCAGACAACACGACTCCACCCTTCCTACAAAATGACCCCAAACTCTTGGGATCTGGGACAAATTCCCAGAGATGGATACTCGTCCACAGTCCCTGAGGCCACCTCTCCACTCCACGGCTATCCCGGACACGACATCCAGAGACAAAAGCCTGAAGGAACGCCTCCCACTCGCCCTTGTTTCAGAGGCCCAGGAGCTCCCTCTCGGGTTGTACATCTGGCCTGCCATACTCTAGGCGCCACTCATAAGCTGAGATTGTGTTTCCAGACTTCTGTGCTCACAGCATGGACCCACACATCCTCCAGGCTAGGGCCTCTGGAGCTACAGCGAAAGATTGTGCCTGCCCTCCCCAAGGAAAGTGTGCCCAATCCATTGACCACAACCCTAGAGGTTAGGGAATAGCTCCAAGGCCCCTGAGGCCATCAATAGTGTAGGCCACCCTGGACTAAGAGGGGCTCTCTGACACCAGCGGAGCAACTATCTCCACTTAGACTCTCAGACAGTATCCCCAGAGACAGAAGGTTGAAATGGACAGGCCCCCAGGCCCTAATCTGAACCTTAGCTTTGCTTTCCCTGTGTCCGTCCTCAGAGGACTGTTTTCGTAGACCAGCACACGGGGCTTTTCTGAGGCACCAAACCAAACCTCTCTCGTCTCCACATGGGAGCTTTCTTACTGGGGATGTATCAAACCCTTCAGGTAGGAGAGTTCCGCAGGGCCACTGAACCACCAGCACATTCCAAGGTCTCCATGGACCCAAACGGACATTATGACGCATCCTCAGTAGAGGTCATTTCAACTCAGCCCCCTGGGTAGCGTGCCCCAGAGGCAGCAGATCAAACATATCTTGTCGCTAATGGCCAATGGGAATGCGAGGCATGCTGTACAGGGATCCATCCTTCGAACCCTGCTCTCCAGTCCTTCCGTAGGGTATGTCCTGGAGCCATGCAACAGGACTCGAATGTCCCGCAGAAGGAAACCTTGTGGTTTGGGGCAACCTCCAAACTCAGCGTGGGAAAACTTCCTTGGCCTCATGAGGCCCCCGCTTCATGAAGGTGCCATCATGGACACATACTCCAGCCTCAGCCAACGTCTGATCTTCAGCCTGACTTCAGATGCAGGAGATTTTGATTCAGCCTCTGCAGAGTGGGCCTGCTCTGCCCTTGGGTCCAATCCTTACCCTAGCTTGTGTTCTCAGACTTCGGGCCTCACACTCCTGGCCCACAAACCCTCTTTACTGGGAATTCTGGGGCCACAATGAAGCACTCTGCCTGCCTCCCAGGAGAAAAACATTGTCTATGGTGCTGGCCAGCAACCCCAAATGAGGATCAAACTGCTTGGCCCTCGGCAACACCCCAATTGCTTAGGCTACCTTAAACACTGATGCTCTGTCGCAAATAGCCTGAGCCCAGACCTTCCAACAGACACCGACACAGCTGGCTGCACACCCAGCACATTGGACCCGCCACTGCCTTAGGCCACCATCCATTCCCAACCTGGGTTTTCAGTCATCGGAACCTAGACCTTATCTCCAATCCCTGCACAGTGGGGAACCTGATGCACAAGGCAGAACCCTCCTTCCCCATGGCAAGAAACCTTGCTGCTGGCAGTGAGTCAAACCTTCAGTGTAGGAGAAAACGGCATGGCCCATGAGGCCACGCCCATGCGTGAGGGCCGCCTTGGGCACAAACACACATGGTGACCCTCATCGTGAGTACCTTATTCAAGTAACGCCTCTCAGTGACTGGACCAAGAGCCTGCATATGTGGCTTGCCATGCCCATAGGCACCCAGGACTAACTAGATGGTGTGTATTCCAGTTGAGGGAGGCCACTGCTGTGCTCTAGAGTCCCTCTCCTGGGGGGTCCCATGTGGCAGAAAACAGTACTCTTCCCTTCCCACAGAATGAACCCAAACACTTTGGAGCTTGGACAATCCCCCGAGAGGAAGGCTCTTCCTCGCCCCGGAAGCAACCCCTACCCTGAACGGCCACTGTCAACGCAACACCCAGAGACAAAAGCCTGAGCGACTGCCTCGCACTTGCCCTCCTTTGATATCCAGAGGATCTCCCCTCACGGACTGGAGATCAGGCCTGCCATTACCTTGGCCTCTAGCTGAGCCAAGTTTGCTTTTTCAGACATCTGTTCCCACAGCCCGGGTAAACACAGCCTCTAGGCTGGGTCCTCTGGAGCCATACCACAGGACCGTGCCTGCTCTCTCCTGGGAAAATGTGTCCATTCGTTTGACCACAAACCTCCAGTATATGAGAAACCTCAAGGCCCTTGAGGACATCCCACTACTGGGAGCATCCCTGGACACACAGGGGCATTTAGACACAAGCTGAGCAGCTACCTCCATGAAGGCATGCACACAGATGTCAACAGAGATAGAAGGTTGAGCCTTACAGGCCCTTAGGCCCTATTCTCAACTCTTGCTTTGGTTTCCAGGTTTCACTCCTCAGAGGCTTTGGTTCGAAAAACAGGATATGGGGCTTTCCTGAGGCACTGAACAGAACTCATCTCGACTCCACATGGGAAGCTTCCTTGTTGGAGCCATGTCAAACACCTAGGTTGCAGAATCCTGCAGAGTCCCTGAGCCACCTCCACATTCCAAGATCTCCCAGGCCACCAACCCACATTAGGACTCATCTTCAGGAGAGTCCATTTCAAATCTCCCCTCTGCGTAGCTCACCCAGGAGCCCGCAGATTGAGCCTGCCTTGTCCTGACTAAAGAGTGAGAATAAGAGGTGGCGTTCCCAGGCATCCATGCTTAGACACCTGCTCTCGAGTCTTTCCGTATAGGGTCTACTTGAACCATCTAATAGGACTCGACTGTCGTGCAGAAGGAAACCTTGAGGTGTGGAGTTGTTCACAAATCCCATCGTAGGCAAACCTCCCTGGCCTCATGAAGCCCCCACACCCTTCAGGAAGAGGCCATGCTACAAAAACTCTAGCCTGAGGCACGTCTCAGAGTTGACATGACCTCAGTGCAGGAGATCTCGATTCAGCCTCTGCAGAGTGGGCCTGCCGTGCCCTCGGTCCCAAACCTCACGCTAGCTTGTGTTTTCAGACTTCCTTCCTCACACTCCTGGCAAACAAGCCCTCCGGACTAGGAACTCCACAACCACAACCCAGCCCGGTGTCTGCCCAACGGAAGAAAAACGTTTCCCTGTGGGGCTCTCCGGAAAACCCAGATGAGGATCAACCTGCTCGGGCCTCGACGGTACCCGAACTGGATTGGCTGCTCTGGGCACTCATGCTCTGTCTGACACAGCCTGAAGCCAGACGTCCAGACAGACAAGGAGACAGCTGGCCGCACACCCAGCACTTCGGACACGCCATGATCTTATGCCGTCACCTCTTCCTAACCTTGGTTTTCAGATACCTGAACCTAGACATTATATCAATTCTCCACACAGCTGGGTATCGCAAGCACAAAACAGAACTCCTCCTTCCCCATGGCTGTAATGCTAGCTCTTGGCATAGAGTCACACCTTCAGGCTGGGAGAAAACTTCATGGCACCTGATGCGACGCCCAAACTTGAGTGCTGCTTGGGCACAAATTCACACTGTGACCCTCAGCATGAGCCCCATGTCAAAGAAAGGCCTGTCAGGGCCTCGACCATGAGCCCGCCTATGGGGCTTGCCAAGCCCCTATGCACCCAATCCTCACCAGTGTTTGAGATTTCCAGTCGCCCTGCCCGTACCTGGGGCTCTGCACTGGAATCCCTTTCTTGGAGAGACCCATGAGCCAGACAACACGACTCCACCCTTCCTACAAAATGACCCCAAACTCTTGGGATCTGGGACAAATTCCCAGAGATGGATACTCGTCCACAGTCCCTGAGGCCACCTCTCCACTCCACGGCTATCCCGGACACAACATCCAGAGACAAAAGCCTGAAGGAACGCCTCCCACTCGCCCTTGTTTCAGAGGCCCAGGAGCTCCCTCTCGGGTTGTACATCTGGCCTGCCATACTCTAGGCGCCACTCATAAGCTGAGATTGTGTTTCCAGACTTCTGTGCTCACAGCATGGACCCACACATCCTCCAGGCTAGGGCCTCTGGAGCTACAGCGAAAGATTGTGCCTGCCCTCCCCAAGGAAAGTGTGCCCAATCCATTGACCACAACCCTAGAGGTTAGGGAATAGCTCCAAGGCCCCTGAGGCCATCAATAGTGTAGGCCACCCTGGACTAAGAGGGGCTCTCTGACACCAGCGGAGCAACTATCTCCACTTAGACTCTCAGACAGTATCCCCAGAGACAGAAGGTTGAAATGGACAGGCCCCCAGGCCCTAATCTGAACCTTAGCTTTGCTTTCCCTGTGTCCGTCCTCAGAGGACTGTTTTCGTAGACCAGCACACGGGGCTTTTCTGAGGCACCAAACCAAACCTCTCTCGTCTCCACATGGGAGCTTTCTTACTGGGGATGTATCAAACCCTTCAGGTAGGAGAGTTCCGCAGGGCCACTGAACCACCAGCACATTCCAAGGTCTCCATGGACCCAAACGGACATTATGACGCATCCTCAGTAGAGGTCATTTCAACTCAGCCCCCTGGGTAGCGTGCCCCAGAGGCAGCAGATCAAACATATCTTGTCGCTAATGGCCAATGGGAATGCGAGGCATGCTGTACAGGGATCCATCCTTCGAACCCTGCTCTCCAGTCCTTCCGTAGGGTATGTCCTGGAGCCATGCAACAGGACTCGAATGTCCCGCAGAAGGAAACCTTGTGGTTTGGGGCAACCTCCAAACTCAGCGTGGGAAAACTTCCTTGGCCTCATGAGGCCCCCGCTTCATGAAGGTGCCATCATGGACACATACTCCAGCCTCAGCCAACGTCTGATCTTCAGCCTGACTTCAGATGCAGGAGATTTTGATTCAGCCTCTGCAGAGTGGGCCTGCTCTGCCCTTGGGTCCAATCCTTACCCTAGCTTGTGTTCTCAGACTTCGGGCCTCACACTCCTGGCCCACAAACCCTCTTTACTGGGAATTCTGGGGCCACAATGAAGCACTCTGCCTGCCTCCCAGGAGAAAAACATTGTCTATGGTGCTGGCCAGCAACCCCAAATGAGGATCAAACTGCTTGGCCCTCGGCAACACCCCAATTGCTTAGGCTACCTTAAACACTGATGCTCTGTCGCAAATAGCCTGAGCCCAGACCTTCCAACAGACACCGACACAGCTGGCTGCACACCCAGCACATTGGACCCGCCACTGCCTTAGGCCACCATCCATTCCCAACCTGGGTTTTCAGTCATCGGAACCTAGACCTTATCTCCAATCCCTGCACAGTGGGGAACCTGATGCACAAGGCAGAACCCTCCTTCCCCATGGCAAGAAACCTTGCTGCTGGCAGTGAGTCAAACCTTCAGTGTAAGAGAAAACGGCATGGCCCATGAGGCCACGCCCATGCGTGAGGGCCGCCTTGGGCACAAACACACATGGTGACCCTCATCGTGAGTACCTTATTCAAGTAACGCCTCTCAGTGACTGGACCAAGAGCCTGCATATGTGGCTTGCCATGCCCATAGGCACCCAGGACTAACTAGATGGTGTGTATTCCAGTTGAGGGAGGCCACTGCTGTGCTCTAGAGTCCCTCTCCTGGGGGGTCCCATGTGGCAGAAAACAGTACTCTTCCCTTCCCACAGAATGAACCCAAACACTTTGGAGCTTGGACAATCCCCCGAGAGGAAGGCTCTTCCTCGCCCCGGAAGCAACCCCTACCCTGAACGGCCACTGTCAACGCAACACCCAGAGACAAAAGCCTGAGCGACTGCCTCGCACTTGCCCTCCTTTGATATCCAGAGGATCTCCCCTCACGGACTGGAGATCAGGCCTGCCATTACCTTGGCCTCTAGCTGAGCCAAGTTTGCTTTTTCAGACATCTGTTCCCACAGCCCGGGTAAACACAGCCTCTAGGCTGGGTCCTCTGGAGCCATACCACAGGACCGTGCCTGCTCTCTCCTGGGAAAATGTGTCCATTCGTTTGACCACAAACCTCCAGTATATGAGAAACCTCAAGGCCCTTGAGGACATCCCACTACTGGGAGCATCCCTGGACACACAGGGGCATTTAGACACAAGCTGAGCAGCTACCTCCATGAAGGCATGCACACAGATGTCAACAGAGATAGAAGGTTGAGCCTTGCAGGCCCTTAGGCCCTATTCTCAACTCTTGCTTTGGTTTCCAGGTTTCACTCCTCAGAGGCTTTGGTTCGAAAAACAGGATATGGGGCTTTCCTGAGGCACTGAACAGAACTCCTCTCGACTCCACATGGGAAGCTTCCTTGTTGGAGCCATGTCAAACACCTAGGTTGCAGAATCCTGCAGAGTCCCTGAGCCACCTCCACATTCCAAGATCTCCCAGGCCACCAACCCACATTAGGACTCATCTTCAGGAGAGTCCATTTCAAATCTCCCCTCTGCGTAGCTCACCCAGGAGCCCGCAGATTGAGCCTGCCTTGTCCTGACTAAAGAGTGAGAATAAGAGGTGGCGTTCCCAGGCATCCATGCTTAGACACCTGCTCTCGAGTCTTTCCGTATAGGGTCTATTTGAACCATCTAATAGGACTCGACTGTCGTGCAGAAGGAAACCTTGAGGTGTGGAGTTGTTCACAAATCCCATCGTAGGCAAACCTCCCTGGCCTCATGAAGCCCCCACACCCTTCAGGAAGAGGCCATGCTGGACAAAAACTCTAGCCTGAGGCACGTCTCAGAGTTGACATGACCTCAGTGCAGGAGATCTCGATTCAGCCTCTGCAGAGTGGGCCTGCCGTGCCCTCGGTCCCAAACCTCACGCTAGCTTGTGTTTTCAGACTTCCTTCCTCACACTCCTGGCAAACAAGCCCTCCAGACTAGGAACTCCACAACCACAACCCAGCCCGGTGTCTGCCCAACGGAAGAAAAACGTTTCCCTGTGGGGCTCTCCGGAAAACCCAGATGAGGATCAACCTGCTCGGGCCTCGACGGTACCCGAACTGGATTGGCTGCTCTGGGCACTCATGCTCTGTCTGACACAGCCTGAAGCCAGACGTCCAGACAGACAAGGAGACAGCTGGCCGCACACCCAGCACTTCGGACACGCCATGATCTTATGCCGTCACCTCTTCCTAACCTTGGTTTTCAGATACCTGAACCTAGACATTATATCAATTCTCCACACAGCTGGGTATCGCAAGCACAAAACAGAACTCCTCCTTCCCCATGGCTGTAATGCTAGCTCTTGGCATAGAGTCACACCTTCAGGCTGGGAGAAAACTTCATGGCACCTGATGCGACGCCCAAACTTGAGTGCTGCTTGGGCACAAATTCACACTGTGACCCTCAGCATGAGCCCCATGTCAAAGAAAGGCCTGTCGGGGCCTCGACCATGAGCCCGCCTATGGGGCTTGCCAAGCCCCTATGCACCCAATCCTCACCAGTGTTTGAGATTTCCAGTCGCCCTGCCCGTACCTGGGGCTCTGCACTGGAATCCCTTTCTTGGAGAGACCCATGAGCCAGACAACACGACTCCACCCTTCCTACAAAATGACCCCAAACTCTTGGGATCTGGGACAAATTCCCAGAGATGGATACTCGTCCACAGTCCCTGAGGCCACCTCTCCACTCCACGGCTATCCCGGACACAACATCCAGAGACAAAAGCCTGAAGGAACGCCTCCCACTCGCCCTTGTTTCAGAGGCCCAGGAGCTCCCTCTCGGGTTGTACATCTGGCCTGCCATACTCTAGGCGCCACTCATAAGCTGAGATTGTGTTTCCAGACTTCTGTGCTCACAGCATGGACCCACACATCCTCCAGGCTAGGGCCTCTGGAGCTACAGCGAAAGATTGTGCCTGCCCTCCCCAAGGAAAGTGTGCCCAATCCATTGACCACAACCCTAGAGGTTAGGGAATAGCTCCAAGGCCCCTGAGGCCATCAATAGTGTAGGCCACCCTGGACTAAGAGGGGCTCTCTGACACCAGCGGAGCAACTATCTCCACTTAGACTCTCAGACAGTATCCCCAGAGACAGAAGGTTGAAATGGACAGGCCCCCAGGCCCTAATCTGAACCTTAGCTTTGCTTTCCCTGTGTCCGTCCTCAGAGGACTGTTTTCGTAGACCAGCACACGGGGCTTTTCTGAGGCACCAAACCAAACCTCTCTCGTCTCCACATGGGAGCTTTCTTACTGGGGATGTATCAAACCCTTCAGGTAGGAGAGTTCCGCAGGGCCACTGAACCACCAGCACATTCCAAGGTCTCCATGGACCCAAACGGACATTATGACGCATCCTCAGTAGAGGTCATTTCAACTCAGCCCCCTGGGTAGCGTGCCCCAGAGGCAGCAGATCAAACATATCTTGTCGCTAATGGCCAATGGGAATGCGAGGCATGCTGTACAGGGATCCATCCTTCGAACCCTGCTCTCCAGTCCTTCTGTAGGGTATGTCCTGGAGCCATGCAACAGGACTCGAATGTCCCGCAGAAGGAAACCTTGTGGTTTGGGGCAACCTCCAAACTCAGCGTGGGAAAACTTCCTTGGCCTCATGAGGCCCCCGCTTCATGAAGGTGCCATCATGGACACATACTCCAGCCTCAGCCAACGTCTGATCTTCAGCCTGACTTCAGATGCAGGAGATTTTGATTCAGCCTCTGCAGAGTGGGCCTGCTCTGCCCTTGGGTCCAATCCTTACCCTAGCTTGTGTTCTCAGACTTCGGGCCTCACACTCCTGGCCCACAAACCCTCTTTACTGGGAATTCTGGGGCCACAATGAAGCACTCTGCCTGCCTCCCAGGAGAAAAACATTGTCTATGGTGCTGGCCAGCAACCCCAAATGAGGATCAAACTGCTTGGCCCTCGGCAACACCCCAATTGCTTAGGCTACCTTAAACACTGATGCTCTGTCGCAAATAGCCTGAGCCCAGACCTTCCAACAGACACCGACACAGCTGGCTGCACACCCAGCACATTGGACCCGCCAGTGCCTTAGGCCACCATCCATTCCCAACCTGGGTTTTCAGTCATCGGAACCTAGACCTTATCTCCAATCCCTGCACAGTGGGGAACCTGATGCACAAGGCAGAACCCTCCTTCCCCATGGCAAGAAACCTTGCTGCTGGCAGTGAGTCAAACCTTCAGTGTAGGAGAAAACGGCATGGCCCATGAGGCCACGCCCATGCGTGAGGGCCGCCTTGGGCACAAACACACATGGTGACCCTCATCGTGAGTACCTTATTCAAGTAACGCCTCTCAGTGACTGGACCAAGAGCCTGCATATGTGGCTTGCCATGCCCATAGGCACCCAGGACTAACTAGATGGTGTGTATTCCAGTTGAGGGAGGCCACTGCTGTGCTCTAGAGTCCCTCTCCTGGGGGGTCCCATGTGGCAGAAAACAGTACTCTTCCCTTCCCACAGAATGAACCCAAACACTTTGGAGCTTGGACAATCCCCCGAGAGGAAGGCTCTTCCTCGCCCCGGAAGCAACCCCTACCCTGAACGGCCACTGTCAACGCAACACCCAGAGACAAAAGCCTGAGCGACTGCCTCGCACTTGCTCTCCTTTGATATCCAGAGGATCTCCCCTCACGGACTGGAGATCAGGCCTGCCATTACCTTGGCCTCTAGCTGAGCCAAGTTTGCTTTTTCAGACATCTGTTCCCACAGCCCGGGTAAACACAGCCTCTAGGCTGGGTCCTCTGGAGCCATACCACAGGACCGTGCCTGCTCTCTCCTGGGAAAATGTGTCCATTCGTTTGACCACAAACCTCCAGTATATGAGAAACCTCAAGGCCCTTGAGGACATCCCACTACTGGGAGCATCCCTGGACACACAGGGGCATTTAGACACAAGCTGAGCAGCTACCTCCATGAAGGCATGCACACAGATGTCAACAGAGATAGAAGGTTGAGCCTTACAGGCCCTTAGGCCCTATTCTCAACTCTTGCTTTGGTTTCCAGGTTTCACTCCTCAGAGGCTTTGGTTCGAAAAACAGGATATGGGGCTTTCCTGAGGCACTGAACAGAACTCCTCTCGACTCCACATGGGAAGCTTCCTTGTTGGAGCCGTGTCAAACACCTAGGTTGCAGAATCCTGCAGAGTCCCTGAGCCACCTCCACATTCCAAGATCTCCCAGGCCACCAACCCACATTAGGACTCATCTTCAGGAGAGTCCATTTCAAATCTCCCCTCTGCGTAGCTCACCCAGGAGCCCGCAGATTGAGCCTGCCTTGTCCTGACTAAAGAGTGAGAATAAGAGGTGGCGTTCCCAGGCATCCATGCTTAGACACCTGCTCTCGAGTCTTTCCGTATAGGGTCTACTTGAACCATCTAATAGGACTCGACTGTCGTGCAGAAGGAAACCTTGAGGTGTGGAGTTGTTCACAAATCCCATCGTAGGCAAACCTCCCTGGCCTCATGAAGCCCCCACACCCTTCAGGAAGAGGCCATGCTGGACAAAAACTCTAGCCTGAGGCACGTCTCAGAGTTGACATGACCTCAGTGCAGGAGATCTCGATTCAGCCTCTGCAGAGTGGGCCTGCCGTGCCCTCGGTCCCAAACCTCACGCTAGCTTGTGTTTTCAGACTTCCTTCCTCACACTCCTGGCAAACAAGCCCTCCGGACTAGGAACTCCACAACCACAACCCAGCCCGGTGTCTGCCCAACGGAAGAAAAACGTTTCCCTGTGGGGCTCTCCGGAAAACCCAGATGAGGATCAACCTGCTCGGGCCTCGACGGTACCCGAACTGGATTGGCTGCTCTGGGCACTCATGCTTTGTCTGACACAGCCTGAAGCCAGACGTCCAGACAGACAAGGAGACAGCTGGCCGCACACCCAGCACTTCGGACACGCCATGATCTTATGCCGTCACCTCTTCCTAACCTTGGTTTTCAGATACCTGAACCTAGACATTATATCAATTCTCCACACAGCTGGGTATCGCAAGCACAAAACAGAACTCCTCCTTCCCCATGGCTGTAATGCTAGCTCTTGGCATAGAGTCACACCTTCAGGCTGGGAGAAAACTTCATGGCACCTGATGCGACGCCCAAACTTGAGTGCTGCTTGGGCACAAATTCACACTGTGACCCTCAGCATGAGCCCCATGTCAAAGAAAGGCCTGTCGGGGCCTCGACCATGAGCCCGCCTATGGGGCTTGCCAAGCCCCTATGCACCCAATCCTCACCAGTGTTTGAGATTTCCAGTCGCCCTGCCCGTACCTGGGGCTCTGCACTGGAATCCCTTTCTTGGAGAGACCCATGAGCCAGACAACACGACTCCACCCTTCCTACAAAATGACCCCAAACTCTTGGGATCTGGGACAAATTCCCAGAGATGGATACTCGTCCACAGTCCCTGAGGCCACCTCTCCACTCCACGGCTATCCCGGACACGACATCCAGAGACAAAAGCCTGAAGGAACGCCTCCCACTCGCCCTTGTTTCAGAGGCCCAGGAGCTCCCTCTCGGGTTGTACATCTGGCCTGCCATACCCTAGGCGCCACTCATAAGCTGAGATTGTGTTTCCAGACTTCTGTGCTCACAGCATGGACCCACACATCCTCCAGGCTAGGGCCTCTGGAGCTACAGCGAAAGATTGTGCCTGCCCTCCCCAAGGAAAGTGTGCCCAATCCATTGACCACAACCCTAGAGGTTAGGGAATAGCTCCAAGGCCCCTGAGGCCATCAATAGTGTAGGCCACCCTGGACTAAGAGGGGCTCTCTGACACCAGCGGAGCAACTATCTCCACTTAGACTCTCAGACAGTATCCCCAGAGACAGAAGGTTGAAATGGACAGGCCCCCAGGCCCTAATCTGAACCTTAGCTTTGCTTTCCCTGTGTCCGTCCTCAGAGGACTGTTTTCGTAGACCAGCACACGGGGCTTTTCTGAGGCACCAAACCAAACCTCTCTCGTCTCCACATGGGAGCTTTCTTACTGGGGATGTATCAAACCCTTCAGGTAGGAGAGTTCCGCAGGGCCACTGAACCACCAGCACATTCCAAGGTCTCCATGGACCCAAACGGACATTATGACGCATCCTCAGTAGAGGTCATTTCAACTCAGCCCCCTGGGTAGCGTGCCCCAGAGGCAGCAGATCAAACATATCTTGTCGCTAATGGCCAATGGGAATGCGAGGCATGCTGTACAGGGATCCATCCTTCGAACCCTGCTCTCCAGTCCTTCCGTAGGGTATGTCCTGGAGCCATGCAACAGGACTCGAATGTCCCGCAGAAGGAAACCTTGTGGTTTGGGGCAACCTCCAAACTCAGCGTGGGAAAACTTCCTTGGCCTCATGAGGCCCCCGCTTCATGAAGGTGCCATCATGGACACATACTCCAGCCTCAGCCAACGTCTGATCTTCAGCCTGACTTCAGATGCAGGAGATTTTGATTCAGCCTCTGCAGAGTGGGCCTGCTCTGCCCTTGGGTCCAATCCTTACCCTAGCTTGTGTTCTCAGACTTTGGGCCTCACACTCCTGGCCCACAAACCCTCTTTACTGGGAATTCTGGGGCCACAATGAAGCACTCTGCCTGCCTCCCAGGAGAAAAACATTGTCTATGGTGCTGGCCAGCAACCCCAAATGAGGATCAAACTGCTTGGCCCTCGGCAACACCCCAATTGCTTAGGCTACCTTAAACACTGATGCTCTGTCGCAAATAGCCTGAGCCCAGACCTTCCAACAGACACCGACACAGCTGGCTGCACACCCAGCACATTGGACCCGCCAGTGCCTTAGGCCACCATCCATTCCCAACCTGGGTTTTCAGTCATCGGAACCTAGACCTTATCTCCAATCCCTGCACAGTGGGGAACCTGATGCACAAGGCAGAACCCTCCTTCCCCATGGCAAGAAACCTTGCTGCTGGCAGTGAGTCAAACCTTCAGTGTAGGAGAAAACGGCATGGCCCATGAGGCCACGCCCATGCGTGAGGGCCGCCTTGGGCACAAACACACATGGTGACCCTCATCGTGAGTACCTTATTCAAGTAACGCCTCTCAGTGACTGGACCAAGAGCCTGCATATGTGGCTTGCCATGCCCATAGGCACCCAGGACTAACTAGATGGTGTGTATTCCAGTTGAGGGAGGCCACTGCTGTGCTCTAGAGTCCCTCTCCTGGGGGGTCCCATGTGGCAGAAAACAGTACTCTTCCCTTCCCACAGAATGAACCCAAACACTTTGGAGCTTGGACAATCCCCCGAGAGGAAGGCTCTTCCTCGCCCCGGAAGCAACCCCTACCCTGAACGGCCACTGTCAACGCAACACCCAGAGACAAAAGCCTGAGCGACTGCCTCGCACTTGCCCTCCTTTGATATCCAGAGGATCTCCCCTCACGGACTGGAGATCAGGCCTGCCATTACCTTGGCCTCTAGCTGAGCCAAGTTTGCTTTTTCAGACATCTGTTCCCACAGCCCGGGCAAACACAGCCTCTAGGCTGGGTCCTCTGGAGCCATACCACAGGACCGTGCCTGCTCTCTCCTGGGAAAATGTGTCCATTCGTTTGACCACAAACCTCCAGTATATGAGAAACCTCAAGGCCCTTGAGGACATCCCACTACTGGGAGCATCCCTGGACACACAGGGGCATTTAGACACAAGCTGAGCAGCTACCTCCATGAAGGCATGCACACAGATGTCAACAGAGATAGAAGGTTGAGCCTTACAGGCCCTTAGGCCCTATTCTCAACTCTTGCTTTGGTTTCCAGGTTTCACTCCTCAGAGGCTTTGGTTCGAAAAACAGGATATGGGGCTTTCCTGAGGCACTGAACAGAACTCCTCTCGACTCCACATGGGAAGCTTCCTTGTTGGAGCCGTGTCAAACACCTAGGTTGCAGAATCCTGCAGAGTCCCTGAGCCACCTCCACATTCCAAGATCTCCCAGGCCACCAACCCACATTAGGACTCATCTTCAGGAGAGTCCATTTCAAATCTCCCCTCTGCGTAGCTCACCCAGGAGCCCGCAGATTGAGCCTGCCTTGTCCTGACTAAAGAGTGAGAATAAGAGGTGGCGTTCCCAGGCATCCATGCTTAGACACCTGCTCTCGAGTCTTTCCGTATAGGGTCTACTTGAACCATCTAATAGGACTCGACTGTCGTGCAGAAGGAAACCTTGAGGTGTGGAGTTGTTCACAAATCCCATCGTAGGCAAACCTCCCTGGCCTCATGAAGCCCCCACACCCTTCAGGAAGAGGCCATGCTGGACAAAAACTCTAGCCTGAGGCACGTCTCAGAGTTGACATGACCTCAGTGCAGGAGATCTCGATTCAGCCTCTGCAGAGTGGGCCTGCCGTGCCCTCGGTCCCAAACCTCACGCTAGCTTGTGTTTTCAGACTTCCTTCCTCACACTCCTGGCAAACAAGCCCTCCGGACTAGGAACTCCACAACCACAACCCAGCCCGGTGTCTGCCCAACGGAAGAAAAACGTTTCCCTGTGGGGCTCTCCGGAAAACCCAGATGAGGATCAACCTGCTCGGGCCTCGACGGTACCCGAACTGGATTGGCTGCTCTGGGCACTCATGCTCTGTCTGACACAGCCTGAAGCCAGACGTCCAGACAGACAAGGAGACAGCTGGCCGCACACCCAGCACTTCGGACACGCCATGATCTTATGCCGTCACCTCTTCCTAACCTTGGTTTTCAGATACCTGAACCTAGACATTATATCAATTCTCCACACAGCTGGGTATCGCAAGCACAAAACAGAACTCCTCCTTCCCCATGGCTGTAATGCTAGCTCTTGGCATAGAGTCACACCTTCAGGCTGGGAGAAAACTTCATGGCACCTGATGCGACGCCCAAACTTGAGTGCTGCTTGGGCACAAATTCACACTGTGACCCTCAGCATGAGCCCCATGTCAAAGAAAGGCCTGTCGGGGCCTCGACCATGAGCCCGCCTATGGGGCTTGCCAAGCCCCTATGCACCCAATCCTCACCAGTGTTTGAGATTTCCAGTCGCCCTGCCCGTACCTGGGGCTCTGCACTGGAATCCCTTTCTTGGAGAGACCCATGAGCCAGACAACACGACTCCACCCTTCCTACAAAATGACCCCAAACTCTTGGGATCTGGGACAAATTCCCAGAGATGGATACTCGTCCACAGTCCCTGAGGCCACCTCTCCACTCCACGGCTATCCCGGACACGACATCCAGAGACAAAAGCCTGAAGGAACGCCTCCCACTCGCCCTTGTTTCAGAGGCCCAGGAGCTCCCTCTCGGGTTGTACATCTGGCCTGCCATACCCTAGGCGCCACTCATAAGCTGAGATTGTGTTTCCAGACTTCTGTGCTCACAGCATGGACCCACACATCCTCCAGGCTAGGGCCTCTGGAGCTACAGCGAAAGATTGTGCCTGCCCTCCCCAAGGAAAGTGTGCCCAATCCATTGACCACAACCCTAGAGGTTAGGGAATAGCTCCAAGGCCCCTGAGGCCATCAATAGTGTAGGCCACCCTGGACTAAGAGGGGCTCTCTGACACCAGCGGAGCAACTATCTCCACTTAGACTCTCAGACAGTATCCCCAGAGACAGAAGGTTGAAATGGACAGGCCCCCAGGCCCTAATCTGAACCTTAGCTTTGCTTTCCCTGTGTCCGTCCTCAGAGGACTGTTTTCGTAGACCAGCACACGGGGCTTTTCTGAGGCACCAAACCAAACCTCTCTCGTCTCCACATGGGAGCTTTCTTACTGGGGATGTATCAAACCCTTCAGGTAGGAGAGTTCCGCAGGGCCACTGAACCACCAGCACATTCCAAGGTCTCCATGGACCCAAACGGACATTATGACGCATCCTCAGTAGAGGTCATTTCAACTCAGCCCCCTGGGTAGCGTGCCCCAGAGGCAGCAGATCAAACATATCTTGTCGCTAATGGCCAATGGGAATGCGAGGCATGCTGTACAGGGATCCATCCTTCGAACCCTGCTCTCCAGTCCTTCCGTAGGGTATGTCCTGGAGCCATGCAACAGGACTCGAATGTCCCGCAGAAGGAAACCTTGTGGTTTGGGGCAACCTCCAAACTCAGCGTGGGAAAACTTCCTTGGCCTCATGAGGCCCCCGCTTCATGAAGGTGCCATCATGGACACATACTCCAGCCTCAGCCAACGTCTGATCTTCAGCCTGACTTCAGATGCAGGAGATTTTGATTCAGCCTCTGCAGAGTGGGCCTGCTCTGCCCTTGGGTCCAATCCTTACCCTAGCTTGTGTTCTCAGACTTCGGGCCTCACACTCCTGGCCCACAAACCCTCTTTACTGGGAATTCTGGGGCCACAATGAAGCACTCTGCCTGCCTCCCAGGAGAAAAACATTGTCTATGGTGCTGGCCAGCAACCCCAAATGAGGATCAAACTGCTTGGCCCTCGGCAACACCCCAATTGCTTAGGCTACCTTAAACACTGATGCTCTGTCGCAAATAGCCTGAGCCCAGACCTTCCAACAGACACCGACACAGCTGGCTGCACACCCAGCACATTGGACCCGCCACTGCCTTAGGCCACCATCCATTCCCAACCTGGGTTTTCAGTCATCGGAACCTAGACCTTATCTCCAATCCCTGCACAGTGGGGAACCTGATGCACAAGGCAGAACCCTCCTTCCCCATGGCAAGAAACCTTGCTGCTGGCAGTGAGTCAAACCTTCAGTGTAGGAGAAAACGGCATGGCCCATGAGGCCACGCCCATGCGTGAGGGCCGCCTTGGGCACAAACACACATGGTGACCCTCATCGTGAGTACCTTATTCAAGAAACGCCTCTCAGTGACTGGACCAAGAGCCTGCATATGTGGCTTGCCATGCCCATAGGCACCCAGGACTAACTAGATGGTGTGTATTCCAGTTGAGGGAGGCCACTGCTGTGCTCTAGAGTCCCTCTCCTGGGGGGTCCCATGTGGCAGAAAACAGTACTCTTCCCTTCCCACAGAATGAACCCAAACACTTTGGAGCTTGGACAATCCCCCGAGAGGAAGGCTCTTCCTCGCCCCGGAAGCAACCCCTACCCTGAACGGCCACTGTCAACGCAACACCCAGAGACAAAAGCCTGAGCGACTGCCTCGCACTTGCCCTCCTTTGATATCCAGAGGATCTCCCCTCACGGACTGGAGATCAGGCCTGCCATTACCTTGGCCTCTAGCTGAGCCAAGTTTGCTTTTTCAGACATCTGTTCCCACAGCCCGGGCAAACACAGCCTCTAGGCTGGGTCCTCTGGAGCCATACCACAGGACCGTGCCTGCTCTCTCCTGGGAAAATGTGTCCATTCGTTTGACCACAAACCTCCAGTATATGAGAAACCTCAAGGCCCTTGAGGACATCCCACTACTGGGAGCATCCCTGGACACACAGGGGCATTTAGACACAAGCTGAGCAGCTACCTCCATGAAGGCATGCACACAGATGTCAACAGAGATAGAAGGTTGAGCCTTACAGGCCCTTAGGCCCTATTCTCAACTCTTGCTTTGGTTTCCAGGTTTCACTCCTCAGAGGCTTTGGTTCGAAAAACAGGATATGGGGCTTTCCTGAGGCACTGAACAGAACTCCTCTCGACTCCACATGGGAAGCTTCCTTGTTGGAGCCGTGTCAAACACCTAGGTTGCAGAATCCTGCAGAGTCCCTGAGCCACCTCCACATTCCAAGATCTCCCAGGCCACCAACCCACATTAGGACTCATCTTCAGGAGAGTCCATTTCAAATCTCCCCTCTGCGTAGCTCACCCAGGAGCCCGCAGATTGAGCCTGCCTTGTCCTGACTAAAGAGTGAGAATAAGAGGTGGCGTTCCCAGGCATCCATGCTTAGACACCTGCTCTCGAGTCTTTCCGTATAGGGTCTACTTGAACCATCTAATAGGACTCGACTGTCGTGCAGAAGGAAACCTTGAGGTGTGGAGTTGTTCACAAATCCCATCGTAGGCAAACCTCCCTGGCCTCATGAAGCCCCCACACCCTTCAGGAAGAGGCCATGCTGGACAAAAACTCTAGCCTGAGGCACGTCTCAGAGTTGACATGACCTCAGTGCAGGAGATCTCGATTCAGCCTCTGCAGAGTGGGCCTGCCGTGCCCTCGGTCCCAAACCTCACGCTAGCTTGTGTTTTCAGACTTCCTTCCTCACACTCCTGGCAAACAAGCCCTCCGGACTAGGAACTCCACAACCACAACCCAGCCCGGTGTCTGCCCAACGGAAGAAAAACGTTTCCCTGTGGGGCTCTCCGGAAAACCCAGATGAGGATCAACCTGCTCGGGCCTCGACGGTACCCGAACTGGATTGGCTGCTCTGGGCACTCATGCTCTGTCTGACACAGCCTGAAGCCAGACGTCCAGACAGACAAGGAGACAGCTGGCCGCACACCCAGCACTTCGGACACGCCATGATCTTATGCCGTCACCTCTTCCTAACCTTGGTTTTCAGATACCTGAACCTAGACATTATATCAATTCTCCACACAGCTGGGTATCGCAAGCACAAAACAGAACTCCTCCTTCCCCATGGCTGTAATGCTAGCTCTTGGCATAGAGTCACACCTTCAGGCTGGGAGAAAACTTCATGGCACCTGATGCGACGCCCAAACTTGAGTGCTGCTTGGGCACAAATTCACACTGTGACCCTCAGCATGAGCCCCATGTCAAAGAAAGGCCTGTCGGGGCCTCGACCATGAGCCCGCCTATGGGGCTTGCCAAGCCCCTATGCACCCAATCCTCACCAGTGTTTGAGATTTCCAGTCGCCCTGCCCGTACCTGGGGCTCTGCACTGGAATCCCTTTCTTGGAGAGACCCATGAGCCAGACAACACGACTCCACCCTTCCTACAAAATGACCCCAAACTCTTGGGATCTGGGACAAATTCCCAGAGATGGATACTCGTCCACAGTCCCTGAGGCCACCTCTCCACTCCACGGCTATCCCGGACACGACATCCAGAGACAGAAGCCTGAAGGAACGCCTCCCACTCGCCCTTGTTTCAGAGGCCCAGGAGCTCCCTCTCGGGTTGTACATCTGGCCTGCCATACCCTAGGCGCCACTCATAAGCTGAGATTGTGTTTCCAGACTTCTGTGCTCACAGCATGGACCCACACATCCTCCAGGCTAGGGCCTCTGGAGCTACAGCGAAAGATTGGGCCTGCCCTCCCCAAGGAAAGTGTGCCCAATCCATTGACCACAACCCTAGAGGTTAGGGAATAGCTCCAAGGCCCCTGAGGCCATCAATAGTGTAGGCCACCCTGGACTAAGAGGGGCTCTCTGACACCAGCGGAGCAACTATCTCCACTTAGACTCTCAGACAGTATCCCCAGAGACAGAAGGTTGAAATGGACAGGCCCCCAGGCCCTAATCTGAACCTTAGCTTTGCTTTCCCTGTGTCCGTCCTCAGAGGACTGTTTTCGTAGACCAGCACACGGGGCTTTTCTGAGGCACCAAACCAAACCTCTCTCGTCTCCACATGGGAGCTTTCTTACTGGGGATGTATCAAACCCTTCAGGTAGGAGAGTTCCGCAGGGCCACTGAACCACCAGCACATTCCAAGGTCTCCATGGACCCAAACGGACATTATGACGCATCCTCAGTAGAGGTCATTTCAACTCAGCCCCCTGGGTAGCGTGCCCCAGAGGCAGCAGATCAAACATATCTTGTCGCTAATGGCCAATGGGAATGCGAGGCATGCTGTACAGGGATCCATCCTTCGAACCCTGCTCTCCAGTCCTTCCGTAGGGTATGTCCTGGAGCCATGCAACAGGACTCGAATGTCCCGCAGAAGGAAACCTTGTGGTTTGGGGCAACCTCCAAACTCAGCGTGGGAAAACTTCCTTGGCCTCATGAGGCCCCCGCTTCATGAAGGTGCCATCATGGACACATACTCCAGCCTCAGCCAACGTCTGATCTTCAGCCTGACTTCAGATGCAGGAGATTTTGATTCAGCCTCTGCAGAGTGGGCCTGCTCTGCCCTTGGGTCCAATCCTTACCCTAGCTTGTGTTCTCAGACTTCGGGCCTCACACTCCTGGCCCACAAACCCTCTTTACTGGGAATTCTGGGGCCACAATGAAGCACTCTGCCTGCCTCCCAGGAGAAAAACATTGTCTATGGTGCTGGCCAGCAACCCCAAATGAGGATCAAACTGCTTGGCCCTCGGCAACACCCCAATTGCTTAGGCTACCTTAAACACTGATGCTCCGTCGCAAATAGCCTGAGCCCAGACCTCCAAACAGACACCGACACAGCTGGCTGCACACCCAGCACATTGGACCCGCCACTGCCTTAGGCCACCATCCATTCCCAACCTGGGTTTTCAGTCATCGGAACCTAGACCTTATCTCCAATCCCTGCACAGTGGGGAACCTGATGCACAAGGCAGAACCCTCCTTCCCCATGGCAAGAAACCTTGCTGCTGGCAGTGAGTCAAACCTTCAGTGTAGGAGAAAACGGCATGGCCCATGAGGCCACGCCCATGCGTGAGGGCCGCCTTGGGCACAAACACACATGGTGACCCTCATCGTGAGTACCTTATTCAAGTAACGCCTCTCAGTGACTGGACCAAGAGCCTGCATATGTGGCTTGCCATGCCCATAGGCACCCAGGACTAACTAGATGGTGTGTATTCCAGTTGAGGGAGGCCACTGCTGTGCTCTAGAGTCCCTCTCCTGGGGGGTCCCATGTGGCAGAAAACAGTACTCTTCCCTTCCCACAGAATGAACCCAAACACTTTGGAGCTTGGACAATCCCCCGAGAGGAAGGCTCTTCCTCGCCCCGGAAGCAACCCCTACCCTGAACGGCCACTGTCAACGCAACACCCAGAGACAAAAGCCTGAGCGACTGCCTCGCACTTGCCCTCCTTTGATATCCAGAGGATCTCCCCTCACGGACTGGAGATCAGGCCTGCCATTACCTTGGCCTCTAGCTGAGCCAAGTTTGCTTTTTCAGACATCTGTTCCCACAGCCCGGGCAAACACAGCCTCTAGGCTGGGTCCTCTGGAGCCATACCACAGGACCGTGCCTGCTCTCTCCTGGGAAAATGTGTCCATTCGTTTGACCACAAACCTCCAGTATATGAGAAACCTCAAGGCCCTTGAGGACATCCCACTACTGGGAGCATCCCTGGACACACAGGGGCATTTAGACACAAGCTGAGCAGCTACCTCCATGAAGGCATGCACACAGATGTCAACAGAGATAGAAGGTTGAGCCTTACAGGCCCTTAGGCCCTATTCTCAACTCTTGCTTTGGTTTCCAGGTTTCACTCCTCAGAGGCTTTGGTTTGAAAAACAGGATATGGGGCTTTCCTGAGGCACTGAACAGAACTCCTCTCGTCTCTACATGGGAAGCTTCCTTGTTGGAGCCGTGTCAAACACCTCCGGTTGGAGAATCCTGCAGAGTCCCTGAGCCACCTCCACATTCCAAGGTCTCCCAGGCCACCAAGCCACAGTAGGACTCATTTTCAGGAGAGTCCATTTCAAATCTCCCCTCTGGGTAGCTCACCCAGTAGCCCACAGATTGAGCCTGCCTTGTCCTGACTAAAGAGTGGGAATAAGAGGTGGCATTCCCAGGCATCCATGCTTAGACACCTGCTCTCGAGTCTTTCCGTAAGGGGCCTCATGGAACCATCCAATAGTTCTCGACTGTCGTGCAGAAGGAAACCTTGAGGTGTGGAGTTGTTCACAAATCCCATCGTAGGCAAACCTACCTGTCCTCATGAAGCCCCCACACCCTTCAGGAAGAGGCCATGCAGGACAAAAACTCTAGCCTGAGGCACGTCTCATAGTTGACATGACCTCAGTGCAGGAGATCTCGATTCAGCCTCTGCAGAATGGGCCTGCCATGCCCTCGGTCCCTAACCTCACGCTAGCTTGTGTTTTCAGACTTCCTTCCTCACACGCCTGGCAAACAAGCCCTCCGGACTAGGAACTCCACAACCACAACCCAGCCCGGTGTCTGCCCAACGGAAGAAAAACGTTTCCCTGTGGGGCTCTCCGGAAAACCCAGATGAGGATCAACCTGCTCGGGCCTCGACGGTACCCGAACTGGATTGGCTGCTCTGGGCACTCATGCTCTGTCTGACACAGCCTGAAGCCAGACGTCCAGACAGACAAGGAGACAGCTGGCCGCACACCCAGCACTTCGGACACGCCATGATCTTATGCCGTCACCTCTTCCTAACCTTGGTTTTCAGATACCTGAACCTAGACATTATATCAATTCTCCACACAGCTGGGTATCGCAAGCACAAAACAGAACTCCTCCTTCCCCATGGCTGTAATGCTAGCTCTTGGCATAGAGTCACACCTTCAGGCTGGGAGAAAACTTCATGGCACCTGATGCGACGCCCAAACTTGAGTGCTGCTTGGGCACAAATTCACACTGTGACCCTCAGCATGAGCCCCATGTCAAAGAAAGGCCTGTCGGGGCCTCGACCATGAGCCCGCCTATGGGGCTTGCCAAGCCCCTATGCACCCAATCCTCACCAGTGTTTGAGATTTCCAGTCGCCCTGCCCGTACCTGGGGCTCTGCACTGGAATCCCTTTCTTGGAGAGACCCATGAGCCAGACAACACGACTCCACCCTTCCTACAAAATGACCCCAAACTCTTGGGATCTGGGACAAATTCCCAGAGATGGATACTCGTCCACAGTCCCTGAGGCCACCTCTCCACTCCACGGCTATCCCGGACACAACATCCAGAGACAAAAGCCTGAAGGAACGCCTCCCACTCGCCCTTGTTTCAGAGGCCCAGGAGCTCCCTCTCGGGTTGTACATCTGGCCTGCCATACCCTAGGCGCCACTCATAAGCTGAGATTGTGTTTCCAGACTTCTGTGCTCACAGCATGGACCCACATATCCTCCAGGCTAGGGCCTCTGGAGCTACAGCGAAAGATTGTGCCTGCCCTCCCCAAGGAAAGTGTGCCCAATCCATTGACCACAACCCTAGAGGTTAGGGAATAGCTCCAAGGCCCCTGAGGCCATCAATAGTGTAGGCCACCCTGGACTAAGAGGGGCTCTCTGACACCAGCGGAGCAACTATCTCCACTTAGACTCTCAGACAGTATCCCCAGAGACAGAAGGTTGAAATGGACAGGCCCCCAGGCCCTAATCTGAACCTTAGCTTTGCTTTCCCTGTGTCCGTCCTCAGAGGACTGTTTTCGTAGACCAGCACACGGGGCTTTTCTGAGGCACCAAACCAAACCTCTCTCGTCTCCACATGGGAGCTTTCTTACTGGGGATGTATCAAACCCTTCAGGTAGGAGAGTTCCGCAGGGCCACTGAACCACCAGCACATTCCAAGGTCTCCATGGACCCAAACGGACATTATGACGCATCCTCAGTAGAGGTCATTTCAACTCAGCCCCCTGGGTAGCGTGCCCCAGAGGCAGCAGATCAAACATATCTTGTCGCTAATGGCCAATGGGAATGCGAGGCATGCTGTACAGGGATCCATCCTTCGAACCCTGCTCTCCAGTCCTTCCGTAGGGTATGTCCTGGAGCCATGCAACAGGACTCGAATGTCCCGCAGAAGGAAACCTTGTGGTTTGGGGCAACCTCCAAACTCAGCATGGGAAAACTTCCTTGGCCTCATGAGGCCCCCGCTTCATGAAGGTGCCATCATGGACACATACTCCAGCCTCAGCCAACGTCTGATCTTCAGCCTGACTTCAGATGCAGGAGATTTTGATTCAGCCTCTGCAGAGTGGGCCTGCTCTGCCCTTGGGTCCAATCCTTACCCTAGCTTGTGTTCTCAGACTTCGGGCCTCACACTCCTGGCCCACAAACCCTCTTTACTGGGAATTCTGGGGCCACAATGAAGCACTCTGCCTGCCTCCCAGGAGAAAAACATTGTCTATGGTGCTGGCCAGCAACCCCAAATGAGGATCAAACTGCTTGGCCCTCGGCAACACCCCAATTGCTTAGGCTACCTTAAACACTGATGCTCTGTCGCAAATAGCCTGAGCCCAGACCTTCCAACAGACACCGACACAGCTGGCTGCACACCCAGCACATTGGACCCGCCACTGCCTTAGGCCACCATCCATTCCCAACCTGGGTTTTCAGTCATCGGAACCTAGACCTTATCTCCAATCCCTGCACAGTGGGGAACCTGATGCACAAGGCAGAACCCTCCTTCCCCATGGCAAGAAACCTTGCTGCTGGCAGTGAGTCAAACCTTCAGTGTAGGAGAAAACGGCATGGCCCATGAGGCCACGCCCATGCGTGAGGGCCGCCTTGGGCACAAACACACATGGTGACCCTCATCGTGAGTACCTTATTCAAGAAACGCCTCTCAGTGACTGGACCAAGAGCCTGCATATGTGGCTTGCCATGCCCATAGGCACCCAGGACTAACTAGATGGTGTGTATTCCAGTTGAGGGAGGCCACTGCTGTGCTCTAGAGTCCCTCTCCTGGGGGGTCCCATGTGGCAGAAAACAGTACTCTTCCCTTCCCACAGAATGAACCCAAACACTTTGGAGCTTGGACAATCCCCCGAGAGGAAGGCTCTTCCTCGCCCCGGAAGCAACCCCTACCCTGAACGGCCACTGTCAACGCAACACCCAGAGACAAAAGCCTGAGCGACTGCCTCGCACTTGCCCTCCTTTGATATCCAGAGGATCTCCCCTCACGGACTGGAGATCAGGCCTGCCATTACCTTGGCCTCTAGCTGAGCCAAGTTTGCTTTTTCAGACATCTGTTCCCACAGCCCGGGCAAACACAGCCTCTAGGCTGGGTCCTCTGGAGCCATACCACAGGACCGTGCCTGCTCTCTCCTGGGAAAATGTGTCCATTCGTTTGACCACAAACCTCCAGTATATGAGAAACCTCAAGGCCCTTGAGGACATCCCACTACTGGGAGCATCCCTGGACACACAGGGGCATTTAGACACAAGCTGAGCAGCTACCTCCATGAAGGCATGCACACAGATGTCAACAGAGATAGAAGGTTGAGCCTTACAGGCCCTTAGGCCCTATTCTCAACTCTTGCTTTGGTTTCCAGGTTTCACTCCTCAGAGGCTTTGGTTCGAAAAACAGGATATGGGGCTTTCCTGAGGCACTGAACAGAACTCCTCTCGACTCCACATGGGAAGCTTCCTTGTTGGAGCCGTGTCAAACACCTAGGTTGCAGAATCCTGCAGAGTCCCTGAGCCACCTCCACATTCCAAGATCTCCCAGGCCACCAACCCACATTAGGACTCATCTTCAGGAGAGTCCATTTCAAATCTCCCCTCTGCGTAGCTCACCCAGGAGCCCGCAGATTGAGCCTGCCTTGTCCTGACTAAAGAGTGAGAATAAGAGGTGGCGTTCCCAGGCATCCATGCTTAGACACCTGCTCTCGAGTCTTTCCGTATAGGGTCTACTTGAACCATCTAATAGGACTCGACTGTCGTGCAGAAGGAAACCTTGAGGTGTGGAGTTGTTCACAAATCCCATCGTAGGCAAACCTCCCTGGCCTCATGAAGCCCCCACACCCTTCAGGAAGAGGCCATGCTGGACAAAAACTCTAGCCTGAGGCACGTCTCAGAGTTGACATGACCTCAGTGCAGGAGATCTCGATTCAGCCTCTGCAGAGTGGGCCTGCCGTGCCCTCGGTCCCAAACCTCACGCTAGCTTGTGTTTTCAGACTTCCTTCCTCACACTCCTGGCAAACAAGCCCTCCGGACTAGGAACTCCACAACCACAACCCAGCCCGGTGTCTGCCCAACGGAAGAAAAACGTTTCCCTGTGGGGCTCTCCGGAAAACCCAGATGAGGATCAACCTGCTCGGGCCTCGACGGTACCCGAACTGGATTGGCTGCTCTGGGCACTCATGCTCTGTCTGACACAGCCTGAAGCCAGACGTCCAGACAGACAAGGAGACAGCTGGCCGCACACCCAGCACTTCGGACACGCCATGATCTTATGCCGTCACCTCTTCCTAACCTTGGTTTTCAGATACCTGAACCTAGACATTATATCAATTCTCCACACAGCTGGGTATCGCAAGCACAAAACAGAACTCCTCCTTCCCCATGGCTGTAATGCTAGCTCTTGGCATAGAGTCACACCTTCAGGCTGGGAGAAAACTTCATGGCACCTGATGCGACGCCCAAACTTGAGTGCTGCTTGGGCACAAATTCACACTGTGACCCTCAGCATGAGCCCCATGTCAAAGAAAGGCCTGTCGGGGCCTCGACCATGAGCCCGCCTATGGGGCTTGCCAAGCCCCTATGCACCCAATCCTCACCAGTGTTTGAGATTTCCAGTCGCCCTGCCCGTACCTGGGGCTCTGCACTGGAATCCCTTTCTTGGAGAGACCCATGAGCCAGACAACACGACTCCACCCTTCCTACAAAATGACCCCAAACTCTTGGGATCTGGGACAAATTCCCAGAGATGGATACTCGTCCACAGTCCCTGAGGCCACCTCTCCACTCCACGGCTATCCCGGACACGACATCCAGAGACAAAAGCCTGAAGGAACGCCTCCCACTCGCCCTTGTTTCAGAGGCCCAGGAGCTCCCTCTCGGGTTGTACATCTGGCCTGCCATACCCTAGGCGCCACTCATAAGCTGAGATTGTGTTTCCAGACTTCTGTGCTCACAGCATGGACCCACACATCCTCCAGGCTAGGGCCTCTGGAGCTACAGCGAAAGATTGTGCCTGCCCTCCCCAAGGAAAGTGTGCCCAATCCATTGACCACAACCCTAGAGGTTAGGGAATAGCTCCAAGGCCCCTGAGGCCATCAATAGTGTAGGCCACCCTGGACTAAGAGGGGCTCTCTGACACCAGCGGAGCAACTATCTCCACTTAGACTCTCAGACAGTATCCCCAGAGACAGAAGGTTGAAATGGACAGGCCCCCAGGCCCTAATCTGAACCTTAGCTTTGCTTTCCCTGTGTCCGTCCTCAGAGGACTGTTTTCGTAGACCAGCACACGGGGCTTTTCTGAGGCACCAAACCAAACCTCTCTCGTCTCCACATGGGAGCTTTCTTACTGGGGATGTATCAAACCCTTCAGGTAGGAGAGTTCCGCAGGGCCACTGAACCACCAGCACATTCCAAGGTCTCCATGGACCCAAACGGACATTATGACGCATCCTCAGTAGAGGTCATTTCAACTCAGCCCCCTGGGTAGCGTGCCCCAGAGGCAGCAGATCAAACATATCTTGTCGCTAATGGCCAATGGGAATGCGAGGCATGCTGTACAGGGATCCATCCTTCGAACCCTGCTCTCCAGTCCTTCCGTAGGGTATGTCCTGGAGCCATGCAACAGGACTCGAATGTCCCGCAGAAGGAAACCTTGTGGTTTGGGGCAACCTCCAAACTCAGCGTGGGAAAACTTCCTTGGCCTCATGAGGCCCCCGCTTCATGAAGGTGCCATCATGGACACATACTCCAGCCTCAGCCAACGTCTGATCTTCAGCCTGACTTCAGATGCAGGAGATTTTGATTCAGCCTCTGCAGAGTGGGCCTGCTCTGCCCTTGGGTCCAATCCTTACCCTAGCTTGTGTTCTCAGACTTCGGGCCTCACACTCCTGGCCCACAAACCCTCTTTACTGGGAATTCTGGGGCCACAATGAAGCACTCTGCCTGCCTCCCAGGAGAAAAACATTGTCTATGGTGCTGGCCAGCAACCCCAAATGAGGATCAAACTGCTTGGCCCTCGGCAACACCCCAATTGCTTAGGCTACCTTAAACACTGATGCTCCGTCGCAAATAGCCTGAGCCCAGACCTCCAAACAGACACCGACACAGCTGGCTGCACACCCAGCACATTGGACCCGCCACTGCCTTAGGCCACCATCCATTCCCAACCTGGGTTTTCAGTCATCGGAACCTAGACCTTATCTCCAATCCCTGCACAGTGGGGAACCTGATGCACAAGGCAGAACCCTCCTTCCCCATGGCAAGAAACCTTGCTGCTGGCAGTGAGTCAAACCTTCAGTGTAGGAGAAAACGGCATGGCCCATGAGGCCACGCCCATGCGTGAGGGCCGCCTTGGGCACAAACACACATGGTGACCCTCATCGTGAGTACCTTATTCAAGTAACGCCTCTCAGTGACTGGACCAAGAGCCTGCATATGTGGCTTGCCATGCCCATAGGCACCCAGGACTAACTAGATGGTGTGTATTCCAGTTGAGGGAGGCCACTGCTGTGCTCTAGAGTCCCTCTCCTGGGGGGTCCCATGTGGCAGAAAACAGTACTCTTCCCTTCCCACAGAATGAACCCAAACACTTTGGAGCTTGGACAATCCCCCGAGAGGAAGGCTCTTCCTCGCCCCGGAAGCAACCCCTACCCTGAACGGCCACTGTCAACGCAACACCCAGAGACAAAAGCCTGAGCGACTGCCTCGCACTTGCCCTCCTTTGATATCCAGAGGATCTCCCCTCACGGACTGGAGATCAGGCCTGCCATTACCTTGGCCTCTAGCTGAGCCAAGTTTGCTTTTTCAGACATCTGTTCCCACAGCCCGGGCAAACACAGCCTCTAGGCTGGGTCCTCTGGAGCCATACCACAGGACCGTGCCTGCTCTCTCCTGGGAAAATGTGTCCATTCGTTTGACCACAAACCTCCAGTATATGAGAAACCTCAAGGCCCTTGAGGACATCCCACTACTGGGAGCATCCCTGGACACACAGGGGCATTTAGACACAAGCTGAGCAGCTACCTCCATGAAGGCATGCACACAGATGTCAACAGAGATAGAAGGTTGAGCCTTACAGGCCCTTAGGCCCTATTCTCAACTCTTGCTTTGGTTTCCAGGTTTCACTCCTCAGAGGCTTTGGTTTGAAAAACAGGATATGGGGCTTTCCTGAGGCACTGAACAGAACTCCTCTCGTCTCTACATGGGAAGCTTCCTTGTTGGAGCCGTGTCAAACACCTCCGGTTGGAGAATCCTGCAGAGTCCCTGAGCCACCTCCACATTCCAAGGTCTCCCAGGCCACCAAGCCACAGTAGGACTCATTTTCAGGAGAGTCCATTTCAAATCTCCCCTCTGGGTAGCTCACCCAGTAGCCCACAGATTGAGCCTGCCTTGTCCTGACTAAAGAGTGGGAATAAGAGGTGGCATTCCCAGGCATCCATGCTTAGACACCTGCTCTCGAGTCTTTCCGTAAGGGGCCTCATGGAACCATCCAATAGTTCTCGACTGTCGTGCAGAAGGAAACCTTGAGGTGTGGAGTTGTTCACAAATCCCATCGTAGGCAAACCTACCTGTCCTCATGAAGCCCCCACACCCTTCAGGAAGAGGCCATGCAGGACAAAAACTCTAGCCTGAGGCACGTCTCATAGTTGACATGACCTCAGTGCAGGAGATCTCGATTCAGCCTCTGCAGAATGGGCCTGCCATGCCCTCGGTCCCTAACCTCACGCTAGCTTGTGTTTTCAGACTTCCTTCCTCACACGCCTGGCAAACAAGCCCTCCGGACTAGGAACTCCACAACCACAACCCAGCCCGGTGTCTGCCCAACGGAAGAAAAACGTTTCCCTGTGGGGCTCTCCGGAAAACCCAGATGAGGATCAACCTGCTCGGGCCTCGACGGTACCCGAACTGGATTGGCTGCTCTGGGCACTCATGCTCTGTCTGACACAGCCTGAAGCCAGACGTCCAGACAGACAAGGAGACAGCTGGCCGCACACCCAGCACTTCGGACACGCCATGATCTTATGCCGTCACCTCTTCCTAACCTTGGTTTTCAGATACCTGAACCTAGACATTATATCAATTCTCCACACAGCTGGGTATCGCAAGCACAAAACAGAACTCCTCCTTCCCCATGGCTGTAATGCTAGCTCTTGGCATAGAGTCACACCTTCAGGCTGGGAGAAAACTTCATGGCACCTGATGCGACGCCCAAACTTGAGTGCTGCTTGGGCACAAATTCACACTGTGACCCTCAGCATGAGCCCCATGTCAAAGAAAGGCCTGTCGGGGCCTCGACCATGAGCCCGCCTATGGGGCTTGCCAAGCCCCTATGCACCCAATCCTCACCAGTGTTTGAGATTTCCAGTCGCCCTGCCCGTACCTGGGGCTCTGCACTGGAATCCCTTTCTTGGAGAGACCCATGAGCCAGACAACACGACTCCACCCTTCCTACAAAATGACCCCAAACTCTTGGGATCTGGGACAAATTCCCAGAGATGGATACTCGTCCACAGTCCCTGAGGCCACCTCTCCACTCCACGGCTATCCCGGACACAACATCCAGAGACAAAAGCCTGAAGGAACGCCTCCCACTCGCCCTTGTTTCAGAGGCCCAGGAGCTCCCTCTCGGGTTGTACATCTGGCCTGCCATACCCTAGGCGCCACTCATAAGCTGAGATTGTGTTTCCAGACTTCTGTGCTCACAGCATGGACCCACATATCCTCCAGGCTAGGGCCTCTGGAGCTACAGCGAAAGATTGTGCCTGCCCTCCCCAAGGAAAGTGTGCCCAATCCATTGACCACAACCCTAGAGGTTAGGGAATAGCTCCAAGGCCCCTGAGGCCATCAATAGTGTAGGCCACCCTGGACTAAGAGGGGCTCTCTGACACCAGCGGAGCAACTATCTCCACTTAGACTCTCAGACAGTATCCCCAGAGACAGAAGGTTGAAATGGACAGGCCCCCAGGCCCTAATCTGAACCTTAGCTTTGCTTTCCCTGTGTCCGTCCTCAGAGGACTGTTTTCGTAGACCAGCACACGGGGCTTTTCTGAGGCACCAAACCAAACCTCTCTCGTCTCCACATGGGAGCTTTCTTACTGGGGATGTATCAAACCCTTCAGGTAGGAGAGTTCCGCAGGGCCACTGAACCACCAGCACATTCCAAGGTCTCCATGGACCCAAACGGACATTATGACGCATCCTCAGTAGAGGTCATTTCAACTCAGCCCCCTGGGTAGCGTGCCCCAGAGGCAGCAGATCAAACATATCTTGTCGCTAATGGCCAATGGGAATGCGAGGCATGCTGTACAGGGATCCATCCTTCGAACCCTGCTCTCCAGTCCTTCCGTAGGGTATGTCCTGGAGCCATGCAACAGGACTCGAATGTCCCGCAGAAGGAAACCTTGTGGTTTGGGGCAACCTCCAAACTCAGCATGGGAAAACTTCCTTGGCCTCATGAGGCCCCCGCTTCATGAAGGTGCCATCATGGACACATACTCCAGCCTCAGCCAACGTCTGATCTTCAGCCTGACTTCAGATGCAGGAGATTTTGATTCAGCCTCTGCAGAGTGGGCCTGCTCTGCCCTTGGGTCCAATCCTTACCCTAGCTTGTGTTCTCAGACTTCGGGCCTCACACTCCTGGCCCACAAACCCTCTTTACTGGGAATTCTGGGGCCACAATGAAGCACTCTGCCTGCCTCCCAGGAGAAAAACATTGTCTATGGTGCTGGCCAGCAACCCCAAATGAGGATCAAACTGCTTGGCCCTCGGCAACACCCCAATTGCTTAGGCTACCTTAAACACTGATGCTCTGTCGCAAATAGCCTGAGCCCAGACCTTCCAACAGACACCGACACAGCTGGCTGCACACCCAGCACATTGGACCCGCCACTGCCTTAGGCCACCATCCATTCCCAACCTGGGTTTTCAGTCATCGGAACCTAGACCTTATCTCCAATCCCTGCACAGTGGGGAACCTGATGCACAAGGCAGAACCCTCCTTCCCCATGGCAAGAAACCTTGCTGCTGGCAGTGAGTCAAACCTTCAGTGTAGGAGAAAACGGCATGGCCCATGAGGCCACGCCCATGCGTGAGGGCCGCCTTGGGCACAAACACACATGGTGACCCTCATCGTGAGTACCTTATTCAAGAAACGCCTCTCAGTGACTGGACCAAGAGCCTGCATATGTGGCTTGCCATGCCCATAGGCACCCAGGACTAACTAGATGGTGTGTATTCCAGTTGAGGGAGGCCACTGCTGTGCTCTAGAGTCCCTCTCCTGGGGGGTCCCATGTGGCAGAAAACAGTACTCTTCCCTTCCCACAGAATGAACCCAAACACTTTGGAGCTTGGACAATCCCCCGAGAGGAAGGCTCTTCCTCGCCCCGGAAGCAACCCCTACCCTGAACGGCCACTGTCAACGCAACACCCAGAGACAAAAGCCTGAGCGACTGCCTCGCACTTGCCCTCCTTTGATATCCAGAGGATCTCCCCTCACGGACTGGAGATCAGGCCTGCCATTACCTTGGCCTCTAGCTGAGCCAAGTTTGCTTTTTCAGACATCTGTTCCCACAGCCCGGGCAAACACAGCCTCTAGGCTGGG